>NC_042616.1:456223131-456529472 GCF_901001135.1 Rhinatrema bivittatum
CCCGAAAATCATTAGTGACCTCAAGATAGTGCAATAAGACTTGTTTGACATCGAGACGACGAAGATCACTACTACCAGACGCCGCGATATCCTCTGGCGAAAAAGCAGGAAGTTCCACGGACTGGTTAACATGAAAAGATGAAACAACCTTAGGTAAAAAAGAAGGTACAGTCTTAAGAGAGACACCTGAGTCCGAGAAACGCAAAAAAGGGTCTCTACAGGATAGAGCTTGAAGCTCAGACACCCTCCTGGCTGAACAAATAGCAACCAAGAAGACAGTTTTGAGAGTCAAGTCTTTGAGAGTGGCGCGACTGAGAGGCTCGAACGGCACTGTACAGAGAGCTTGGAGTACAAATTTAAACTCCATGAAGGACAAATAGAGCTGACAGGCGGTTTCAGGTGCTTGGTGTCCCTGAGAAAACGTACAACATCCAGATGAGAGGCGACCGCCCGACCTTCAATGGTGCCCAGGAGGGAACCAAGAGCCAAAACCTGAACTTGTAGGGAGCTAGCCGAAAGACCCTTTGAGAGACCACGCTGAAGAAAAGTGAGTATCACCGCAACCGAAGGCGAATGTGCCGAAACACCCAACTCCTCGCAGACGTTTTCAAAAACCTTCCAGACCTGGACGTAGGTAAGGGAAGTTGACTGTTTGTGAGCCCTGAGGAGTGTGGCAATAACCTCATCCTTATATCCTCAGCGTCTCAAACATCTCCGTTCAAAAGTCATGCCGCTAGACCAGTGATGGCCAACCTTTTGAGCTCAGTGTGTCAAATTCATAAAAAAAACAAGCATAACTCGGGTGGTGTGTCACTTCTAGAAAAATCCATAATTTTGTGATATTTGTAGCTCTAATTAATAACAAAAAGTTATAATTTTAATATATGTACTGTATTAATAAAGCAAAAACAAATAATTCTTTACCTTACCTGCTTAGTGACTTTTTTGTTGCTCAATTTCATTGGCTAAATCTTCAATTAAAACACTCTCTCCCCTTCCACCCCCCTCCCCCCCCCACAAACTCTTACTCCCCGGGATTTTCTCATACACACTCATGCTCTCATACTCACTGGCTCCCTCACATACACAAAAACACACACACCCAGGCAGGCTCCCATTCATTTTCACATTACTCCCACTCCATCCTCCAGGCAGGCACCAATTCATTCTCACACACACAGACCCCTAGGCAGGCACCCATGCATTCACACACACCCCCAGGCAGAGTCCCATTCATACACATGCACACACTAAAGGCAGACCCCCCTCCTCTTTTGCCAGCAACCTCGGAACCTCTCTCATTCCTCTGCTGCCACTGTCACTGCTGCCACATGGCTATTGGGGAGGTGCCGATTGCTGCTACTGACACTGAAGCCCATTCTGCTGCCTCCTCTGTGCAGGCCCCGTGGGCTTCCACTTTCTCCAGGCTGATCTCGTACATTGTGAGATCCGCATAGAGAAAGTGCTATTCTTGCACATTCCCAAAGATTACATGTGCCAATCACTAAAAAGTAACTTTTTTTTTTTACCTTTGCTGTCTGATCTTAGTTTTCTAATTGGTTGGTCACAGGCTTTTTTTTCCACCTTCCCTTTCTTATTTTTTTTGCCAATTCCTTTTATATTGCTTTTTTTTCTGTTTCTTTTTTCTCCATCTTCTTCCCTCAAACACAGTCAAGTTCTCATTCTCACTTGTATTTCTCTCTCTCACACACACAGTCTCTCACTGGCACATGCTCTCTCTCACACACTCACACACACACACACACACACACACACACAGAGGCTCTCACATGCTGTCTCTGCAAACATTCAGGTCCTCACTCTCACACACAATCTCTCAACTCATCTCATACATGCACACACACACCCTCTCAGACCCTCAGCCTCTCTCTCACCTCTGGGCCTCCTCTTCGCGGGTCACCGCAGGATGGGCTCTGCAGCGGCCCTGATCTTCTTGGGCCGCGGCGGCCCTGCTACCGGGCCTCTTCGACTTGGGATTCGCGGCGGCCCGTAAGCACTGCTCCTCTTCTGCACGCGCTGATGCTTCTCCTCCTTCCTGCCCACGCGACTCCGGCAACGTTTACTTCCGGGGCCGCACAGGCAGGAAGGAAGAGGAGCATCAGCGCATTTAAACGCAATCTTTTTCTTCGGGCCGTAGTGATGTGAGCCTCACCACGGCCCTGCCTATCTGCCTGTCGCTGCGCCGCATGAGCCTCCCTGCGCCCGGGGGCGGAGGGATACTAAAAAACTAATTTTAAAGGGTCGGCACAGCCGATAAAAAAAAAAAAAAAATCCCGATAGTCCACGAAACGCTGCGCATGTCAGCAAAATCATCTCGGCGTGTCACCTCTGACACGCGTGTCATAGGTTAGCCATCACTGCGCTAGACAAAAGCGATCTGCCTGGTCGAAAAATATGGGACCCTGCCGCAGAAGATGGGACAGGTGACCGAGACGAATAGGACCGTCTGCAGTGAGATTCACCAGGTCCGCGAACCACGGCCGTCGGGGCCACGAGAATGACCGGTCCGCGATGGAGCTCTATTCTCCAAAGAACCTTCCCCACTAATGGCCACGGTGGGAACACGTAGAGTAGCATGTCGGAGGGCCAGGGAAGAACCAGCGCGTCCACCCCCTCTGAACAATGCTCCCGCCACAGACTGAAGAACCTGGGAGCCTTGGTGTTGGATAGCGTCACCATGAGGTCCAGGTGAGGAGGACCCCCACCTGTGTTCGATAAGGTCCATCGCTACGTCTGACAACTCCCACTCGCCGGGATCGAGATGTTGTCAACTGAGGAAGCCTGCTTGAATATTCTCCTTGCCTGCTATGTGGGAGGCCGCCAGGCGATCCAAGTGCCTCTCTGCCCAGAGAAAGAGCTTGCTGGCCTCTAACGCCATTAGGCGACTTCGAGTCGTCCCCCCTGACGATTTATGTAAGCCACCATGGTGGAATTGTCCGATAGGACCCGGACCGTTTTGTGGCGAATCAGAGGAAGAAAAAATTTGAGGGCCAGGCGAACCGCTCGGGCTTCTAGATGACTGATGTGCCACCAAGACTGGGAGAGGGACCAAAAACCTTGAGTCATTTGAGATTGGCAGACAGCTCCCCAACCCGAGAGGCTGGCATCTGTCGTCACTATGACCCAAGAGGGAATCAAAAGAGGCATCCCCTTGAGAAGGTGTGCCGGGTAGGACCACCATTGAATATTGGCAATGGTAGAGTCGGAGAGGGAGAGAATCTCCTGGTACTGCTCGGACATCGGCTTCCAATGGGATAACAATGCTTTTTGTAAAGGACGCATATGAGCAAACGCCCAGGGGACGACATCGATCGTGGAGGCCATGGCCCCTAGAACCTACAGGTATTCCTACGCCGTGGGAAGTGGTAGAGACAAAAGGGTTCAACTGATCGATCAGGCTGAGTGACCGCGAGTCTGAAAGAAAAAAAAAACCTTTCCTGACCAGAGTGTTGAAAAGAGCGCCCAGGAATTCCAGCTCTTGTGAGGGCCTAAGATTGCTTTTGGAGTAGTTGATTATCCAGCTGAGAGATTAGAGTAGGGCCAAAACTGTTTACCGCGTGTGCGCAGAGAGCAGCGGACTTGGCCCTTACCAACCAGTCACCTAGATAAGGATGGACTAATATCCCTTCTCATCGGAGAGCTGCCGCAACGACTACCATGATCTTGGTGAAGGTGCGGGGAGCGGTGGCGAGGCCGAAGGGGAGAGCCAAAAACTGGAAGTGCTGGTCTAGGATCTGAAAACGAAGGCAGCTTTGATGTTCCCGACGGATGGGGATGTGAAAATAAGCCTCCGTCAGATCTAGGGAAGCGAGGAACTCGCCGAGACGGACCACCGCAATCACTGCACGCAGGGTTTCCATCTTGAAGCGGGGAACCTTGAGGGCCCGATTGACCCTTTTGAGATCCAGAATGGGGCGAAAAGAATCATCCTTTTTGGGAACAATGAAGTAAATTGAATAATGGTCGGTGCCCTGTTCTTGCACTGGTACCAGGAGGATCGCCCCCAATTCCTAAATCTCAACAGGGTGTGACAGACTGCAGGTCTCTTGGAACGGCTGCAAGGGGATACGATATATAGATCCGGCAGGTCCTTGGCAAACTCTAACGCGTAGCCGCATTCTATCACCTCGAGGACCCAGAGATCGGATGTGATTTTGGCCCACTCCTCGAGAAACAGAGAAAGACGCCCACCTAAGTTTCATTCTGAGGAATGGACCGGCCGAATCTCATTGGGGAGCTGACTTAGTGATCGTGTGTTGCTGATGGGCATCTCGGAAACCTCGACGGCTGCGAAAGGAATGGGACCAAGATTGAGACCTGGACACACCGCCGCTGGGGAAGGAGCCATGAGCCCCTGAAGCGAGTGCGAGTCGGGAAGAAAGACTTTGACTGTTTGGGACGGTCCTCTGGCAGCTTGTGGACCTTGTTCTCACCCAAGGATTTAATAAGCTGCTCCAGGTCCTCACCAAAAAGCAACTTGCCCTTAAAAGGAAGAGTGCCCGATCCAATCGGAGGCAAGATGACCGCCAAGTGAGTCCGGAGTGAACGCCTAGAGAAGAGGCTCTTACCTTTACGTCTTTTTTCCACGAAGAAAATGCCACATACCAAGAGAAAGGGAAGAATAAGAGAGGCGAGAGAAGATTCGCCCTCTATTGATCCCCGACAGCCTCGAATTGAAGGGTTCTTTGCGGGAGCTATTACATCCTCACCGGATAGCTTGGTCGCTGGGAATGAAGTGCAGGAGCGCGCACAGCCTCCCCAGACCTGTGATACCACCTTAAGCCCCAGGGAGCCGAGGAGACCAGCTCACCCGGGAAACATCACGATACTTCCTGGAACCCCGGAAGAAGTGGAGAGTCCTTCGGCGATAGACCTGACCGGAGGAGACCCTGCAGACCGGGAGAAAAGCCCCCGAGAGACCCGTAGGCTGGTAGGAGCAGCTACGGGTCTCTCGGGGGCTGGTAGGAGCAGGCCCCCGAGAGACCCGTAGGCTGGTAGGAGCAGCTACGGAATTCTCGTTGGGGACCAGGAAGAAGGAGAAGCCAATGACATCAGACGGCAAAGGAAGGTCGGTGAGCATTGAGGAGGAAGCGGGAGACGGTCATTTGAGAGCCCTAGCTGCGGGTTTTTCTATATCTACCCCAGAAACTATAATATTGCACGGGATATGGGCAATATTAAAATCAATTGAATTGTCTATTAAAAGCTTATCTGCGGTAACTTTAGAAACCAGGAACCAAACTATTGTGAATAATAACCTTATTTCCAATTTTGGAAAAAAGGTTGAAGATTTGGACAAAAAGGTTTTAAAGGTTGAAAATGTGCAGCAAAAATTGATTATATCAGATAATATTACCATCAAAAGATTAGAAAATATTGAAAATGCTCTCAGAGCCCATAATTTAAGGGTTCTGAACTTTCCAGTTGTCACTGTTTTCTCCGATGGACTTATTTTGAAATTATATGAAACAAATTCTTAAAATACCAGAAACTGCTTTGCCGGTGATTACAAAGGCTTATCTGCAACAGCGGACACAAACTGAAGAACTGGAAGCAGCTGGGACTCAAACACCTATAATAGATTTATCTGATATATTAGAAATTTCTATGGATACTGAGATAACCCAAAGGAAACCTTTATTAATTTCATTTGCCTTTTTGTCTGATCGTAATTAAGTAATGAAATTATTCTTTAGAAACAGACAAAGTAAGGTATATGGTTATTCAATTTGGATTTACCCTGACATGGTTAAAACAACTCAAACTAGACGAAAAGATTTTCTAAAAATGCATTAGTCAGTACTTCGATTAGGTGCCAATTTCATTTTAAAGTACCCATGTAAATGCTATGTGAAGCATTCTGGTGTTATTTATAATTTCTTCGAGCCCGCACAACTTAGGGCTTTCATAGAAGTCAGAACCCAAGAGGCATCCCCTAAAGTCTCGGCTTGTTAATGAAAATATGTAATGGCATCACTTGGTTGTCCATAACTAAAAATTAATTATAATTATATTTTTTGCCTTAAATATGTGCGCTCATAGTTCCGCCTCTAAATATTCTTATAATTTATGATGTTTGTATAATTATCTGATGATGATTATTCATCTACTATGTTTCTTGTAATTTTCATGGATAATGGCAAACATCAATTTTGCTGTACAAGAGTTATTCTTGGGTGTAAGTTCAAAAATTCGAAAATAAAGAATTGAAAAAAAAAAAAAAAGAAAGAGTGCCCAATTGAGCCTTAGAAGAAAGCGGACCAATTACGTAGCCAGAGAAGATGTCTGGCCGAGACCGCGGAAACCATAGCCTTTGCCTGGACTCGAAGCAAGTCATAGAGGGCGTCCGCACCATAGGCGATAGCGCCCTCCAAACGCTTGGCCTGCTCTGCCTCTGCAGACGGGAGGTCCTGGGTGCTGAGTAACTGTTGCATCCACCTAAGGCTTGCCCGCTGCATGAGACTGCTGCAGATTGTCGCCCGGACTCGCTAAAACTTAAAAAATCCGCTTCAAATAAAATTCGAGCTTACGGTCCTGCACATCCCGTAAAGCTGTAGCGCCCACCACCGGAATGGTGGTACGCTTCATTACCGCAGTGACTGAAGAATCTACCTTCGGGATCTTCAACATGTCCAGGCAGTCCTCAGGCAGCGGGTAGAGCTTATCCATAGCCCTACCAACTCGAAGACCGATCTCTGGGGACTCCCATTCCTGGAGGAGGCGCAAGCGGTGCATCGGATGGAACGGAAAGGAATGCAGTAATGCCCTGAGTCCCGCCAGGACCAGGTCCGCGTTTGGCGTCATCGCTGCCGCCACAGAGTCATCTGGTGGGGCATCAATTCCCAATTCCTGGAGAACAAAGGAAATAAGAGGCTCCAGCTCCTCCCACTGAAACAAACGCAGGACATGAGGGTTGTCGCCTTCTAGCGGAGGGGGCTTGGGCCGCGGCATCCCCCTCCCCTACATCAAACGGGTCCGCGGCGGGCTGGGGAAGTTCCTGGGACCACCCGAAATGGGCCCTGAGAGTCCGGAATCGCAGCAGGAGATGGCACGGGCAAACTAGAAAGTTTCGAGGGAGGGGGAACAGTTGAGGGGGAGGGTCCACCTCCCTCTGTAGGCTAGCCAAGTAAGAATCATGTAATAGCAGAACAAATTCAGAAGAAAAATGGGCCCGGGCCGGATTTTCCCACAGGGGGAGGGGTCCGAATTACCTCCCCGAGAGCGAACTGGACTCAAATCGGGGGGTAAAAATGAAGAAATTGGATCCCCTGCCCCAGGAGAAGTAAAATCAGTTTCCTCACAAAAACCTAAAATGGCCGCCGTTCCCGCGCAATCCCGGGACGGGAACAGCCCGGCTATGTGGTCAGGAGCCCAACTGTGAGCTTGAGTAGTAAGCGGTGTCAAGGAGCCGCCTTCCTCCCCCGAAAAGCACCTGGAGCACACCCCCTCACGGGAGAGTCGGGAGGCCTACTCTCCAAACGCCAAACAGCAGCAGGGTCACGGCATAAAGAGGAAAAAAAACCAGCCGCGATACAAAGAAAAACAGTTGACCGGGGAGTCCCTGAGGAGATGGGCGGGAGATCAAACCCTGCTCCCTCCTTATAAAATTCTGCTGCCTTTTAGTTCAATTTAATTATTCTTATATTACCAACAATGTCTAAATTCTTTTAAAAACTGCTTTGTGGTCCTCTGTGAAAACAAAAATGATACTTTTTTTTTTTTTACTCACAGAGAGAGAGGGAAATTCATATCCTGACAGCCCAACCGAGGAATGTGCATCTCGGAGCAAGGCAGCTGAAAAGCGGGGAGAGGGACTGGCACCACCAGTATCACCCACACAGGTCACCGGGAAGGGAACCTAGGCTGACAGAATCAAGGGGCTAAGCTCTCCTAGGAACCCCAAGAGCAAGGGAAACAGAACTGTCTTCCCCCAACACAGTCAGAAAAATTTTTTTTTTTTAAATAAATAAGAAAAAAAAGACTGAAAAAGTACTTGCGTGAGCTTGCCCCAGAAAGAATGTAGAAGAAACCCCAAAAAGCACAGAGGGCAAGCTAACAGGGAACCACAGGGTGAGCTGTTCCACCTGCTGGAGACAGACAAATACTGAGGGTTCCTGGGTGGGTTCCATCCTTATATGGGCAGCCTCAGAACTCTGCTCTGTCTCCACCTGCTGGAAGGGGGGCTCAACCCATGGTCTGGACTGATCCGGGTACATACAGGGAAGAAGAAATATTTCCTGATATGGATTCTGAGTTATCCTACCTGGAGCTTCATTTCATGACCCCTGTTTGCTTTCCAGCGGATAAGGTTCGACTTTCATGCATCATTTAAACCTTTCAGGTATCTGAAGGTCTGTATTAGATCTCCCCTGCATCTCCTCTCTTCCAGGATATACATATTAAGATCCTTTTGGTTGCTGTTCTCTGGAATGCATCCATCCCGGCTCTATCATTTTTGAGATACGGTCTGCAGAACGGAACACAGTGAGCCCTCACCAAGGATCTGTACAAGGGCATTACCACCTCCTTTGCTTACTAGTTGTTCCTCTCTCTATGCATTCCAGCATTTTTCTGGCTTTAGCTATTTGCCTTGTCACACTGCATCGCTGCCTTCAGATCAAAAGACATTACCTCAAGGTCCTTCTCCCATTCCGTGCACATTAATCTTTCACCTCCCTTCACATTTAGCTCTTTTGGATTAATGCACCCCAGATACATGAATCTGCATTTCTTGACAGTGAATCACAGCTGCCAAATCTTTGATCCTCTTCAAGCTTTCTTAAATCACTTTTCATTCTCTCTACTCCTTCAAGTAGGTCCACTCTGTTGCAGGTCTTAGTATCAACCACAAATAGACAAACTTTACTTTTTATCCCTTCCACAATGTCACTCACAGAGATATAGAACAGAACAGAACCCATTGCAGCTGCTACAAAACGCAGCTGCACAAATATTAACAGGTACACGTAGAAAAGAACACATTACACCCATTCTCAAACAACTCCACTGGCTCCCAATCACTTCCAGAATACAATTTAAGACTCTTACCCTCATACACAAGGCCATCCACAATCCAGACATGCTCTGATTCACAGACACTCTACAAATTCGTTCCACCTCCAGACCTACCAGAATGCCATATATAGCAACCATAAACATACCCTCTCCCAAACTCTTTCAACTAACAGCCACCAAACAACGCGCCCTATCACTAGCTGGACCTTCTCTATGGAACACAATGCCTACCCAGCTACGCCTCGAGACCTGCCCTAAGAAATTCAGACAGAATCTTAAAACTTGGCTGTTCACACACGCCTACGCATGATCCCTTCTCCTCCTACATTCCCGACTTACACCCCCGCCCCACGACTTACACCCCCGCCCTCCCATCCCCCTCCCCTCTAGGTCCTCTCCCCCCAGATTTGCACACAATGCCCCACTTCTCCCCCTATGCTAGATCCCCTCCCCTACCTTGCCCCTTCCCTTCTCCTTCCTTTACCCCACCCTCCAATTCTCTCTACAGCAGCCTCATCACACCCCCCTCCCACCCCACCTTGTACTTTGATTGTATATAACTTGTATATATGTTTATTTGTATCTAATCTTTGTTTCGCGCTTACTGAATGTATACCAACGCCCATGTTTTACCTGAATCCTTCCTCCCTCCTTTCCCTCACCCTCCCCCCAGTTCTTTTATCAGTTATACTGTAAAGCCCTGTTGGCCGATTCCACGTTTTATGGAAACCGATGTAATGTTTTCTTAACGAGTATCGGTATATAAAAAACTTTAAATAAATAAATAAATAAATAGAACCGATCCTTACAGCATTCCAATTAACATGCCTCATCCACACCACTCTGACTTCAGTTGTCTGAGCCTTCAGTAGTGGCAGAATACACAGAAGTGCATGGACAGAGAGAGAGACTTTGGGGTGACAGGAGCTGCTGATCTTAAACTAGAAAAGCAATGTGACAAGGCAGTGGCCAAGGCTAGAGGATGCTGGAGTACATAGGGAGAGGCATAACCAGTAGGAAAAAGGAGGCAGTAATGCTTCTGTAGAGGTCTTTACTGTGTTCAGGTCTGAAGACCATATCTCAAAAAGGATAGACATGATGAAAGTGGTCAAGAAAAAGGCAACAAAAATGGTGTGGGGTCTGCATCGGAAGACCTATGAGAACAGACTAGAGGACCTAAATATTATACCCTAGAAGAGAGGGACAGAGGAGATATAATACAGACTTTCAAATACCTAAAAGGTATTGATAAAAAAAAACCCAAAAACCTTTTCCTATGAAAAGGAAGCTGTCATGATATGAAACTCCAAGAATGACGACTCAGGACCAATAACAGGAAATATTTCTTCACAAAAAGGGTGGTGAATGCATGGAATGTCCTCCTGGAAGAGGTGGTGAAGACAAGAAAGTTAATGAAATTCAAAGAGCATGGAATGCACACTGCAAATCCCTAGAGGATGAAAATGAATAAGTGGGGTAAAGGAAAACTCTATCAGCTGCTAATTTTCGTTCCTGGAATACCACAGATCATTTCAGATTGCTGGGTTTTGCCTCTTTGCCAGCAGATGGAGACAGAGAAAAGTTTTACTGACACTGCCATATAACTTAGTGTGCCACCTGCAGTCCCTCAGAACTGACCTGTACCAAAGCCAAAATGGTAACTATTGAACCAACACTAAGAATCTTGAATCTAAAACTCCCACAATAAGCAAGAGAAAGGTGAAGTTAGAACAAATGTCCATTTTTGTTGCAAGAAACCAAAACAGAACAGCATTGAATTAATAGATAATGGAAATAACAAGGTAACACATTTGAGAATAAACAAAGGTGAATTGCAAGGGGTTCTCAACCAGGTAAAACAGGGCTGGACTGTAGATTTAGGCTGGGAAACCTGTAGTCATAAATTAACAGATATATTTCAGAGAGAAAATATTAAGATTGGTATAACTTGAATTATTATGAAACTGGCTAGCTTAAATGTCAATGGCCTGGGTAGTCCCATAAAACGAGCCAAGGTGTTTCAATTCCTTAAGCAGTCGAAGGTACACAAGGCATGCATACAGAAAACTCATCTTACTATTGATGAGAACAAAAAACTGCAAAAAGATTGGGTAGGGGCAAACTTCTTTTCACCTGCGCTGGGGAAGAAGGCTGGAGTAGCAATTCTCATACACAGAAGTGTTTCCTTTCAATTAATTTCTGAACTTAAAGATCCAGAAGGCAGATATATCATCATCATAGGGAAATAAAATGGTAAAGATGTCACCATTGGCAACATATACGGACCTAATTCTCCAAATCCAGGTTTCTTTGCAAACATAACTAACCTGATGCTAACCCACGGGAAAGGCTATTTTTTTTTTGGGTAGGAGATTTTTTTTTTTTTTTTAATAATTTTTATTGACCTTTTCCAAACAAACATTACAACAAGAATGTTTTTGATACATTGATTGAATATGCACAAAGTACAATAAACTTTCTACATTATACCATGGTGTCCATGACTTTTCTATTTTCCTCCTCCCTCCCTTCCCCTCCCTTTGTGGTATCCTTAATTTCCCATTTACAGCTATCCCTCCGAGCATCCAAAATGTGGGACCCAGCCACAATCCTCAGTGGGGTCATTTCCCTCGTGCTTCCCTATACGCTTCCTTTCAGGAATAGGGAGTGAATAGCCCAGCACCCAATCCTTCTTACACTCCCCTAGCTCTAAGCTCCCCCCAAGCTCCCTTAGTAAGTCCTATACCACCGCAGGAATGGTTCCCATATCAAGACATGCATGTCCATCTTATCTTGTTGTTGAACTCTAAGGTAATACCATTAATGCATTTGCCAAAGTCTCTGCGTAACAGTAATATCTGTGGGCAGTTTCTCTGATTTCCAATGCGCAGCCAGCTCCTGCCGAGCTGTACTAAGAATTTGATGCAACAATGTCCGCTTGGGTCCTGTCCAATTATCGGGATATGCAGATAATAAATATATCTCCGGGCTTAATGCTACCCGGGTATGGAACAGCTGCCCAATTAACATCTGAATTCGCTTCCAATACAGTTGAATTTTAGGACATAACCACCAAATATGTAAAAAAGTTTCTTCATCACCACAATTCCGCCAACACTGTGCCCCCTGGCTGGGGTATATTTTATGAAGTTTATATGGTGTGAGATACCATCTGGACAGAATTTTATAGTTGGTTTCCGTTATTTTGGTTGAGATGGATCTTTGTGACAAGTTTTCGAAGCACTGCTTCCATTGAGTAGGTGTCCATTGTAATAAGTCTTTTTCCCAGTGTCCCTGAAATCGAGCCTCTATCGATGTCGAGTCCCGCAACCAGATGTATATGTTGGATATGACTCCTTTCACTCCCATATTGGGACTGCACATTGCTTCAAAGGCAGTCTTCTTTCGGCTCACCGCTTTATGCAGATGCATTGCCTGAATACAATGTCTTAATTGCAGATAGTAATAGAACTCAGTTACTGGTAGGCCATAAAGTCTCTGGAGTTCCTCAAAAGGTAACAGACCCTGTTCCCGCATCACCTGCCCATATTGCCACACACCCCACTTCCCCCACCTATTTGGTCTATTTCCCTCCTGGCAAACCCAAGTATTGTCTTTATTCAAGCCTAGGGGCAATAGAGGTGTAATCGGGCTGGCCCCAGTCAGTTTTGACCTACATTTCTGCCACGTTTTTACTGTAACTCGCATAAAGGGATTACTCATTTCCTTACTAGAATTTTTCCATGGCAATCCCCATATTCTATGTAACAGGGGCTCCCCTTTATGCGAATCCTGTTCAATCTTCGCCCACTGCTTCATCTCCTGTCCCTCTTTCCATTCATATATAACTCTTAATTGTGCAGCTTGAAAATACCTAGTTAAATTCGGGATCGCTAATCCCCCCCTCTCTCTTGAATTCCATAATACCTGTCGAGAGATGCGAGGTGGTCTCCTTTTCCAAATAAAATGGAAAATCTTAGTATGCAATTTTTTCAGGAATTTCGTTGGTATGTCAATTGGTAATGTCTGGAATAGACAGAGCCACCTGGGCAGTACATTCATTTTAATAGTGGCTACTCTACCCAGCCAGGTAAATCGGTAAGGAGTCCATATCTCTAGATCCCTACTCATTTTAGCCATCAACGGTACATAATTTAATTGAAACAAATTCGTCCAGCTCGCATGTAAAGTAATATCAAGATATTTAAAACCCTGTCTAGCCCACTTAAAAGGAAAGTGGGCTTGTAAGCTAGCTTTCTGACTCTCCGTGAGTGTTAAATTCAAAAGTTCTGATTAAGTCATATTAACCTTAAAACCTGAGATAGCACCAAAGCCTTCCAGCTCCCTAATCAAAATTGGTAGGGTCAACTGTGGTGAGGCGATTGAAAACAATATATCGTCCGCAAACAACGAAATTTTATATTGTTCCTCCCCACTAGGGATCCCTTTGATATCCCCCTGCTGCCGTACCCTAGCTGTAAAAGGTTCCAAAAATAGCGCGAACAGCAGGGGCGAGAGAGGGCAACCTTGTCTCGTACCCCTCCCTAACGCGAAGGTAGGTGAATAGGATCCATTGACCTTTATACATGCCTTCGGAGAAGCATACATTGCCTTAAGCCAGTTCCGAAAGTTATCCCCAATGCCCACTTTTCTCAATACCTCAAACAAAAAGTCCCAATTTACCCTATCGAAGGCTTTTTCAGCATCTACCCCGAGTAGGACTGATGGGATTTTCTGCATCTGTGCTGTCCAAATTAAATTGACTACTTTCCGGATATTATCCCCTGCCTGTCGACCAGGGATAAACCCAGCTTGATCTGGGTGGATAAGCATTGGCATGACCATATTTAGTCTGTGGGCTAAAATTTTGGCCATAATCTTTAAATCAACGTTAAGTAGCGATATAGGCCGGTAAGACCCACACACCGTTTTATCCTTACCTGGCTTAGGAATCACCGTTATACCAGCTATTTCCATTGTTTCAGGCAGGGTAGGCGTGCTAAGGAGATCATTATAAACTGTTTGTAAGTGCGGAACCAGGACATCTTTAAACTTTTTATAAAAGAGACCCGTGAACCCATCTAAACCTGGAGCCTTCTGGGGTTTGAGGGTGGAAATAGCGTCCGCTATCTCTCCTTTAGTGATAGGTTTATCCATAATCTGAGACTGCGCCTCAGTCAGGGCCGGCATCTGAACCCCCTGTAAATATTCCACAATCAACTCACGTGAAACCTGCGGCCCTGCTGTATATAGTTCCTTGTAGAATTGAGCGAACCTACTCAGTATCCCTTGATTATCCCAAATATATTGGCCCTTAAGGTCTTTAGTCTTAAGAATAGTACTCTGTGCGATTTGCTGCTTTAATTGTCTGGCCAGCAATCTTCCCAGTCTATTACCTTCCATGAAATATGTCCCCCTCCGCTTATCAAGTTTATCCACTATCTCCCCATCTAGGATAACTTGCAGTTCATGCCTTTTCTTATCTAAGTCTCGAAGTGTACGCCACCCTCCAACTGTTTTGTGTTTCCGTTCCAGCCTCTCTATTTCCTGAACTAATTCCCCTTTCGCCCTTCTTTGTTCCCTGCGTCTAGTGACTTCTCTAGCTAGTAACTTTCCTCGATTTAACGCCTTAAAGCAGTCCCACACAGTCCTTGTGGGGACCGTACCATTTTCATTAAACTCAAAATATTCCTTAATATCCTGGTGTAGGGACTCACAAAATTGCGAATCTGCCAATACACTATTATTTAACCTCCAAAACTTGGGCCCCGGTTCATCCTGTACCAGGCCGAAAGTGCCATGGATACTAGCGTGGTCAGACCACAGAATGTTCCCTATCTTAGCTTCCTTACAGCTCATGTACCATTGCTTACTTCCCAGTAGTAAATCAATTCGGGAGTAGGTGTCGTGAACTCTGGAATAAAAGGTATAGTCCCTTTCATTTGTATGTTGCGTATGCCAAATGTCCACCAATCCCCAATGCTCCATCAGGATTTTTAATCTTACCCTATGTGTATTACTGCCCCCCCCCCCCTTTCCAATTACTATGATCCAGCTTTGTATTTAAGAGAGTATTAAAATCCCCTCCCATTAATAAAGCACCCTGTATAAAACCACTCAAAGTTTGTTCCAGTTGAACAAAAAATTCCCCTTGTTGATTTGGAGCATATATATTTACTAACGTAACTAGAGCATTATCCACTTTAGCCACCACCGCAATAAATCTACCCTATCTTTCTTACAGTCCAATATCTCGATTCGGAGGCTTTTAGCTATCAAGATACCCACCCACCCTGTCTTTTTACCCTCACCATTAGACGCCAATAGAATATGGGGTTATGCGGCATCTTTCAACAGCTTCTCATCTTTTCTTAATAAATGTGTCTCTTGTATAAAATATATTGAAGCTTTAAGGGTCTTTGCTTCATTAAATAACAATTGTCGCTTTCTAGGATGGTTCAAACCTTTCACATTTAGGGACACAATCCTTAAATCAGCCATCATATCTCTTCCTCTGCACTTGTCTAAATGGCATCCCCATCAGTATGCCCGATAGATTACTGTAAGCACCCCAGCTGAACATACCAATATATACCACATAGCCACCCTTGAAACCCCCCCCTCCCCATCCATCAGTAATGAGGTAATTACCCTCACTCTTTCCATCAAGTAGGAATGACGTCAACCAGTGTAGCTTTAACTTTACACCTTTTAAACCATGCTATCTGCCTGTGCAGATTCAGAATCTGCCCTTCTCCAGGCCCCCAATACAATATTTCCCCCAACAACCTTAACTTATTTAGTCCATCCGCATTGTAAACTGCGGGGGGATTAACTCTGTCTTTTTATATCTCGCTTGTCGCGATCACACATATATATCTTCAACTCCCGACATGATCTCTGAGTGCCCAGCCTCTCCTTCTTCCAGTTCAGATCAGTTCGCAGTATCCGCTGGTCGCTCCTTCATGCCTTCCTGTCTTCGCAGCCGCTTCCCTCCTTTTCCTGCGCGCTGCCATCTGGGACCAGGTTCGGGTCTTCCTGTCTGGTTACTCATCTCATGACCTTTTACGGCTATGCCATGTTGTCTCAAAGATTTCTCTGCACCATCTGGGTGCTTAGCCACGCAGGAATCTCCACTGATATTAAACAGAATCCCAAACGGATACAGCCGTCTGTAGCGTATGTTCTCTGCCCTCAGTGTTTCTGTAATACATTACAAAAGCGCAGAGAGATGAAAAGTAACTGCAGACAAATCATTAAATATTTGTATCACCGATCCCCTCCATTTAATCTGTCCCAGTCCGCGTGCCTTTGTCATTATTAACTCTTTTATGGGGAAGTTATGGAGGCATGCCACGATATCTCGGGGCTTGTTATTAACCGGCTTACCCAAAGCTCTGTGCGCTCTGTCTATCACGATGGTCTCCTCCACAGGCTATTGTGTCTCAGCCCCCAGCACAGCTCGGCAGATATCTTGCACCAGGGCCACATAGTCCGTGGTCCCCTCCTTTTCCGGGACCCCCCTGATGCGAATGTTACATCTCCTCTGCCTGTTTTCCAGTTCTTCTATTTTAGATAGCAGATCCTCCATGGCCAATTGTAAGTTCTGTATTTCTGTGCTATGCTGTTGCAGAGCCTCCGCGTGCTCGTCAGCGCCTTGTTCCACCACGTGGAGTCTCTCACCGAGCTCCTCCACTTCCACTTCCTCCACTTCCACTTTAAAAGCGGAAATAAAAGAGAGTATGGGAGTGCCCCCATACTCTCTTTTATTTCCGCTTTTAAAGTTTGTATAATTTCTTTTTTAACTTCCTGGAGCCAGGATTTTATATCATGATCCGTCGGGTTACCTCGGGTTCTCTCATCCATTTTTTCCCCCGTCCCCGGGTCCTCCTCCTCCGCCATTTTGTCTTCTTCCTCACCGGGCTGTTTGCTTTGGCGCGCCTCTGAGCCGCTGTAGAACTCTGATAAATCTATTACTCGCCGGCGAGTTGCCATCTCCGTCCCCCGTGCAGGCAGCGTGTCGGGACTGCGGGCAGGTCAGTTTTGCTAACTTTTTCCCCCTAATTAATGCTCTGCTACACGGAGCTCCGCAGTTATGCTGCCATTCACCTCGGGTGACGTCACTTCCTCTGGTAGGAGATTTTAACAGTGTTCATGATCCCCTATTAGACCGCTCTGCGATACCTGCAAAAATACCACAGAAAATTCAGAGAACAGATATTAACCAAATCTGTCATAATTTACACCTCAGATTTTTGGAGGGTCTTACATAGTGACGAACGAGATTACACTCATGTATCAAAAGCTCATGGCATCTTATCAAGGATTGATTATATCCTAGGTTCATCAACATCCATCTTTTCCTTAATCAACTCAGCAGGAATTGGGCAAGCTGGTGTTTCAGATCATGCCTTCATTTGGATTGATCTCAACCTAGATGGGAAAATGCCATTAAGTTCTTGGTGAAAATTCCCGGCTTATTTAAAAAACGATATAAAATTCCAAAACCTCATACGAGATGAATGGGATCAATTTCAAGAATTGAATGCGCAACACAAAGATAACCCTGGCCTGTTCTGGGAAACTGGGAAGGTTGTACTTCGAGGGGAAATAATCTCATATGTGAGGAGCAGAAATAAGCTCTTACATGAAGAAATGTTAAAACTAGATGACGAATTGAAAATTGCTAAGCAGGACATGATACACTCCCCTTCCACTGCTATTTCAGCTAAATACCACGCAGTCCTAAGTTCCCTACAATCTTATTTACATCAAAAAGCTCTTAAAAATTACCAATTTAAATAGCACTCATACTTAAAATACAGCAATAAGTCCGGGAAACTCCTGGCTAACTTGGTGCGAACAGTCAAAATCCCCATGACCCTGGAATTTCTGCAGGACGGCTTGAAGAAGGGGTTGTCTCTCAACACCCTCAATGTTCAGGTGGCCACGCTGGCCTGCTTCACAGCCAAAGTGGAAGGCATCAGTCTATCATCACATCCTGACGTTTCCCACTTCCTGAGAGGGGTCAAGCAAATCTGACCACCCCTAAAGTGGCCGGTGCCCCTATGGAATCTCAACCTAGTACTAGACTTCCTAGCGGGAACTTCCTTCAGACCTACACGCGGCCTGTCACTACGGCTCCTGACCTTGAAGACTGCATTCCTAGTGGCAATGTTCAGCCTGTCGTATATCAGAGCTTCAAGCACTTTCCTGTCGGGAACCGTCCCTCAGATTCACACCGGGATCCATACAGCTTCGCACTGTCCCCTCCTTCCTCCCGAAAGTGGTTTCTCATTTCCATCTAAACCAAACCATCTCGCTGCCATCTCCAAATATAAGGACTCGGAAGACTCACGCCTTCTTAACGTCGGCAGACTCCTAGTCCGATACCTGGAAAGATCGGAATCCGTACGAAAGACGGACCATCTATTCATCCTTCACAGCTGGAAGAAACAAGGGGAAGCGGCCTCGCGGGCAACCATAACCCGCTGGATCAAAGAAGTAATCAGGGCGGCCTACATAGAGGCAGGGAAGCCTCCGCCTCTACAAGTCAAGGCTCATTCTACAAGGGCCCAGGCAGTGTCCAAGATGCTGTCACTCGCCGAGATCTGTCGGGCAGTGACATGGTCCTCCATACATATCTTCTCCAGGTACTACCGCCTGGATGTCCAGGCCGGGAGGACACATCATTTGCAAGGGCAGTACTAAGTGGGCCACGGGCAGCCTCCCACCCAGTTCGGGAGTAGCTTTTGTACATCCCATTGGTCCTGAGTCCATCTGCTACACGTGAGGAAATGGAGAAATTGCTTACCTGATAATTTTGTTTTCCTTAGTATAGACAGATGGACTCAGCATCCCACTCATGGCTGCTCCAAAATCCGGAAACCTCGGGTGACAATCCCCGAGAGCAAGACAAGCACGGGTAAGCCAGGAATTACCCCTAGTTCAGGACACCCATAGTTGCCGGGGGTCAGCATTTTTTGGTTGAGTGCACTGGAGGTCTCCAATTGTAAATCAGTTTAGCCAGTCCAAGTTAATCAAGTTATTAAAGCACACATATATCCACAATTGCTTTTCAAGGAGAATACTGAAGAGCTAAGCTTTCTGCACGGTATATGTAGGCTGACGTCATATTGAAATCTGACTCCGTCTCGCAACTGCTATCAGGAGTACACTATACCCATTGGTCCTGAGTCCATCTATCTATACTAAGGAAAACGAAATTATCAGGTAAGTAATTTCTCCATTGCATGTAGATACCATGTGGATGAGGCTATTGACTATTATCCCGCAGTACAAAAAAGGCCTGTGTGCCCAAGGTGCACTTTTAACCTGTAAAATTATACATCTGCCCTAGAGCAGGCACAAAGTCTGCCTGCATGTCAAGGGCTCAACTTAAAAACAAAAAAACCTGCTTTGTTGTGATTCTTCCTACTTAGTAATGTGACAATACTAAGCAGGAGAAACCACAGAAAACAGCACTAAAAAAAAAATTAGACTAAAAAAAAATTTCAGGGCAAACAATATACATCCACAATATACACATTCCAGGACGTGTATATTGTGTATGCGAATTGTGCCGGTAAAACAGCTGCTGCGAGAAAAAACAGACGCTGGTAAATTCAGAATCGCTTACCAAACAAGCGCACAGCCATGTGTTCTGACGCCCGATGCCATGGACGCAGGAGGCGCAGTTTGCACCAGGAGAGGTGATTGTGCGTTTGTTAAAAAAAACATGCGCCCAGTTTGGACCCACATTTTTAGCGTGTTCATATTGCATCGGCCTGCTTGTGTGCAACTCCCCTTAGCCCCTGCTAATCCACAACAACCACAGGATGATAGCAAATCAAACATTCCCTGGTATGCAGCGAAGCAAGACTTGAGCTGCACTCACGGATGAATACTCTGGTGCCCTACGGCTCAATGGCATTCTAAGGTTTTAGAATTTCCCAATTTCTGTGTATTCGAATATAAAAAAAATTCTCAGGTTTTTTGATGTTATTATGAAACTCCTACATTATAATGTAGAAAGAGAACATAGTATTCTGTGGCAGTCATAGGACATCCCGGCCTCTGTCTACTCCGGGGACACAACCAGGCACGTGGGATTGAGGGGTGGGGGGAAGTGGGATTGATGCGCACGCTCTCCAAACACAGCCATAACTACAAATCCCATGATGCACGAGATAGCTCAAATAATACCTCCTCCGAACGTTCTTCTATCCTTGCTGACGGCATCACTGCTCACTTAGCACATTCAATCGAAACATGTCACAAAAAGAAGGAATACCGGAAGAAAGGCGCGCTCCAGTGTTGCCAACTAGTTAGTTTTCTCGCCAAATTGGGTTACTCTTTTAAGTTTATCTGCGGGCTTTTTTCTCCAAGCCGTCACCTACAACAACGAGCCACGATTCATTCCCTCCTTCCTTCTACTTTTAGCTCTGGCCAACACCAGGATAAGCCGGGGTGGGAGGGGTGCTTTGAGCTTGCGCAGCAACAAGGAAACGTCACAGGCTGCCTACCACCAAGAACCTGCTGAAATGCAACCGCTGCTTCCAGTCCCGAGGGGGCGCGCATGCGCCTTGCAGCCTGGTCCGCAGAACCAGTGTTGCCAACCTCGCTTATTTACCGCGAGATTGGGCTTCTTTTCCTAGTCATTTGCATTTTTTTTCCGATTCGCGGGTTGCTTTTAATTGGGCTATTTTTTCTGCCAGTCGCGTTTTTTTGGGCTTGTTGGGCGGGACTTGTGCTCTGATATTACAGTGATTGGCTGCTGCTGCTGCTATGAAGCCTGTCCATAGCAGGCACACCCTATCCCTATATTGCTGCAGTAAGCCAATCAGAGCAGGATTCAAATAGTGAGCTGCAAGCCTTGTTGATGGATACCTCTGGAGCACGTTTTTGTTGGCAGACCTGGAACGGGAAGGCCAGCAGCAGGGCATTGGAGGGCAACAGCAAAGGAATCTTCAGACTGTGCAGCTATAGCCAGGTATCAGGAGGGGAGGAATTAGTATGTTGGGAGGGGGAAATGAGAGTGTGGGGGCCAGGGATGTGCTCGGAGGGAGGTGGGGAGAGGGGAATGAATGAGAATGTGGGGGCCAGGGATGTGCTTGGAGGGAGGTGGGGAGAGGGGAATGAATGAGAATGTGGGGAGAGGGGAATGAATGAGTGTGTGGGGGCCAGGGATGTGCTCGGAGGGGGGTGGGGAGAGGGGAATGAGTGAGTGTGTGGGGGCCAGGGATGTGCTCGGAGGGAGGTGGGGAGAGGGGATTGAGAGTGTGGGGGCCAGGGATGTGCTCGGAGGGGGGTGGGGAGAGGGGAATGAATGAGAATGTGGGGGCCAGGGATGTGCTTGGAGGGAGGTGGGGAGAGGGGAATGAATGAGAGTGTGGGGAGCCAGAGATGTGCTTGGAGGGGGGTGGGGAGAGGGGAATGAGAGTGTGGGGAGCCAGAGATGTGCTTGGAGGGAGGTGGGGAGAGGGGATTGAGAGTGTGGGGGCCAGGGATGTGCTCGGAGGGGGGTGGGGAGAGGGGAATGAATGAGAATGTGGGGAGAGGGGAATGAATGAGTGTGTGGGGGCCAGGGATGTGCTCGGAGGGGGGTGGGGAGAGGGGAATGAGTGAGTGTGTGGGGGCCAGGGATGTGCTCGGAGGGGGGAATGAGTGTGAGGGGCTGGTATCTTTTATTTCCTAGCGTGTAGCAGATGGACTCAGGACCAATGGGTATAGTGTACTCCTGTTAGCAGTTGGAGACTGATCAGATTTCAGTCTGATGTCAGCCCCTCGTACATATACCCCTGCAGGAAGTGCAGCTCCTTAGTATTTTCCGTCTCCAAAGCAGTTAGGGACTATCTGCACGCTCTCTGAGCGTTAGAACCAAAATTCAAGGAAAAACCCAAATTTAAGAAGAAAAGTTTACCTGAAGACTAGCCCCGCTCTCCTGCGGTGAGATTCCCGAGGTGATTTCCGTGGTCCCTCAGAGGTGAGCCTCTGTCCGGTGGCTGAATCTCAGCAGGGACTTAGCCCCCGATTTCGGGCACGGCTGAGAGGCAGCGGGTGTATTCCTCGAGCGCGGCGGTGAAGGTATTTGCCCTCTCCCCCCGCAGCCAGAGACCGCCCGTGACGAAACCGGGAAGCGCTGAAGACAAGGTAAGGTAGAAATCTTCTATGTGAACTGTCTCCGAGGATCAAAGAGGAGCACAGGTCGCCAGCCGGGACCAGTGCCGCCGGGTTGATCCGCCCTAGCAGGGTTAGGGCCCTGGTTGTTCCCGAGGGTCTACCCACGTGGAGACCCTCAGAGGAGGTCGCCATATTGCCCGCATGTTCGCCGTCGCCATCTTGACCCGACTCGTCTCGCCATTCAACTTGAGCGTACAAATTGAGCTAGGCGCACAAGTCCCTTGTGCTCATAAACTTAGGCACACATAATACCTCATGCGCATAAGTTGCGCGCACGGAACAAAGCGCATATCTGCTGCTAGGCGCACATCTCCGTGCATATCTGAGGCGCACTGGAACGCACAAGAGCTCACGCGGCCACAGTCATGGCACCTCCAGAGTCGGGCATAAAAGCGCAAGGCCTCTGCCAAGCATGCCACGTCAGAGCCGCACAGAGCGAGGAGGCCGATGCCCTGTGCGCACAGTTGGAGGAGGCCCTGGGAGATCCAGGCCAGGGCCATTCCCAGCCAGGGCCCAATGCTAGCTCTTCAGGGGGCACCCCGGACCTAGCAGGCCCCAGGGAGTCCACCCCGCACGCAGGGACTCCCAGAGAACCGGCGCCCCTCATCTTAGACCCAGCTTCGATATCCTGGGCTGTTCAAGGGGATTCACGCCTTTGTCAGGATGCAAACTGAACCCCGGGAGGTCCAGCCACAGGCGCCTCCAGAGGACCCTCATGCCCCAGGATCCTCGAGGCCTAGGCACAGGTCCACACCCTCCAGAAGTTCTGCCTACGGGGACACAGACCACTCTGAAGAGGAAATTGAGCCCCTGGAAGAAGGGGAACTCCCCCCGGGGACAGAGCCACACCGAACCATGAGACGCTTCTTCACAAAGGATGAGCTCCCGGACCTAGTATCCCAATGTCTAACGGAACTCGCTATCCCGGTCCAAGGGCCCTCAGGGGAACCTAGAATGAACCCCCTGCTGGAGGGCCTTCGTCAGACGTCTCGCCATTTTCCTCTCTTATAGGCGGCACAACAGCTAATTGACCTAGAGTGGAATGCTCCAGAGTCCTCATTCAAAGGGGGTCGAGCACTGTCATGTATCCCCTGGACCCAGCGACCAAAGAACTCCTGGCGTGCCCTAGGGTGGACGCCATGGTCTGCGCGGTTGCTAAGCGCACTACCATCCCAGTGGAGGGAGGAGCGGCGCTCAAGGACACTCATGACCGGCGCCTAGAAGCCTTGCTAAAGCAGTCATTCGAGGTTGCAGCTGTGTCCCTTCAGATTGCGGCCTGCTGCACCGTGGTGACGCGTGCCTGCCTATCTCAAGCCAGGAACAGCACCCTGGGAGAGGACATGGAATCAACTCTGTCCTTTCTCACCGATGCGGCTTCCGATCTAGTGTGTACAACAGCCAGAGGAGTCTCGTCCACTGTGGCAGCCTGAAGACAGCTCTGGCTCCGAAATTGGTCAGCAGACACCTCTTCCAAGACGAGTCTAACAAAGATGCCCTTCAAAGGATCCCTCCTCTTCGGCAGTGAACTAGAGAAACTGGCCAACAAATGGGGTGACTCCCCATTACCGCGCCTGCCGGAAGACAAGACGAAGAGAAACCAGCGTCCCTTCCTCAGATCCGCCAGAGGCAGAAGCTCACAGCGCTTCAACCCTTTCAAAAGCAACTATCGAGCACCCTGCCCTACGGGCAGGAACCAGTCCTTTCGGAACAAGCACACCAAGAGAGGAACCAGCGCGGGTGCAGGCTCCAGCCGCACCCCACAATGAGAATCAGCTGACCCATCCAAGGGAAGATGCTATAGGGGCAGACTAGCCTTATTCTACCGCAGATGGGTCGAGATAACTACGGACAAATGGGTCCTGGCCATCATCCGGGAGGGGTACTACCTGGACTTCTTTCGAACTCCCCCCAACAAATTTGTGGAATCTCCCTGCCACGACCCCCTCAAGAGGGCGGCAGTGGAAGCTACACTGAACAGGCTTCTGACTCTCGAGGCCATAACCCTGGTGCCTATACGGGAAATGAATACTGGACATTACTCCATTTACTTCATCGTACCCAAGAAAGAGGGCACATTCAGGCCCATCGTGGACCTCAAGTCTGTCAACCGCCACCTAAGGGTTCCCCGCTTCCGCATGGAAAACTTACGATCCGTCATACGGGCAATACAACCAGGAGAGTTCCTCACATCCCTGGATCTGTTGGAGGCCTACTTACACATCCCAATGCATCAGGAACACCAGCGCTTCCTACGCTTCAAGGTCCTGAATCGTCACTATCAGTTCCGGGCACTACCCTTCGGGTTAGCCACAGCACCCCGGACATTCACCAAGGAAATAGTAATAGTGGCGGCAACACTCAGGAAGGAGGGAATCCTCGTTCATCCCTACCTGGACGATTGGCTGATCAGGGCGAAGTCCCCGGAGGAAAGCAACCAAGCAACCAGCAGAGTCATAGCACTACTGGAAAGCCTAGGATGGGTGGTCAACATAAACAAAAGCTCCCTACAGCCCGCACAGTCGCTGGAATACCTAGGAGTCCAATTCGACACCAAGGAAGACAAGGTCAGCCTGACCCCCGCGAGGAGGTCAAAGCTGCGAGGCCGGCTTCAGACCTTGCTGAGTGTTCCTCGTCCCACAGCATGGGATTACCTGCAAGTCCTCGGACTGATGGCGTCCACGCTGGAAGTAGTGCCATGGGCGTGAGCACACATGAGACCTCTACAGCGCTCACTTCTAACGCGGTGGAGTCCACGGTCCCAGAACTACACCATACGCCTTCCACTCCTGGGCAGTGTCCGGACCCAGCTACAGTGGTGGCTGCAGAACAGCCACCTGAGCCGGGGATCAAGCCTATCCTCCCCAACCTGGACCCTGCTCACCACAGATGCCAGCCTACCGATAACTTTGGTTCAGAACTTTGGCTCATTTAGCCAGTCCCAGAATCCTCAGCTGGCTGATTCACACTGACACTGCTGAAATACAGTGAACTTCTGACTCAAGAATGTAGACGATCTGGGAAACTTGTATGCTCTGCAAAGCCTATAATTAAAGGCCAGGTGGGCTTCAATGGCAATATTTACAGATGCCTATCTCAACTGCAGGAGCCAGGTGAAAGAAGATTCCCTAAGGTTACAGCTTTAATTAAAGTTCTGGCACCAGCAACAAAATTCAGGCCTACTGTCTATTCAGAACACAGACCTACTATCTGTTTACACAACACAGAAGATCAAAAGGAGATCAGAAGAAACCAACGGCGGGAGCTTCAGGCACTATTCTATTGAAACCTCACTGGACAAGATCATTTACAGGACAAAAGGAGTATCTGGAAAGGGATGGCAAATGAGCTACACCGGGAAAAACTTGTCAGGGCAGTTCAGAGGATAGGTTGTCATGACCACAGCATGATGTGTCTCTGTAAATGAGTCTTTGGGCAGTCACGTAATTCTAGAAGTTTCGGCAATACTGTATGTTTAACTATAAAAGAAGGGTCACTTCCTGTATTCAATGAGATGCTGGTCGTTTTGAAAGACAAAGGGCACCCAGTATCCAGCATCTCCCAGGAACACTTATAATGCTAAATAAAATTTACTTTATACCGTTCACTGAGTCTAAGTGTTCTTGTGTGCCTGGCCCTAAGTACAGAAAATTATGTACACTACACAGATGGGGAGCACACTGCGAAGAGCTGACTGCCCAAGGGCAGTGGAACGCAGAAGAGGCAGGATGGAACATCAACCACCTAGAAGCGCGGGCAGCCAGATTAGCCTGCCTGTGGTTTGCCCACAGACTTCGAGGCAAAGCGGTCAGAGTGATGAAGGACAACGCCACGACGGTGGCCTACATCAACCGACAGGGCAGAACCAGAAGCCAACAGGTGTCCCTAGAAATAGACCTCCTGATGGCGTGGGCGGAAGCAAATCTCCAGGAGATCTCGGCCGTCCACATTGCCGGGAAAGACAACATCGCGGCAGACTTCCTCAGCAGCGAAAGTCTAAACCCAGGAGAATGGAAACTGTCATCCACAGCCTTCCAAATGATAGTGAATCGGTGGGGGATCCCAAACATGCACCTTCTGGCAAGCAGATCCAATGCTCAAGTACCCAGATACTTCAGCCGCAGATGGGACCCGCAGTCCCAGGGGATCGATGCCCTGGCCTCCGGGGACCCTTCTATACGCCTTCCCGCCATGGCCCTTGCTGGGCGCAATCATTCACAAGATACAGCGACACAGGGGACTAGTTCTCCTGGTGGCCCCGGATTGGCCAAGAAGACCCTGGTACGCAGACATGAGAAGACTGCTGGCAGGGAACCCACTACCCCTGCCGCCGCACAGAGACCTGCTCCAACAAGGCCCGATCCTTCACGAGGACCCGACTCAATTCTCGCTTACGGTCTGGCCATTGACTGAGGAAGAGCAGATACTCGGGGGCAGTAATAGATACTCTCCTCCGAGCACGCAAGTTCTCCACATCTCTAACGTACATAAGGATTTGGAGAGTCTTCAAGGCCTGGTGCGAAGACCACAACGTCAAGCCACGCCCCTCCAGAATTCCCGTGATCCTGGAATTCTTACAGAATGGGCTACAGAAGGGTCTGTCCTTCAATTCCATCAAGGTACAGATAGCAGCATTGTCATGCTATGGCTCCAGGAGTGAGGGCAACAGCATAGCCTCGCACCCGGATGTATCACGCTTCCTGAAAGGGGTCAAACACATTCGCCCACCTCTAAGGTGGATGGTACCTCTGTGGAACCTCAACCTCGTCTTGGAGTTCCTAGCGGGATCCGCCTTCAGACCCCTCCGAGGCCTATCTCTCCGTCTGTTAACCTTAAAGACAGTGTTCTTGCTGGCCGTGTGTTCGGCCCGCCGCATCTCGGAGCTACAAGCACTGTCCTGCCGTGAACCATTCTTCAGATTCACCCCGGGGTCCATCCAACTACGCACAGTTCCCTCCTTCCTCCGCAAAGTGGTCTCACACTTTCACCTCAACCAAACCATCGCACTACCAACGATGGACGGCGTGAAGAACTCTGGAAAAGACCATAGCCTACGTCACCTCGACATCGGCAGACTCCTAGCCAGATATTTGGAAAGGTCGGAACCGGTACGAAAGACAGACCACCTTTTCGTCCTTCACAGCGGAAAGAGGCAAGGGGAAGCGGCCTCGCGGGCAACCATTGCCCGCTGGATCAAGGAAGTCATCAAGGCAGCCTATGTAGAAGCAGGAAAACCACCACCTCTACAAGTCAAGGCCCATTCAACCAGAGCCCAGGCGGTGTCCTGGGCAGAGACTAGAATGCTGTCACCTGCGGACATCTGCAGAGCGGCAATGTGGTCCTCTATCCACACTTTCTCCAGATTCTACCGTCTGGACGTACAGGCTCAGGAGGACACTGCATTTGCAAGGACAATTCTAAGTGGACCACGGGCAGCCTCCCACCCGATTCAGGAGTAGCTTTTATACATCCCATTGGTCCTGAGTCCATCTGCTACACGCTTGGAAATGGAGAAATTACTTACCTGATAATTTCGTTTTCCTTAGTGTAGACAGATAGACTCAGCATCCCACCCTGGGCTGCCCTGAGGCATTGTGCCAATGAGTTACGGGTAAGCCATGTCTTTATTTACCTAAGACGTCCACCCTGCCCGGTGTCTACGCTTTCCGGTTGAGTAAACTGGCGGTCTCCAGCTATAGTCAACCAATCAGTTCAAGTTAATCAAGTTTAAACGTTCTAACAAGTTAGTTAAGTTAACCATAATATGAAGTTAATCAATCAGTCACATATATATCCACAACGCTTTTCAAGGAAGAATACTGAGGAGCTGCACTTCCTGCAGGGGTATGTGTACTAGGGGCTGACGTCATATTGAAATCTGATCCGTCTCCAGCTGCTAACAGGAGTACACTATACCCATTGGTCCTGAGTCCATCTGTCTACACTAAGGAAAACGAAATTATCAGGTAAGTAATTTCTCCAATTTGTTCTACTCCACTTGATTTCATCTATTTTTTTTTCTCCTTTCTTCCCTGTAGCTGATCACCTTTTATAAAAAAAAAAAAAAAAAAACCAAACCCTTATTTTGACAAAAAGAAAGCTTGTCCATACCTGCTGACTACAGGTAAAAAAATGTGACATGGAAACTTGTAATGCTATTTTTCTTATTTTTCTACACCACTTTTGCTTTCCTCCTAATTTTGGTTTTTTTTTTTTCTTTCATTTCTTCTCCCTGTAGAAGATCACCTCTGTAAGAAAGCCAGTCTATACCTACTGTTTCCATCCTTGGCTGCTACGCTACTAAATGGTTTTGATCTACTATGGCTACAGTAAAGAATTGGGCTAAATACAGTAAAACGTACTGCAAAGCATGGGAAGAGGAACGTGAACTAAAAGCATGGATTCAGCCTGTTTTCAGCAATGAGAATAAGGCTACGTGCAAATTTTGTAAGTGTGACATTCATGCACATCATGCAGACCTTCTGCAACATGCTAAAAGAGAAACATGCAAAAAGCTAAGCTCCTTTGTCATCTATGCGACTCAGACATTGGTGTTTCAATTTCACGTGTTTTGGGCTTGTTTTTTTGGAAAAAAGTGCTTGTTTCATGAAAACCTGGCAACCCTACACAGAACTGTAAACACGCAAGCGAGGTTTATGCTTTGAAACAATGTTGGGCTTAAATACAATTGCTTGAGGCTGGCAAGAAATATGTAGCCATAATTTTGTGGATGACCATAGCTGCGCTGCCGGAATGCTGTTGGGGAGGGGCAGCTGACTGATCCCCGAGGTAGTGTTCGAGGTCATAGGGGCGCAGAAGATGCTGCGAGAAGAGCGGACGGGAGCTGCTCTGAGCAGTAGGTTCCAGGTGAACTGTGGTCGATGCAGGCGCGCCCCCTGGAGGATCTAGCTGCGCCTCTGGTGGCTTGTAATTACCATGGGAACGTGATGTCTGCTCGCGGTGTTGAAGCTCTGCCAGTCCAGAAATCAAAGTTGCACAAAACAGCCACGCTGCTGGGTGATGTCACTGCTGGCGCCGGAAGTGGACCAATCAACTGTGCTAGAGCTACCACGAATCTGGAAAACTTCGGAGCATGCTCAGTACTGATGTTGAGCCATAACCACCTAAACATCACTTCACTTAATGTTGATTTTTCTCAGCTTTAGCCTATCTCCTATCTGTATAATATCCACTAGCAGGAGGAGGGCGGAAATGGGTAGCTGTTTTGTGCTTCTATCCATGGGGAACGTCCATCATAGGTATGAATTTTGGTCGGTGGATGTGTACCCAAAACAGCAAAGCTCACCCATACTGGTGATAGTTGATGTAGGAAGTGGAACTGCACCTTCTCAGAAAATTATATAGTGAATACAAAAAAGTTTGAAACAATGTATTTCTTTTATTTTACGAATTTGCAAGTACGCGTGTCACACAGAAGTAGGCACACCTTCACAGTATTGTGCCTTTCAATTTATACATTTTTCAGCTTAAGCCAGCCCCCTCCCTGGCCTACCACCCTTTCCCTCCCTAATAACTCCCTCTGTGTTTTTACAAATTCCCTTTTTTGGTCATTCCCCTCCCTGTTCCCTAGCTTGGTTGTCCAGGTGCTGCTCAGCTAATGCCAACCTCTTTTTTTTTCTTTACCTCCCCCCTTATTACCCAACTGGTTGTACCCTTATCTTCTCTGGGTCCAGTAACCAATTACTGAACCCCTTTGTCCATATAGCATTCCTGCTGGACTCATGCTGTGCTTATCTCCCTGACTCTTTCTACTTGTTCAATCCTGTTCCTGACTCCCCTCCCTCTTTCTCTTGTGTATGTGCAAATGCCCTTGCCCAATAAGATACTGTTTGTGATGCCTTTGTCTAGGTGCAGTTTACTATGCAGGTGTGGGGAGGGATACAGTCTTCTCTCTGCTTGCCTCCTAACTGCTAAAGGAGCAGCATTCCTTTCTTTCTGACAATCCGTTATTTACATGCTCTCTCTCCTGTCTGTACTATATGTGCTATCTTAAGCACATCGTAGTGTCTCCTCTGTTCTTATGCCTTATTGTTATTGTTGGACCAAGAAAGCAGTGAGGAAGGCGATCTATAAAAGCCTTGAGAATTAAACAAAATAAAATAGATGCCAGATGTCCTTAGAAATGCTTTATTTTGATGGAGACGTATTAAAATTGCCCGACTCTGACCAAGTTTCGCCACCTTATGCATGCCTGCCTCAGGGGCTGTATACGTCTCCACGACTTGTCATTGAGTGACGGCTTGAAAGACACGCCCCCGTTATGAATGATGCAGTCAATTGCGTCTATTTTCCCTCTAAATATGAGGATTTGTGCTGGCGTATTCTATATGATATATTGAGCGGATATTGGTGATTCAGCATCGTGTCAAAAGGTGTCTTTTTAATAAGCATGACTGCAATTTGATACTTCAATTTTAAACGTATGCAGCCACTCATAAGGTGGCAAAACTCTGGCCGAGTTTTGCCACCTTATGCCACTCCCCCACCGAACCTAATAGCGCCCGCAACATGCAAATGCATGTTGATGGCCCTATTAGGTATTCCCATGGGAATACCTAATAGGGTCATCTTTTCTGTTAGGAATACCTAATAGGGTGCTTTTCTGTGCACCCTCCGACTTAATATCATGGCGATATTAAGTCAGAGGTCCAGAAAGTTTAAAAAAAGTAAAAAAAAAAATAAAATTTTGAAATAGGCCCGCGGCTCGAAAACTGGATGCTCAATTTTGCCGGCGTCTGGTTTCCGAACCCGTGGCTGTCAGCGGGCTCGAGAACAGACGCCGGCAAAATTGAACGTCGGCTGTCAAACCCACTGACAGCTGCCGCTCCTGTCCGAAAAGAGGCTAGGGACGCGCTAGTGTCCCTAGCGCCTCTTTATCGCTGGGCCTAATTTAAATAAATGTATTTACTGTATCACGCTTGCCCGCTCTCCCACGTTTTTTACAGTATCGGCCCGTAAGTAACCAAAAATTAGAATATAAAAGAATAAAGAAATTAAATTCTATTTCTATATTGTATTACCCTCTGTAAGATCAACATTAGTGAGCCCTTGCTCACATTGATAAGTATGCAGCAGAACTGACCCAAGTTTGCTTTCGAATTCCATTGAGCCATGATACAGTAGTATTTTAAAAAGGTTGACATGGAAGCCTGTATGGCAGTCCTCCACATTTCAAAGGGAGTTATATCATTTAGAAAGGCCATTAAGGTAGCTTTCGCTCATAATGTGTGGGCTGAAATTTTTTAGTTTAAAGATTTTGTCTCTTGTCTACGTGAGAAGGAAATACATCCCACTATTCATCCTGATAGAGTTTGCATTGTAACAGCTTATCCCAATGGAGCCGGGACATACAGGACAAAACTAGGTTGACCTTCAGAAGGATTTAGTACTAGACCAATAGAACAAAAGCAGTCTGCGACAGTCTAAGAAATGTAACTTTGTTCTTGATGAGACTTGTGAAGTTTAAGGAAGAAAATTGTCAATTGAAGTCTCTTGAGATGAAAAACTAATGACACCTTGGGCTGGAAGGCCCGGTTAGTCCTTAGAACAACCCTGTCCAGAAAATATTGAGTATAAGGATGGTATGTTACCAAGGGCTAAAGCTCACTTACTCTTCTAGCTGATAGAACTACTGCTACTATCAAAATTAGCATCTTCCATGTCAAGAATTGCAGAGATGAATCTTGAATAGGCTGAAAAGGAGGCCTTAACAAGCATTTTAGTACTAAGCTGAGGTTCCATTGAGGTGGAGGCTTCTTTAATGGTGGCTTTAATTTATACAGCCGCTTCATAATCCTGGAGATGCGAGAAAGTAATGAGATATATATTTATCATTATAACCATTGTGAAAAGCAGCAATGGCGCTTAAGTGACTCTTCACCGAATTCATTTTGAGATTTTAATTTGAAAGAACCAAGTGCTCCAAAATTAGAATGACTGAAGCCCGATGTGGTATCACAGAATATTTTGAACACCAGAGCTTAAAACTACCCATTTTAGCTTATATACCTTCCAAGTCAACAACTTTCTAGAATCTCAAATTACATCCACCACTTCACTGGAATAAATATTTACGTGGTCCAACTTATTCTCCACGCTTTGAGAATTAATCTTAGGACCTCATTTACTAAGCATTTTTCCCATAGAGACAGAATAGGAGAAAAACCTTAGTGAATCAGGCACTTAGGTTGGGGTGTAACTAGGTTCCCTGATGTTGCATGAGCAGATTTGGTATTTGTGGTAGTTTCTGGTATGAATTGCCAGCTAGTCTTACCAGAGTCATGAACCAGAGTTGACAAGGCCATGTTGGTATGACTAAGAGTACTTCTGCCCTCTTCTGAATTCGTAATAGCATCTTTGTAATTAGAGATATTAGCGGAAAAATACATATAAGGAGTCTTCCACTCGAGAAGGAAAGCATCCATGGAAATCGCCTCTTTGGATGGAATTCTGGAACAATATAGAAGAAGTTTCCTGTTTGTTGAAGACGCAAAAAGATCAACCACAGGTGTCCCCCCATTTCTGGAAAAGGTTCTGTAACACTCTGTCATTTAACTCCATTCCTGTGAGGCCAATTTGCGGCTGAGGTTACCCGCAAATTGATTGGGCTCCCCTGACACATATACGGCTGTAAGTATGATCTGATTTTATTTTTTTTAATGCCATTCTTTCCTAGTGTGTAGCCAGATGGACTCAGGACCAATGGGTATTGAGCTGTCCTGATAGCAGATGGGAGATGGAGTCAGATTTCAAAGCTGACGTTACCCTACATATACCCATGCAGCAAGCTCAGCTCTTCAGTATTTCTCTGTCTCCACAGCAGATGCGGACACTATCCCAAACAAGAATAGTGTAACATTTACAACAAGAAAGGAAGAAGGAAAATTACCTTTAAGAAAAGAACTCCGCTTCTCCTGTGGTGAAACCTAAGGGTCCCTCCCACAGTTGAGATTTTCCTGAGGTGATTCTCGATATCCCTCAGAGGTGAGCCTTGGTCCGTCAGCCGGTTCCCGGCGTGGACTTAGCTCCCAGGGTAGCTGAAAGGCAGCGGGTGCAGATTCGAGCGCGGCAGTGAAGGTATTCCCCACTCCCCCCGCAGCTGGAGACCGCCCTGTACGCGATCGGTAAGCGCTGAGACCAGGTAAGGTAGAAACCTTTACTTTTAAGTCTCCGGTCTCCAAGGCTCGAATAGCCTTATCGATCGTCTTTCCAACAAGGTTTAAAATCGAGTTGAGCAGTCCTGATTTGGCTAGGCCCCGATTAGATGCAAGAGTCCACACACATGGAGACCCTCTGGGGGGGGTCACCATCTTGCCAGCTGGGTCGTCTGCGCCATTTTCCCCCCTCGATCGGCAGTATGTGTGGGGCAGGCCGGAGGGCCGAGGCGCCTAACTTGAGCACACCCATAAAGGCACACACTGAGCTGCACACACACATCGATGCGCACAGAGTCGGAAGCACAAAGTCCATAGAAGTTGAAGCTCTACATGTGCACAAACAATGGCACCGCCATCCAAAAAAGCCAAGGGACACCCACTTTGCCCAGCCTGCCACTTAAGAGCCATGCAACCTGAATTCAAATCCCTCCTATGCCAGCATTGCGAGCAGTCTCAGGGGGAACCAAGGCAAGACCCCCTACAGCCAGGAGAGGGATCCAGAACCACTGAGGAAGGTACTCCGGACCTATGATTTCCAACTCTGTGCCCCCATAGGAAGGCACCTCTGGGGCTTGCACTACAATCTCTCCTTGGATCAACATGGTCCCAGGAACCTTCTCCTGGGTGGAATTTTTTAAGGGGCTGCAAACCTTTGTCCAGGCACAACTAGCCCCTGCGGCACACCTGACTCAACCCCTGCTGGAAGCACAAGCCATTCCCGGCACCTCCTGGGTTCTCGAGACATGCCTCTCCTAACCAAGAGCTTCCCTGATGGGGATCCAGATACCTCAGAGGACAAAACAGACTCCCTGGAAGAAGGAGAAATCCCCCCAGGGATGGAGCCATACCAAACCATGCGCCGATTCTTCCACAAGGACGAGTTACCAGCCCTTGTCTCTGACTCTAAGGACGCTGGGCCTTCCAGGCACGGACCGTATAACGGAACCAAAGAAGAACCCCATTTTGGTGTATCTCCGTAAGGCCTCATGCTACTTTCCTGTGTTTGAGCCCGTCAAGGAACTGATTGACCTGGAATGGAATGCTCCAGAGGCCAGCTTCAAAGAGGGGCGGGCCCTAGAAACCCTATATCTGCTGGAACCTATGGCCAAGGAACTCCTACGCTTCCCTAAAGTGAACTCTATGATCTGCACAGTCTCAAAGCGCATTACGTTTCCCATGGACGGAGGAGCGGCACTGAAGGACACCCAGGACAGACAGCTGGAATCCATCTTTAAGCAGTCCTTTGACGTATCAGCAATGACGCTACAAATTGCTTCCTGCTGCTCATTGGTGGCACGCTCCTGTTTGCTCCTCTCCAGAGACACAACTACGTCTGGAGAAACAGAGTCTGCAGTCTCCTTCCTCACAGATGCCACATCAGATCTCGTGCGCACCTCAGCCAAGGGTGTCGCCGCAGCAGTGGCAGCCAGAAGACAGCTATGGCTCCAGAATTGGTCAGCTGACTCGACATCCAAAGCAAACCTCACAAGAATGCCTTTTAAAGGATCTCTCTTATTCGGAAGCGAAGAGGAGAAGTTAACCAACAAATGGGACAAATCTCCAGTACCCCGACTACCGGAAGAAAGGAACAAAAGAACATTTCAGCGCTCCTCTCCCAGAAGAACTAAGAGTAGAGGATCGCAGTGTTTTAGACCTTACAAGAACACAAAGTTACAAGCACCTTGCCCCTCAGGAAGGTCTCATTCCTTTCGGAACAGACTCATTAAGAGGGTAGCAGGCTCAGGGAAAGACGCCGGCCATACCCCAGAATGAGAAGACGCAGACCCATCCAGAGGAAGAAGACATAGGGGGCAGACTTGCCCTCTTCTACCAAAGATGGGTCGAGATAACATCGGACAAGTGGATCCTAACTATCATTCGAGAAAGGTACTCTCTGGAATTCCAAAGCACCCCTCCAGACAAATATATGAGATCACCCTGCCACTCCCACTCCAAGAGGCTAGCAGTGGAAACCACACTAGCAAGACTACTCAGCCTAGGGGAGATTCACGATGGCTGTATTATTTATTTATTTATTTAAGACTTTTTATATACCGGAGATCATGTACTAGTACATATCGCTTCGGTTTACATATAATCAGAATTAGAATTACCAAATATATGGTGTACATTGAACATTAACAATAAACAGTTAGCAATTAATAAATAAGGTATACATTAAACATGGAGTATTTTGTATTTGATACATAAAATATGTACAGAAACTATTAATAAATAAGTAGGGTATACATTGAACCTGGCGTATTATATAAGAAGCATAAAATGTATGGTGCAGTATAGGTGGTAAGGTAATTTATTGATGGCATGCGAGTTTAAGTGAAGGCTTTGGTAAAGAGCCAGGTCTTCAAATTCTTCTTGAATGTCCGCAGGCATGGTTCTAAGCGCAGTTCCGATGGAAGATTGTTCCAGTGAATAGGGCCTGCTATCGAGAAGGCGCGTTTCTTCATTGACGACTTGGCAGGGGGTACATAAATGGTGCCTAGATACGTTGTTCTAATGGGTCTGGATGCTGAATGAGATCTGAGAGGGCAATTTAGTTCGAGTGTGGTTTGTGAGTGGATAGTTTTGTGTATTATAGTTAGCACTTTATATAAAATTCTGAACTTTATACTCGAGCCTACACTGGCTCCCCATAGGAGTGATGTGTTCACCTCTGCCGGTATTAGTTAGGATCCTGACTGCGGAGTTCTGTAGCATTTGTAATGGCTTTGTAGTGACCGCTGGTAAGCCGATTAGAATGGAGTTGCAATAGTCGATTTTTGAAAATAGTATAGATTGGAGAACTGTACGGAAGTCTGGGAAATGGAGGAGAGGTTTCAAGTTTCTTAGTATATGTAGTTTGTGATAAAAAAAAATTCGTCAATAACACAACAAAAGAATGTTAAGTTCAGTCGGTTGTCTATGGTTACTCCTAGGTCTCTTATATGTGTAGTCTATGTCAGTTGAGTTGATAGGGGGTTTTCGTCCTGGGTGATGAGCAGTAGTTCTGTTTTTGCAGTGTTAAGAACAAGATTAAGGCTGGTGAGGAGTGTGTTTATGGATTGTAGGCAGTTGCTCCAGAACTTTAAAGTTTTTGCTATTGATTCTGAGATTAGTATCAGGATCTGAACGTCGTCAGCGTAAATATAATTTGTAACTTTTAAGTTTGGCAGGAGTTGACAAAGGGGTAGAAGATATATGTTGAATAAAGTGGGGGATAAAGAGGATCCTTGAGGGACTCCAAGAGTGGCTTTGACTGGGTTCGAGTCTATGTTATTTACTCTAACCTTGAATTTTCTATTGTCGAGGAAAGATTTGAACCAGTCTAGGGCTGTTCCTGATATACCAATCTCTGATAGCCATTTGATAAGGATTGAGTGCTTCACAGTGTCAAAGGCCGCGGATATGTCGAGTAGAGCCAGCAAATAAGGGGTCTTTTTTTCTAGGCCTGTGTAGATTCTGTCTGTCAGTGAAATGAGAAGGGATTCTGTGTTGAGGGATTTACGAAAACCATATTGTGCTGGAGCAAGAATCTTATTTTCCTCAAGGTATTTCGAAAGTTGTCTGTTCACTACTTTCTCCATGAGTTTGCTACGAATGGCAAGTTAGCGATGGGGCGAAAATTTGCCGGGTCTGTTGGGTTCAGGTTGGATTTCTTGAGAAGTGGCTTGAGGGTGGAGAGTTTGTGTCCGGTACAGATCCTTGGAATAGAGAACAGTTGATAATCTCTGCTAGAGGCTTGGAAATGATTTTGGGAATGGTGAGCAATAATTTAGAGGGAATAGAGTCAAAGGGGTGGGTGGATGGTTTCATCTTTTTGAGCATGAATTCGATTTCGAGGGAGGTAGTGGGTTCGAAAGAGGTTAGTTGTGGTTTCTGGTCTAAGCTAGGAAAGGCGAGTGAAGGTGTTCCTGTGTTTGAGGATGCCAATGGGGCTATAAGTTTAAGGATTTTATTTTCAAAGAAATGTGCTAGTTCAGTGCACCTTGAAAAGGCTTGGTCGCCTGGGATGATTGGAGAGTTGGGTTTTGTGAGCTCTGTGACACAGGAGAACAGAGCTTTAGCGTCATAGAGGAAATTGTGAATTTTGCTGGCGTAATAGTCTCTTTTTGTACGGAGGATATTATTTCTATAGATGTGCATGAGGGTTTTATACTCGATTAGATTCTCAGTGGTAGGTCTCTTTCGCCATGAGTGTTCTAGTTTGATTTTATTCAATTCCTGTGTGAACCAAGGTTTTTTGTTTGAGTTGTTAGGGTCAAGCTCTTTTGTTTTTAGTGGGCAAATCTTTTCTGCTACATTATTTGTGATATTGTGCCAGGAGGCGATGGCTTTATCTGCATCTGAGAAATCCAGGTTGGCAAGTTCTGTAGAGAGGTGGGATCTTAGGTCCTCTAAGGTGCAGGATTTTCTGTATTGAATCTTTGTTTTGGAGCAGGTGGGGGATGGGTTTTCCTTGATAACAAGCTCAGTAGTGATCATCTGATGGTCTGACCATGGAATATGGGTGCAAAGAGGCAGGGAGGGTTGAGTAAGGTCTGAGTTTATGAAAATGAGGTCCAACGTGTGGCCGGCCTTGTGTGTGGGGCTGTTAATGATTTGTGTGAATCCCAGAGCCTAGGGGAGATTCACGATGGCTCCCTGAACGGTCGCATACACTGACGCTCCTGAGAATTCTCAAGTTTTCTTTGGAAATTGTTACCTTACTGCAAGTATTACCCCCGCCATCACCAAACCTATTAAGGACATAATCAACTGCTCCATTACTGCAGGCAGTGTCCCAAACCCACTCAAACTGGCCATAGTCAAACCCCTCCTAAAGAAGCCTACCCTTGACCCCTCAGACCCTGCCAATTACCGACCGATTTCCAATCTTCCTTTCTTATCCAAAGTCCTAGAAAGGGTTATTAACAAACAACTAACGGACTTTTTAGAAGACCACAATATCCTCCACACTCAACAGTTCGGCTTTCGTAAAGCCCGAAGTACCGAAACCTTACTACTGGCCATGACAGACACCATGCTTAAAGGTATGGATCATGGAAACTCGTACCTACTCGCCCTATTAGACATCTCAGCTGCCTACGATACAGTCAACCATCAAATACTAATGACCCGCCTAGCAGAAATAGGCATCGCCGGCACAGCCCTCTCATGGCTCTCCTCCTACCTCACTTACAGAGAATACCTAGTAAAAATCAACAAACACGAATCCTCACGCATACCTATCACACAAGGTGTACCCCAAGGCTCATCCCTATCCTCCACCCTCTTTAATATTTACCTCCTACCCCTATGCCACCTCCTCTCCGACCTAGGCCTGAAGTTCTTCCTTTATGCAGATGACGTGCAGATTCTCATCCCGTTTCAAGGGTCCACTAGCGAACCCTTGCAACGCTGGGAATCTAGCCTCGCCACCATAAGCACATTTTTATCTGATCTCCATCTAGCTCTAAATACCTCAAAAACAGAACTACTCATCATCTCCAACCAACCAGAACGCTTCATTCTCCCCATGCGACAGAACACTCCTCAAAAGACAACCACAACCCTCCCTCAGGCCCAGTTTGTAAGAGACCTGGGCGTCTTTATAGATCAGCACCTAAGTTTTAAACCCCACATCAAAACCCTTCTTAAGGGGGGTTTCTATAAACTTAACATCCTAAAAAAAACTCAAACCCCTCCTCCACACCCACGATTTCCGCACAGTCGTACAGACCACCATGCTCGCGAAATTAGACTATTGTAACTCCCTGCTACTAGGACTCCCCAACACCACCATCAAACCCCTCCAGATTCTACAAAATTCCATGGCAAGAATCATAACCGGTACGCGTAAAAGGGACCACATCACCCCCATACTAAAAGACCTACATTGGTTGCCCATCTCCTTCCGCTCACAATACAAAACCCTCACCATCCTTCACAACACCCTACATAAACACAACCACAACTGGCTCGATGAAATGCCTCGCTACCGCTCCTCCAACCGCCCCACAAGAACAACCCATACAGGCACTCTCCACATCCCATCCCTCAAAACAGCACACTCAACCCACACCAGAGGGAGAGCCTTCTCCGTCGCTGGCCCCACCCTCTGGAACTCCCTCCCCACCTTCCTACGCCAAGAGACATCCTTTCACAACTTTAAGAAAGGAGTCAAAACATGGCTATTCCGACAGGCCTACCCTGACACAAACCAAACTTAATATCTCCGCACCTTAGCCCCCCCCCCCTGCACGACCTGACACCCTGCGCCCCCGCCCGGCCTTTCACCCTCTCCCTCAGCCCGCCTGATCCCCTCCCCTCCTCCCCTGGCCACCTCCCTTTATCCTCGACACCCAGTCACCTCCCTACCCACCCTTGAAGAAACCCTTCCCAGTAATTTCCTCCTGTTTCATTTGTTCCTTATTCCTATTTAATCAAATGTTTCCTGTACATTAGGCATCTGTACATAGCATTCCTCCTTTCCGCATTATTCCCTCCCTTTTACTTCTGTTATCTATACCTCTCCCCCCTTCCCCCTTTACCCCCCTTTCCCACCCACCTCCTACCCCTTCCTTTTTCTCCCCCCCCCCCTACCCCCCTCAAATCTCTATTCCTTGGTTCCATTTATTGTTTATTTTGTTGTATTTGGTTTTGGGTTTGTTTTTGCTCTTGCATTGGTTTTTTCATACTGTTTTATTGTCATTTTGTTATACTGTATCTCCCACCTGAGTTCATTGTAAACCGGCATGATGTGCTTCACGAATGTCGGTAGATAAAAGTTAATAAATAAATAAAAAAATAAAAAAAAGTATTATGCCTCACAAGAGAAATGGGAAAGTGAGGGTATACCCACCCGAGCCCTCTCTTCCCTCAGGTCAGTGGGTAATATCTCAGTATACGACACCCATATCCAATATTGGAGTCTTGAGCCCTGCTGGTGAGTCGGGAGGAGGAGTCCGTTCATCGCCTGGGGAGATATCGTTGTCCCCGCCAGAGCCACAAGAACAGCTGAAAGCAGCTCCTCCAGGTAGCGCCGGGACGGCAGAGTCGCCGGTGAATGAGGTCACGAGAGCGACCCTGGCGGGTGGTCAGAACGACACTGCTGTGGACTGGGAGAGGCCCTTGACTATCTCCAGATCTCCGGAGACACTGGTGTGGAGCGGGGAGAGTCCCCAGAATATACCGCAGAGAACAGCAGAAGCCGGAGCGAGTGAGGTAATATGAGGTTTGAAGAGCTCCCTGGAGATAGTCAGACCAGCAGTGATAACCATGGAATTGCTCTGGGATTTGATTAGGAAGATGACTAAGGTATTTAATGAACATATCCAGGTAACAGAAGAAAACTCACAGAAATTTGAAGTGTTGGAGAGTAATATCAAATTAAAAGAGGAAGAGCAAACTCGAGCCATGACTCAGGTTGAAAATGATTTAAAACAACTGTCTGGACTGAATGTATGAAAGAACAGGTAATTTCAATGTGCAGGCTGGAGTCTGTGGAAAATTATGAGACAATTAAATATCAGAGTAATGAATTTTCCAAAGGTGACTGTTGAAATACCTACTTTAACATTCAGAAGGTATTTAAAAGAGATCGTGAAGATTCCGGAAGATCAAATACCAGCATTGAAAAAGATTGTATTCCTGAGACAAAGACAAAGCCCGATACAGATATCTCCCATAGGGGATATGGGGGGATTTGAGAACTTAACAGAATATCTGGAAAATTCTGGCTTTGAAGTAGTAGAAAGACCGGTCTTGTTTGTTTCACTATTTTCGGATGATAGAGCGATAATAATGATATTATATATTATAAACCACGCCCCCCTGACATCACTGGGAGCCCCGGCGACGATAGAAGAGCGCCTCACCATCAGGCTCTCCCCTTTGTGCACCCCTTGTGCTTCTAAAAAAAATTAAAAAAAAACATTTTTATTTTTCTGTAATTTAACCTTTATTCCAATTCTTTACCTTTTCTTTTTGCTTGTTAACAATTTTAATTAGAAATGTTCATTGTATTAGACTATGGAAATTTATTTCCTGCTATTGTTTAATGTAAACCGGTATGATTTACATCGGATGTAAGAATGTCAGTATATAAAAATTAAAAATAAATAAATATTACTTTAAAGCAATGAATATTCCTTACTTGGGTGGGTTAATTTGTATTTTTCCAGATCTTTCCAAAGTAACTGTTACGCCGTAAAAATTTCCTAATAATGCGCCCAGAAGTCTTACGATGGGCGCCAATTTCCTATTGAGAGATCCTGCGAAGTGTGTAATAAAGTATTCCGGAAATACCTAAGTGTTCTATAATCCAGAGCAGTTAAGGGAGTTCTTAGATGCCAGAATAGTTGTCCCAACAAGTCAAAGCTCGCCCATTAATTAATGAAAGATATGGTTTACAGGAGAGTATGGAATAATAAGTTTCCTTGTTGAAAACTCCTCATTTGTTTTTATCTCCCCCCCTCCACATGTTTCTTGGGAAAAAGAATGAAAGTAATTATTGCTAAGTATTTAATTTAGGTTTAATAATTTTCCTTTGTAACTTTCTTCTGATGTATAAGCAAAGTTATCTTTGTTTTGTATTATAAAATCGCATAATTAAAAAAAAACCAAAAAAACCCACCACTACTCAGCCTGAAGGCAATAGCCCCGGTGCCCACACTCCAACAAAATACTGGCCACTATTCCATTTATTTTATCGTCCCCAAGAAAGAAGGAGCATTCCATCCCATCCTGGACCTAAAGGCAGTCAACTATTACCTGAGGGTACCAAACGTCCGCATGGAAACCCTACACTTCGTTATAATGGCGGTACAACCGGGAGAATTCTTAACCTTCCTGGACCTATCTGAAGCCTACCTTCACATCCTGGTCCATCAGGACCACCAGCAATTCCTGCGCTTTGAGATACTGGGTCAACATTACCAGTTCCGGGTGCTACCCTTCAGCCTAACTACTGTACCCAGAACCTTCACCAAAATTATGGTGGTTGTGGCAGCAAACACTGAGGAAAGGAGTCCTGGTACATCCTTACTTGGACGATTGGCTGATCAGGTCAAAGTCTCTGGAGGAAAGTCACCATGCGACCACCAGAGTCAAGAATCTTCTACAGGAACTTGGGTGGGTCATGAACACAGCCAAGAGCCATCTACAGCCCTCCCAGTCACTGGAGTACCTGGGAGTCTGGTTAAATACCAAACAGAACAAGGTCTTCCTCCCCTCTCCAAGGAGAGGGAAACTGATAGGCCAATTGCAAAAACTGTTGACCTCTGTTCGCTCCAAGGTATGGGACTACTTCCAAGTCCTCGGCCTCATGATGTCAACTTTGGAAGTCGTTCTATGGGCAAGGGCCCATATGCGACCGCTACAACATTCTCTACTGTCAAGATGGAACCCAGCTTCCCAGAACTACTCAATTCACCTCCAGCTATCGAGAGAGGTTCGGGACAAGCTCCAATGGTGGCTACAGGAATACCACCTAAGCAGAGGAGTAAATCTATCCCTACCGAATTGGATCGTACTCATCACGGATGCAAGCCTATGAGGGTGAGGAGCCCACTGTCAGGAACTGACGGCCCAGGGACAATGGAACAAGGAAGAGGCGAGATGGAACATAAACCGCCTGGAAGCTCAAGCGGTCAGACTAGCCTGCCTACGATTCAGCTACAGACTCCGAGGCGAGTCAGAGTCATGTCTGACAATGCGACAACCATTGCCTACATCAACCGTCAGGGAGGAACCAAGAGCCAGCAGGTGTCTCTAGAGATAGACCCCCTCATGGCGTGGGCGGAAATAAATCTGCAAGCCTCCCACATCGCGGGAAAAGACATCTCAGCGGACTACCTCAGCAGGGAGAGCCTAGACCCGGGGGAATGGTCGCTGGTGGATACGGCCTTCCAGATGATAGTAAATCGATGGGGTCTCCCAGTCATGGACCTACTGGCAACTCCTTTCAATGCCCAGGTCCCCAGGTTCTTCAGCCGCAGAAGAAAACCACAATCTCAGGGAATCGACGCTCTCATCCAGAACAGGCCAGAGGAAGACCTCCTGTACGCCTTCCCACTCTGGCCACTACTGGGCAGGATCATACATAAGATAGAGCACCACAGCAGACTAGTTCTACTAGTTGCCCCAGACTGGCCAAGACATCCATGGTATGTGGCCATGCAAAGACTACTTGCAGGGAACTCTCTGCATCTTCCCCCACACTGGGACCACCTTCAGCAGGGACCCATCTCCCATGAAGACCCGGCTTGATTCTCTCTTACGGTATGGCCCTTGAGAGGACTAGCCTGAAGAAGCTCAGCTACTCAAAAGCCATGATTAACACCCTGCTCTGGGCGCGCAAGTTTTCCACATCTCTGTTTTACTTACAGATCTGGAGAGTATTCGAAACCTGGTGTGAAGATCACGGTCTCCTCCCAAGGACAGCTAAGACTCCCACGATCCTGGAATTCCTACAGGATGGCATGAAGAAGGGGTTGTCTCTCAACTCCCTCAAGGTCCAAGTTGCATCACTGGCCTGCTTCAGGTCCAAAGTGGACGGCCCCAGACCATCAACTCATCCCCAATGTGTCTCGCTTCATGAAAGGAGTTAAGCAACTCCGACCACCCCTAAAGTGGCCAGTGCTTCTATGGACCCTCCAACCTAGTACTAGACTTCCTAGCAGGAGACTCCTTCAGACCAACACGCGGTCTTTCCCTACATCTCCTGACCTTAAAGACAGCCTTTTTGGTTGAAATATGCTCAGCTCGATGCATCTCTGAACTTTAAGCACTATCCTGTTGGGAACCGTTCCTCAGGTTCACCCCAGGCACCATACAGCTGGGTACTATACCATCCTTCCTACCAAAAGTGGTTTCCCAGTTCCACGTGAACCAAACCATATCCTTACCATTTCCAGAGGAGCACAAGGACTCTGAAGACTCACGCCTCCTTCGATACCTGAATGTTGGCAGAATCCTAGTCTGATACCTAGAAAGATCGGAACCCTTACGCAAAACAGATCAACTGTTCGTTCACAGTGGGAAGAAACAAGGGGAAGCGGCATCGCGGGCATCTGGATACTTTCCCACCATGGGCCCCCTTTAAAGGGAGGCGAGTCCGGTGCCCACATGCCTAGGGGAGCCTCCGAGAGGAGCAGTGATGGCGACGTCCTGTCACAAAGCACGAGTGCCTAGCGGTAACCCACTGTAGGGGGGAGAGGCTGGCTGGTCAGCAGTGCTGGGTGAGTGTTGCGGTTCGTGGGTAGGCCCTTGAGCTGCGAAATTTAACAGTGCCCCCTCCGCAAGGTCCGAGGCTTTGGCTTAGAAGAAGGAAATTGACAGTGAAATTCCTTCACCAGAAGGGGTGCATTGAGATTGGCTGCTGGCTCCCAGGAATTCTCTTCTGGACCATAATGTTTTTTTTTTAATTTACATTTTTATTTAGAACAAATTGTGCAGTATACAATCAATGTTACAGCATAAAAAAGCCAAACGGCATCATACCACTTCCTGTCCCCCTTCCCCCTCTCCAAAAGAAAAGAAAAGGTAAGAAAACAGAAAGCATCACATCTCTTTGGACTAAGATATATATATATTCCAGGTAACATCAACTTGAAAAAGATTCAAGAATTGATAACATTTCTGCACTGTAGATAAGGGTCCCAAATGGAGTGGAACTTATTGAGTTTATGGTATTTTATTGCTGTTAGTGTATCCAGCCGTTTCAGAATTCTGGATGATGGAGAAAGCAATCACGAATCTTGTTGCTGTGCAAACATGTAGAGTCAAAGGTTGGGGAGTCAATCTTCATCATACATGGAATAATTCAAAGCAGCCATGTCCCTTGTCAGTTGAATGTTAGTATTATAGATTTTAGATAGTATTCCTGAGATTTGTTTCCAGATTGTACTACAACGCAGTCCCACCACATATGTAGAAAGGTGCCACTAGAGGGACAACCCCACCAGCATCTGTCGCTCAATTTAGAGCTAAATTTATGTAATTAAAAGGGTGTAAAGTACCATCTATATAGCAATTTTTATCCAATATCCATTCTCCATTATTAAAGAGGAGATGGAAGATTTCCTTATAGCATAAAAACATTAAACCAGGTGTCATCATAGGCCATCATAGTTGGTGATTCAATTATTAGAAATGTAGATAGCAGGGTGGCTGATGGACGTGAAGACTGCCTGGTAACTTGCCTGCCTGGTGCGAAGGTGGCAGACCTCATGCATTACCTAGATAGGATTATAGACAGTGCTGGGGAGGAGCCGGCTGTCGTGGTACACATGGGCACCAACGACATAGGAAGATGTGGGAGAGAGGTTCTAGAAGCCAAAGCTAGGATTTTAGGTAGAAAGCTGAAATCCAGAACCTCCAGGGTGACACTCTCTGAAATGCTTCCTGTTGCACATGCAGGTCCCCAGAGACAGGCAGAGCTCTAGAGTTTCAATGCATGGATGAGACAGTGCAGGGAAGAGGGATTCAGTTTTCTAAGGAACTGGGGAAACTTTTGGGGAAGGGGGAGCCTTTTCTGAAAGGATGGGCTCCACCTTAACCAGAGTGGAATCAAGCTGCTGGCACTAATTTTCAAAAAGGAGCTAAAGCAGCTTTTAAACTAGAACAAGGGGGAAGCCGATAGTCACTCAGCAGTGCATGGTTCAAAGAAATGTATCCTTGAAGGATACTAATGAAACAGGAGAGTTAGGGCATCCCAACAGAGAGGTTCCAATAAAAGCAAACATAGTCCATGTGCCTATATGTAAAAAATCACCTGAGCTAAAGATTTCCAAATTATCCCTAACAACTGAAAAGCAGGTTGTTAATACAAACAAAAAACACTTTGAAATATCTGTATGCCAATGCCAGAAGTCTAAGAAGTAAGATGGGAGAGTTAGAGTGTATAGCAGTAAATGATGAGATTGACGTAATTGGCATCAGAGAGACTTGGTGGGAGTGTGGCACTTTATGTCCAGGAGGGTATAGAGTCCACAGGATAAACATCATACAAGAGACTAAATGCTCAGTAGAATCTATATGGGTTGAAATCCCATGTGTGTTGGGTAAGCATATAGTGATAGGAGTATACTACCACCCACCTGGACAAAATGGTCAGACAGATGATGAAATGCTAAGAGAAATCAGGGAATCTAACCAATTTGGCAGTGCAATAATAATGGGAGATTTCAATTACTCCAATATTGACTGGGTAAATGTAACATCAGGAGTTGCTAGAGACATAAAGTTCCTGGATATAAATACTGCTTCATGGAGCAATTTGTTCAGGAACCAACAAGAGAGGGACCCATTGTAGATTTAATTCTTAGTGGAACGCAGGATTTGGTGAGAGAGGTAACTGTGGTAGAGCCACTTGGCAATAGGGATCATAACATGATCGAATTTAAACTAATAACTGGAAGGGGCACAATAAGTAAATCTACAGCTCTAACACTAAACTTTCAAAAGGGAAACTTTGATAAAATGAGGAAAATAGAAAAAAACTGAAAGGTGCAGCTGCAAAGGTTAAAAGTGTTCAACAGGCATGGACATTTATTTAAAAATATAACCTAGAAGCGCAGTCCAGATGTATTCCATGCATTAAGAAAGGTGGAAGGAAGGCAAAACAATTACCATCATGGTTAAAAGGTGAGGTGAAAGGTTATTTTAGCCAAAAAAACACCCTTCAAAAATTGGAAGAAGGATCCATCGGAAGAAAATAGGATAAAAAATAAGCAGTGTCAAGTTAAGTGTAAAACATTGATAAGACAGGTGAAGAGAGAATTTGAAATGAAGTTGGCCATAGAGGGAAAAACCTCATAAAACCTTTTTAAAATACATCTGAAGCAAGAAACCTGTGAGGAGTCGGTTGGACCAGTAGATGACCAAGGGGTTAAAGGGGCTCTTAGGGAAGATAAGGCCATTGCAGAAAGACTAAATGAATTCTTTGCTTCATAAGAACATAAGAAAATGCTGGATTAATCTACTGGATTAGACCAAGGGTCCATCATGCCCAGCATCCTGTTTCCAACAGTGGCCAAGCCAGGCCATAAGAACCTGGCAACTACCCAAAAACTAAGTCTATTCCATGTTATCATTGCTAATGGCAGTGGTTATTCTCTAAGTGAACTTAATAGCAGGTAATGCACTTCTCCAAGAACTTATCCAATCCTTTTTTAAACACAGCTATACTAACTGCACTAACCACATCCTCTGGCAACAAATTCGAGTTTAATTGTGCATTGAGTAAAATAGAACTTTCTCCAATTAGTTTTAAATGTGCCCCATGCTAATTTCATGGAGTGCCCCCTAGTCTACTATCCGAAAGAGTAAATAACCAATTCACATCTACCCGTTCTAGACCTCTCGTGATTTTAAACATGTCATATCCCCCCCTCAGCCGTCTCTTCTCCAAGCTGAAAAGTCCTAACCTCTTTAGTCTTTCCTCATAGGGGAGCTGTTCCATTCCCCTTATTTTGGTAGCCCTTCTCTATACCTTCTCCATTGCAATTATATCTTTTTTGAGATGCGGCAACCAGAATTGTACACAGTATTCAAGGTGCGGTCTCACCATGGAGCGATACAGAAGCATTATGGCATTTTCCGTTTTATTCACCATTCCCTTTCTAATAATTCCCAATATTGTTTGCTTTTTGACTTCCGCAGCACACTGAACGATTTCAATTTGTTATCCACTATGACACCTAGATCTCTTTCTTGGGTTGTAGCACCTAATATGAAACCCAACATTGTGTAATTATAGCATGGGTTATTTTTCCCTATATGCATCACCTTGCACTTATCCACATTGAATTTCATCTGCCATTTGGATGCCCAATTTTCCAGTCTCACAAGGTCTTCCTGCAATTTATCACAATCTGCTTGTGATTTATCTACTCTGAACAATTTTGAGTCATCTGCAAATTTGATTATCTCACTCGTATTTGCAGACCATTTATAAATATATTGAAAAGTAAGGGTCCCAATACAGATCCCTGAGGCAGTCCACTGTTCACTCCCTTCCACTGAGAAAAGTGTCCATTTAATCCTACTCTGTTTCCTGTCTTTTAGCCAGTTTGCAATCCACGAAAGGACATCGCCACCTATCCCATGACACTTTACTTTTCCTAGAAGCCTCTCATGAGGAACTTTGTCAAACGCCTTCTGAAAATCCAAGTATACTACATCTACCGGTTCACCTTTATCCACATGTTTATTAACTCCTTCAAAAAAGTGAAGCTAATTTGTGAGGCAAGACTGCCCTGGGTAAAGCCATGCTGACTTTGTTCCATTAAACCATGTCTTTCTGTATGTTCTGTGATTTTGATGTTTAGAACATTTTCCACTATTTTTCCTGGCACTGAAAGGCTAACCAGTCTAGTTTCCCGGATCGCCCCTGGAGCCCTTTTTAAATATTGGGGTTACATTTGCAATCTTCAGGTACAATGGATGATTTTAATGATAGGTTACAAATTTTTACTAACAGGTCTGAAATTTCATTTTTGAGTTCCTTCAGAACTCTGGAGTATATACCATCCGGTCCAGGTGATTTACCACTCTTCAGTTTGTCAATCAGGTCTACCACATCTTCTAGGTTCACAGATTTGATTCAGTCCATCTGAATCATTACCCATGAAAACCTCCATTATGGGTACCTCCCCAACATCCTCTTCAGTAAATACCGAAGCAAAGAAATCATTTAATCTTTCTGCAATGGCCTTATCTTCTCTAAGTGCCCCTTTAACCCCTCAATCATCTAACGGTCCAACTGACTCCCTCACAGGCTTCCTGCTTCGGATATACTTTGAAAGGTTTTTACTGTGAGTTTTTGCCTCTACGGCCAACTTCTTTTCAAATTCTCTCTTAGCCTGTCTTATCAATGTCTTACATTTAACTTGCCAACGTTTATTCATTATCCTATTTTCTTCTGTTGGATCCTTCTTCCAATTTTTGAATGAAGATCTTTTGGCTAAAATAGCTTCTTTCACCTCCCCTTTTAATCATGCCAGTAATCGTTTTGCTTTCTTTCTACCTGCTTGTCCTAGGAGAATGTGAGCATGTTTTCCCTCTCACCATCCTCCAGCAAATAACTTCTCCATAACTTTAAAATATTTATAGCATGAGAGATTTCCTATACTAAACCTTTTGTTAAAACTGTTTGCTTCCACTTAACACAAGTCTACAGACTTTATATAGAAACTATTGCTGCTATGAGGGCTTATATTATTGTCCTAGTATTACAAAGTCATGTCACAAGCAGAGGGAGAAAAGGCAGGACTTCCACCACTGAAAACTGCACAACATACACAGAAATCCATTACTGTAATTACAAATGATATCTAAATGTACAGTTTCCTTCTAGCATTTTCTATCTAGCATTTATGGAGCATGAGACTTCTGATATGCTTGCAACACTGCAGTGCCACAATTAAATGTAGTACTTGCTAAATTAGTTTCAGAAAATAAATCTTTAGCAAAAGAGGTTTATAATAAAGCAGGACATCAACAGCAACAGTAGTTTGCAGCACATTATTAAACTTTATTTGCAAAGTAACAGTGGAACATTCTGTAAACCAAATGCTCCCTGTAGTGGTGATTGCTGCAGCACTCTAAGGCACTTTATAAACCACCCTTTCCCCCCCAAAGACAGCTGGCTAGGATTGGGAGCCACAGCTTTAGGCATACATTTTTTTAAATTTATTTTTTGTGCATAGAAAAGTTTCAACAGCATATACACACTTTTCAGAGTAGAGATACAGCCAGTAACCAGTGTATGCTATAAAAAACTATATATATATAACCGTGATCCTACAGAGAAAGGCAGTGGTAAAGATCTTTAAGATATATCTGTGAATATTAAAGCTATATTCTGGTGCAGTAAGGCTAGTCTCCAGTTATATATCACTATGGTTTATTTAGATTTCATCTTCTTTAGGTAAGGTACACGAATAAAATACATGAGGCTCATAATGTAAAAAAGTGTATTCTGAATTTACTGTGATATTTCTCATAGTTATGTGTCCCCAAAAGTCTTAAGCAGCTAACTTGAACCAGGACTAGTCATTTCTCAACCCATCCTCTCATTTCTAACTGCCAGACCTTTCCATCTTGTACTAAAACATTTAATCAGTATACAGTGAAAATGACATTGCACTTAATTTGATTTTATTTAATAAAAAAACACAAAACAAGATGGCTTTAATAAGCTCAAAACCTTATTTGGCAAACATGGCTATCTGTTCCTGAGAACCAATGCTTCTGCAATAAGGAGCACAGAGGTGCCAGAGATGGAGACAAATCACAGCAAATTATTCTAGGATCCCACAGCCCTGAAACAGATAAACTGTTTCTAACAGAAACTGGGAATAGAGAAAAAAAGCTATGGATTCACGATTGCCCAAAGCAGTTAACAGTTGTGCATTCAAAATATTGAAATTTGAGGAAAAGTATCTAAACGTTTAGAACCCCCTCCAATCCCTTCCCAAATATCAGTTCTCCAGCCGCAGCAGAAATGCGCACACATTCTTTAACATTTGGTTTCTTATAAGCCATTGAGTCACTAGAACAGATGTAGGAGCAGCAGTTTTGTTCTGCCAATGGAATAAATTGATTATAAAATGGAGATCGGAGGAACATGGGAATCCCTCATCTTGTTCTGCAAAGTGGGAACTGGGTTTTCAGGTGTGCTGTTCAGCTGAACAGGAAGGAAGCAGTTTCCATGGCAGGTTTCACTTTATCCTCTAAGGCTTCTCTGTTTAGTAGCTCTTGCCAAGTCACCTGCATTGGAGTAGGAGAGGGAGGACTGGAAGACTTATTCAGTAGCTTTGGCATCCCCAGCATCTGCTTTGCTGTCCACATCATCATCAGAGCCATCATCAGCACCCTTTCTGCCAATGCGGCGGGTGAACAGTGGCACATCTCCACGTCTAGAAGGGAATGAAAAAGGTACGGCAACTGGGATTAGAGCTAAATGTTATGCAGAACGAGGAAAGAATGCAGCAATTCCCAAACTGCCTTTTCAAGTAACAGAAAACTCTCCCCCCCCCTTCAATATACCAAAAGCCAAGAAACTAGAATTACACGTATCAAAGGGCTTCACATTTTCAAGAAAGAGGGAGAAGAGATACTCCCAATCTCTTAATCTCCTAGCCAGTCTCTTGTTCTCAATACCCCTCATGTCTCTCTCCCTGCCCCTACCCTTTCCCTACCAGTCTCAACATTAATCCCTCACTTAGTGCTCATGAGTCAATTCCCTTAACCTGTCTCAAACCTCCCACTCGTGTCCAATTTCAATATTCCCACTAGTCTCTGCATCCTCCATCGTGTCCCCACAAGTGTCTCTCAATCCTCCTGTCCCTGCCAATCTTACAATCTTCGCATCAGTCTCTCAGATACCCCAGCCTGCCCCCAATCTCTCAATCCATCCACTTTGTCCTCAGTCTCTCTCAATCCCCCATCATGCCTGTCTGTCCTCCCAGTGTTTCTTCACTCTGTTCTGACCAGTCTTTACACATCTCCCCAATCCTGTCCCAACGAGTCTCTCAATTCCCACAACCTATACTAACCAGTCTGTCCTTCCACTCTGTCCACACCAGTCCTATCAATCCCACCACCCTTTTCTCCTGTCTCTAGGCAACCCCAGCATAATATCCTTCACCTGTCACAAGAACAATGACAAAGGCTCAGCAGCCCCAACTCTTTCTACCCCCTCATGCTGCTTTACCATCCACCTAATTTCTCAACCTCTGGCCAGCACCAGTATGTTGTCCCCCCCACATTTTTTCCTCCTGCTTTGCCTCCTTGCCCTCCCCCCCACCCCCACCCCCACACTTCACTACTCTCTGCCCCGCACCAATATTTCTCAGCTCTCCATTTCCTACCCTTCTCACTCCCCCAATACCTTCTCTAATACATCACCCCTTCTGGCTCTCTCACTCCCACATCTCCTGTCTCTCAAATCCTTCTCCCAATCAACTTTTCTGGCTCTGTCTTAACCATCTACCCCCATCACACTTCTGAATCTCATCTTGCTTCTCCCCTCCCAACAAAACACAATCACTACTCTGGGCACTATTACTCTTCTCCCGTTTCACCACCTTCCTGTCCCCTCTTTACTACATCTGGTTTTCTGTCCTCGATTCATCACTAACTTGCTCTATGTCCCCCATAATTCCCCTACATAATGTAACCATTTCTGGCTGTCTTTCATATACACCCTTATCACCACACCCAGTTTCTTGCTCTTCCACCCCTCTCCCCACATACAAATCTCAACACTTCTGGCTTTCTTGCATCTTTCTACTGCCTTTCCCCCAGTTCTTTCAAACCCCTTCTACTCCCATCCCTGGTTCTCTTGTGCCCCCTCTACAACCCTCACTCCCATATGGCTCTCATCCAAACCCCTGTGCTGGTCTTCTTACTGTAAAGCTTACTCTATGCTTATGGCCAGGGACACAAGAACACTTAGACTCAGTAAAAGTATAATGTATTTTTATTAATCAATATAAGTGTTCTCGGGAGATGCTGGGTACTGGGTGTCCTTAGTCTTACAAACTGACCAGCATCTCCCTGCGTACAGGAAGTGACCCTTGTTTTATAGATAACATTCAAATACAGGACAAGGATAGAAGGTTCTAGAGATTTGCATGACTGCCCAAAGGATCATTTACATAAGTTGTAATGTCAAATGCATGATTAGATCATCCCTATCTCTGATTGGCTTCCCAGGATGTGTAGCCCATTTCCCATGGCTCTCTTTGTTCTGTTAAACTGTTACTGGACAAGACAATCAACACGTTTGTAACTATGTTGATTACAAACTCCTGCGAATAGTGCCTGAAGCTCCCCTGTGGTTTCTTCTTTGTGACCCTATGAATAGGCATCACCTGTCTGGTGCCAGCTTGCCTGCCTCTACAGATATCCAGGCACATTCTGTAAGTCATGCTCAGAAAGTCACTCAGTCCATTCAGCCTAGGCAGGCTAAAGAAAAGCAGAGGCTTCTGGGGGATTTCCTTCTCCATGTTGGTTTTCTGTTCAGGCATACTTCTCATTACTCCCTCTATTCCCTCCATTCTAATGCTTGGTTACCTCACAACTGCTGCAGAACAAATGGTCACTTAACCAAACCTCTGTACCCTTCTACTAATAATCAACAACCAATCACAAGGGAACACCCTGATATGTGGTAATGTGCGGCAGCTATGTGCGGGCAACCACTGTCACATTGAATACTTGCCATCTTTATTCTTCAAAATATTTATTTTATATTTTTTTGTATTTTTTGTTATTTATAGCTTCATGTGCCTTAAGTCTTATTCGAGCTATTCAATGTGACAATCACAGAGTGGTTGACCCGCACATAGCTGCTGCACATTACCACATATCAGGTTGCAGAACAAATAGTGGCATAAGGTGCTAGACAACAAATTTTCATTGCTGACTTAAGGGAGATGGGGGAGTAGATGACTCACCCCCGCCTTACCTATCAGCATTCAACCCCTCTAGCTCCAGGCAACAGGATTGAGGGGAAGTGGTGGAGCAGAGAGTTAACTGGATCTCATTAGTTATTCTGTTCTCCATATTCCAGCTCCTCCCCTCCTGTCCTCGACAGTGCTGCCCATGGGTACAGGAGGGGAAGAGTTGCATTTTGCACATGAATGTATAAAGATTTTTTTTATTACAATAGTTCATTTTCTACTAACAAAATGGATGCTTGCATTCTACAAATTGCAGGTCCTGAAGCTACATTTTATTTTTCAAGGATTAACTACCTCACACATGCAATCATTTGCAGATCTCAGGGTATTACACAAAATGTCCAATGTATGGGTATGAGAAAAGACAAGTTACTTTCTGCAAATATAAGGAAAGGAACCAATCTCAGGAGGGGGGGGGGGGGGCAAGAATAATGTTAAAGAGGCAAATCTCCTCCTCAAAACCTCCTACACAGCTTTGATTTTGTGCATCTAAAAATAATTCTGCAGTCTTTGCAGCAGGTATTTTCCCAGTAAAAAAAACATTTTATACAAGCAATACACTACTAACACTACACCCAAGCAATACGGCATTAGGGAGTTAAAGAGGTGCATCAGAAATGCTTCAATATTTTGTCTATATCTCTTTATTCAAAATACCCCATTCCCCAAACACTCTAGAGACACCTTGCAATATACAAATTCTTGAAGTAGTAACCAATACAAGGCTCCCAATTTGTTGTAGTTCTACAGCAATCAATGCCTCATAACTTCCCAGTTGCCAGTTCTGTTCCCCATCAACTGCTGCAGGTACTGGATGGCTTACTGTACAGCCTTGCAGGGAATAGAGCAAGGAGGCAGTAGTAGCAACCTTTTAGAGAGGGCAAGAGAGAAACGGCTTGAGGAAAGTAGCAAAGACAGGGGAAGGGGAAAGATGACAGACTAGGACAATGGAAGCAGGCAAAGGTAGGAGAGATGGAAAAGTTGGGGGAACTTAAAATATCCAAAGGTTGGAAAACCTTTTTAGAAAGACAGCTACTTTATGTATATTAAATGTAAACCGTGTACAGAATTTTCCAATGTTTGCTATTAAATATACTGCAGTACGACAGGGGCCTTGCCAATTCTGCAATTGTCAGTTTATAAACCATATTCAGAGGGATTTATGTTCAATAGAAAATGTTGCTCTTATGCCTCATGTTTTCCATTGTGATTATATTTAATTCATCTATTCTAAAAGGTTCTTTCCCATAACCTGCACACAATGTTACCAAAAAGTTTCCATATCTCCATCTCTCAGATTACCTGAGTTTGCTTTTGAGGGAGCTGACTTCGCGGTTCATGGCATCAGCAGTTTCAGTGACATCCTCCAGCTCTCGCTGCAATTTCCTACGTAATGCATTTGCTCGCTGGGCCTCTTCCTCAGCCTCCTCTACTTGACGTTTCAGCTGCTTCATACGCACATTAGACTTCTCAGCCTTAGAGAAACAGGGGGGAACCAGGGAGAAAAAGTAATACTCTAAACAGGAATGAAGTGGAAAGGATAGACCTGAAATGTAGTACTGTATCAGCCAGAATCAGTCAATGAAAATGCAGAACAGCCTTGAAAGTTTTGAAGTAGCACATTTTGCTCAAGGCTAATTTCCACAACTTGAATGAAAAAAATGCAAAAGCAAAAAGCTTTCTAAAAAAAAAAAAAAAAAAGAAAACCCACACAAAAAAACCCCACTAAGTATTTGTCAAATTCTTAAAATTTGGTACTTGAGCAAAAATCTTGCCTCAGATTTAAAGCTTGTTTTATTTTCCCCCTTCTCAATTTTTCAAAAGTGAAAGCCTTGAAATTAACTAGCTTGTCTAAAACTATGAAAACAATTACTTTGCAAGCTTTTCTGCTCAACAGATCTAGACCATTTGCATTCTGATGACAAGATGTGCTTTGTATGTGAATAAAACAATGCCAAGGTAGGCTGTAAAGCATGAGATCTAGCTCTTTCAACCATTCAGGGTGCGCATCACTACAATGTACAGTTGAATTCTGGAGTAGTTTTACAAGTCTCACCACAGACCCTAAATAGGCATCTTGTGTATTAGAATGTTTCATTACTTTATCTGGGGAAAATAAGAGGAAATAGTTTAAACTTGCTGTATTAGCTGATAGGGGAAAGGGATCTTGTACATTTAAGTGCTTGTGCCTCCTTGTTCCACACTGTCCTCTCTCCTCTTGCAGGTACTTTAGTTTTACTGTGAATTTTGTTTATGACTGAATTCAATGTGGTATACAAAAGAGGAAGCAAGTTTCATGTTACTGTAATGAATGAGAAAGCAGCAGAAATAGCTATTACCAATGCCTGTTAACAGCACCTGGCACATATTCAGCCATCAGCATGCCAGATGGACTACATCAGTATCTGGCAAGGAAACTATATACTCAAGTCAAAACTGCCAAAGATAAAAGCTTTCAATTTAATGATCAATTAGTTGTAGTGAAATTTCCATTATAAAAACTTAATTGTCACCTTTTATGAAATACTAACTTTTGCAGATCAAACCAGAGCCTGGATGGGCCATTTGCAAACATTACACTTTTTACATGACAGCTGTCAATACTTTGTATTTCATTGACATTACTTCCAATTTTTTTTTCTTCAACAAGGAGCTTTATGTTAAGCAATCTGTACCTTAACATAATATAAATTTAGAGAAGGACGAGAAAAATGACAAATGCTAAGGAAGAAAGGCATTTTTTTTTTTTGCACTACCTTAAAAACAAGATTTCTCCCCTCAGGCTGATTTAAGGATCTTTAGACAAAATGCAGAATGTCACTCCCACAATGAAGGCTTGAGCTTAGCCAAGGCCAAGACCCTTTTTCTTAAGAAAACTCCCAGTCCACAGCACCTACCTGATCCTTAAACTGTTCTGCATTGCGCCTCTCATCATCCACTTGCAGAAGAATGTCCTTCAGTTTTTTCTCTGTGCGGCGCACCTGCTTGCTGGCATTCTGGCGTTCTCTGCATAGAGAGGAATGAAGGATGAATAAAAATCAAGTTTATCCTCAAGACGGCTATCATGTTATGAATAAACCTGTCAAAGGAAGAACATGAACCACCAAGGAGAGTGATTCTGTGATGAAATAAATTTGAATAAATGTTTCATAAAAAGAACCACTTAGTCTAATAATGGTTGCGCAATTAAACAAGAGAGACAAGAAGTACAAAAGAAATTTAACCTTAATCACTAGGTCAGTCCAGACATGGTAACAGAACAATTTTTTCAGTATCATTCTTACTAATAGTGGTACATTGTTACACACCAGTATCCTTATGACAAAGCAATGGCATAGAAACTCAAATTCCCCTTCCTGTATCTTAACTGAATGAATTGAAGGGAACTAGAGTATCCCTCCTTGGGCTCTCTTTGAAGGGATATAGGTTTTTTTCTACATAGCCTAATAGCTCCTGAGAACAAGCTAACTATAGCCACTGACTTCCTGGGAAAGTCCTGGGCTGATCTAGCATGTATGATTAAAGAAAAGGAAATTAACAAGTTAGACAATTTCTTCATCCTGCTAGACCAGTTCAGGACTCTCCCAGGAAATACTCAAGCCCATCCTAATATCAGGCCGATACAGTACAGTGCACTCCGGAGCGCACTGTTAACCTGCCCTTGGACGCGCGTTTTCCCTTACCCCTTATTCAGTAAGGGGCGGAAAACGCGCATCCAACCCGCGGCACCTAATAGAGTCCTCAACATGCAAATGCATGTTGATGGCCCTATTAGGTATGGCCACGCGATACAGAAAGTAAAATGTGCAGCCAAGCCGCACATTCTACTTTAAGAAATTAGCGCCTACCCATGTGAGAGGGAAGAAGCCAGGGCCACCAGGAGAACATTTGCTCCAAACTACTACCTCCTTTGGCTTGCATCTTTATCTTGTAAAGCTTAGGGAAGGAACATTAAGGAAAACCAAGTGGCCTCCTTACAACTGTCCTTTGGAGCTACAGCTGAAAACTCTGCTCAAGAAGCTGGAGTCTGTTTCATAAGCATGAAGGTTCTCTAGCTTGCAGGTTCTGCAATAAATATGCTTAAGAATTGCCTACATGAGTCACCTGGACAAAGGTAATCTTGATGCTGTATCCCTAAGCGAGGCCCACTGAGCAAAAAACAAACTGCCTATTGGGCTTCCTAAGGCATTTGCTCTCTCAAAAGAGGAATGTCTTGGTAAAGATATTCAGCTTCTTAGAGGTTTGTAATTGCCTCAGATTTCTATAGATATCAAAGACAGCATGTCATACTAGCTAGGATCTCAGGCCTACAAGGCCTGTAATCTCAAAATAAGTCTGGCCAAACAGGCCACAATAAAAACTTTAGCTCAGTGAGGTCTGCTCAAGAGGCTTTAAATGAGTCCCACTAAGAGCACTAAATCAGGATAAGATCCCACTGGTGTAACACGGCCCAAAAAGGCAACATCCAGGTGAAACTGGAACCCATCTAGGTGGCAAGACCCCATGAATGTGACCTCTTAACTTGAAATTAAAACTAGTCCCTTATTACACCGTTTGAAAGGTCAAAAATGGAATGCTAACAGCCAGGAAAAACCCAAACAGAGCCCTACAACTAACTTAAAAGGACAGACTCCAAAACAAGTCAATTATGATGAATTCTCTTGTTCAGCATGGCAAGTGAAATTAACTTTTGAGGAACGTAAACAATGTCCTGATTTATCATCTCAAGGGAAAGCAGAATATTTTACTTCAGGCTCTCTCAAGATTGGAAGCTCTTACAACAGCAAAAATTGAACTTCAACAGGATGTGGTGGTGAAATCTGAAAAACTGTTCAGTTTGGAGAAGCTGTGAATTTTAATCAAAGTTTCCTCTGTTGATCCTAAGGCTTCATCTATTCAGACCACCTATGTTGCCTCAGTAAAGGATAATGTAGCGCTCTGCCATAAACTGGAAGATGTTGAAAATGTTAATTTGCATTTGAATTTTCCATGTGTGGAAAATCTCAGGAGCAGATTTATTTAAACGTTAGCCGAAATATTCTGTAAATTCCTGAAGCAGCATTGCCCCCTTCAGTTTCTGAATATTTGCCAACTTGAGGTGGAAAGAAATAAGGGCATGGGAAAGCTAGTAAGGATATGGAAAGAATTCTGGCTTCACTGAATAAAGCAACATTGTCAGTAATATTGTTGGAATCAGATCAGTATTTGTATTTTTAACATTTTTCCTTAAATGAGTTTGAGACAAGTTATATGAATTTCTCCAGATGTTGCAAGGGGAACAGGTTCAAAAGGACACATTTTTGAAGACTTAAAGTGCTTACTTTGGGTGCTGTTTTTTCTAGGGATGTGCATCTGACAAATGGAAATAGCAAATGTTGCTTACCTGTAACAGGTGTTCTCACAGGACAGCAGGATGATAGTCCTCACAGATGGGTGAACATCCCAGGATGGAGTCCTGTATGGAAAACTTTTCTGACACTGGCACACTGACTGACTGCACTGAGCATGCTCAGCCTGCAATTATCCCTGTGAACTACAGGTGTCTCCCTCAGTCTTGTCTTATAGCTAAAAGCGCAAGCGAAACTAAAGTAAAAGTAAAAACGTATGTAGACCCAACTCCACGGGGTGGCAGGTGGGTTTCGTGAGGACTAACATCCTGCTGTCCTGTGAGAACACCTTTTACAGGTAAGCAACACTTGCTTTCTCACAGGACAAGCAGGATGGTAGTCCTCACATATGGGTGAGTACCGAGCTGAGGATGCCCGAGAGTGCACCAAATGCATCCAAGACGCGCAAAAGGCGCAATGACGGGGGTGGAATTTGGAACGGAGGGCATCTTGAAACCCTTAACGGATTAGTGGAAGGATGTTGGGTAGTTAAACCAAAAAGAATAGGAGTAGATGGACTGGCCAAACATGGAGCATGCCGGCGAGTCGTATCTAAGCAATAATGGGCTGCGAAGGTATGGAGAGAACTCCAGGTTGCAGCCTGATAAATATGTACAAGCAGCAGCGGCCGAGGGGAAGCTATGGAGGTTGGGACGGACGGAACAGAGTGTGGTTACACACAGTGTTATAGTGAAATGACTGCTTGTTGGTAGGAAAAAGAGATACAGACTGTCAATTAGGAGGAATAGGTCTGTTTGCCCACTGGAACTCGCAGCTTGAAAGAGTTAGGTGGAATTCCTATGGAGTGTAATGCGATCTATATAGAATGCAAGTGCACTATTACTGTCCAAGGAATGGAAAAACCCTCTCACTTTGGTGAGAGAGTTGTTGGGAAAAATGGGCAGAGTATATTCTGAATAAGGTGAGATGCAACGTCTACCTTAAGGAGGATATGAAGTTGAATACGTAAAACCACTCTGTCATGGAGGAACTCAGGGTCGGATGAATATGTAACAAGATGTGTAACTCACTGACCCTGTTGGCAGAAGTGACTTTTATGAGGGAAAGAATTTCCCATGCCAAACTGTGAAATGAGAGGAATGGAAAGGCTCGAACGGAGAACGTATGAGACTTATAAGCACGAAATATAGGTTCCATTCCGTGACTAGTGAAAATAGAGGCGGCTTGATCAGTGGATAATCCATGGTACGCTGACTCAGAAGGGGTTTACCATTAATTGTGTATCCTCACTCTCAAACGATACACCAATTGGAACAGAGGTGTACCTATGTGGAGGATGTCTGGGGAGCAGAATCAGAGGGAGCAAGAGAAGAGAGTGGTGTAGAAGAAAGAAAAAGGGTAATACCCTTTTGTATGCGTCATGTGGTAAATCATGCCATTTTGAATAGTAGGATTTATGTGTGGAAGGTTTTGTGATGCTACCAATACCTGAGAACATCAGTGAGTCTACGATTTGTGACTAACTTATGAGAAGGCGAATTGGTTACTGGTGTGATAGATTGAGAAGTATGGGAAGCATACTGGTCTCGGCCAGGACGTGGGTCTGAGGAACAGTGAACCCTGTCCCGGTTCAGCATTAGAAGAGTGCTGGCTATGAGATACATCGAAAGACACATAAGAAGCCTTTGTTGCAGCAAAGGCGTTCATGGGAATGCATTGGAGACATGTGTAGGGAGTAGAATTTGTGCACCGTATGGTTCGAATTGGACGCAGAGGGCAAATTCGATTGACCTCAGTGCTAGAAGATTTTTCTCGCTACACATGTAGTCCGAGACCATTTGAGAGGATGGAAACCTATATGGAGAAGGTCTGCTAGTGCCTTCAGGAAGTGTCTTAGATAAGTGGCCTGAGGATGCATGGAGTGAGCAAGGGCCAAGGTAGAGCTGCGCAGCTTCCTTGCAGAGCAACTAAGAGGTTGTGCGTGCTTGTGTGTTGGAAAGAACATTGTCCCTATGCTGTCTGTATGCACAAAGATTTGTTGCAGAGGCAGTATTGGAAGGCATAAGGGTATAACTCATGGCTACAAGCTCCAGGAAGTTCATGTGAAACTGTGCCTGGAGTGGAATAGACACATTGGGTTGAGAAGATTTTAGGTCAAACTTTACAACCTTGAGTAAATGCAAGCATGAGCAGGATCAGACTAGGTTTTGGTTCTAGATCTGCAATATGGATGAGGGACGAAAGCAATTGAACAGCTTAGACCCACTGATAATGGAATTTCATTGAATCTAACCCATAGCAGTTTTGGATCTATGAGGAAAGTGCATAGTGAAAAAACCCCATGGCCTGACAATGAAGAATTGAGGGGCTTCTGGGGGAGTGTACTGGTAACCTTGGTACAAGGTGGGGTGGCTGCTCTGATATCCGGCCATGTGGGAGACCAGGAGGCGTCCAACTGGCGGGGCTGATGTAATCTGGATATCATGTAACCTCCCACGGGAGTGTGAGCAGTAAAGTCTTACCCACATTTCTGTGTGCTGTACAAGGAGACATTGAGACCTGTCAGGCTTCGAGGTGGACTTGCACTTGAGGCAGTGTTTGCTGGATCTTGTGTTTAGCAGATCAGCGAATGCATCTGGAACTTTGGTTCTGAATTAGGAACCAGAAGCCAGAGTATTAATCAGTACAGAGCCCTGTTGCTGAAAATGGGAGGATGCCCTGATATAATCCCAAAGAATGATAGAGAGGTTCTCTTGGTATTGTGGCTGACATAGCTGGCAATAGCGATGTGTGACACTAATACGGTTCTTGGAAGGTAGATGACCTAGAACTTTTCGAACCATGTGGCCCAAATTAGAGAACACATCTCAATGGGAATGCCGCAGAAGCGGGTACTTACCATCCGACATGGATCGCTGAAGGACGAGCCGGTGAAGATTGCTGGCTCCGTGGATTTCAGGAGTCAGAGGGGTAGCCTGTCAGATGTAGACATCCGTCTCAACTCTGATGCCTGGTATGGTGGCGCAGGTATAGAGGAGACAGGCTGGGCATGGCTGGCGCTACCACAGTAATTTGTGGAGGGCCACAATACCGCACCGATGTCTGTGGGGCATGCTTCGGGAACAGGGGAGCCATCTTTGGCTCGTGAACCTGGCCCTCGTCGCAGCGGCTCGATGTGTCGTGACGCCAGTGCAGAATTCTTCAGAACTCGTTTCGGTGTTTCTGGAGCACCAAGGACTGCCAGCACTGTGCGGAACAGTGGCGGTGGCAGTGGTGATGTTGCTCGGCCCGGGCATTCTCCAGCACAGAGGAGGATAGCACCGATGTGCTGGATGGAGTCTGTGGCAGACGGTCACCGTGTCTGTGACACTGAGTGCCACGGTGCTCGGCCTGGTCCTTCCCCAGCGCCAAGGTGGATGCCCTCGCTGTCTTGGATGGCGAATGATGACGGACTGTCAGCATGCCTGCACGGCTCCTGGCACTATGTAGTGTCGTAGGCTAATATGGGGCTTTAATAAGATCCCAAAGCATGGAGCATTGTGTTTAGGCGAGGGCATTACGTGGAGGTGCTATGCTGGTATTGACGGTGTCTATGGCAGCCGAAGCGGCCTCGAGGGTATCATCAAAAATCTATATGAAAAAATGTCGATGACCTGGGCAGAGCAACATTGACAATGACGGAAGCACTGATGGCATCGGTGTAGGTATCTATGGAAACGATGTGGCATCGAATAATCGAAAAAACATCGTTAGCATTTGAAAAATGATACCAGCATCGATGGAGTCGATGACCGCATCGATAGGAATGTCGAAGACACTGATGGAGGATGTTAGTCCTCACATAAGGGTGACATCAGATGGAGCCCTGTCATGGAACACTTGTCAAAGTTTCTAGAACTGACTGGCACACTGAGCATGCCCAGCATGCCACTAACCCTGCAGCCAGCAGGGGTCCCCTTACAGTCTCGCTTGTAGCAAAAGTACGAGCGAAAAATAAAATAAAACATAAGCGAACCCAACTCCATGGGGTGGCAGGCGGGTTTCATGAGAACTAACATCCTGCTGTCCTGAGAGAACACCCGTTACAGGTAAGCAACTCTGCTTTCTCCCAGGATGGTAGTCCTCACATATGGGTGAATAGCAAGCTACAGGCTGAGTCATACGTATGAGGCCAAGCATCATAAACATGTGCAACAGGCACAACTAGGGTGCTGTTGGCAAGGGTGAGGCAGCCTGAAATTCACAGCAAGTTGATGTAGGACGAGTTGGATTTCTATACTGGAAACAAATTTCTGAGGACAGACTGGCCAAAGACAGAATCCTGTTGCCCAGCCTTGCCCAGGCAGTATTGAGTTGCGAAGGTATGGAGAGAGCTCCATGTCGCAGCCCTGCAGATGTCAGCAATCGCTACTGAATGGTAGTGAGCTAAGGATGTTGCCATTGCTCTGAGTGTGCCTTCACTCATCGCTGTAGTGGAATGTCTGCTTACTGGTACCAGAATGCGATGCAGACTGCTAACTAGTTTGACAGTGTTTGCTTGCCCACCGCATTCCCAAGTTTGTTATCATCAAAAGAGAGAGTTGGGTGGACTTCCTGTAGGCTGTAATGTGGTCTAAGTAAAACACAAGAGCACACTTACAATCCAAAGTGTGGAGAGCTCGCTCACCTGGGTGTGCGTGAGGTCTTGGAAAGAAAGTGGGCAAGACTATGGACTTATTTAAATGAAGTCAGTTACCACCTTAGGAAGGTATTTAGGGTGAGTGCAGAGAACCACCCGGTCATGTATAGTGTGAGTAGGTCACAAGGGCCTGTAACTCACTTACCCTGCAAGCAGACGTGATGGCTTCTAGGAAAAGTACTTTCCATGTAAGGTATCAGTTCGCAGGAATGCAAGGGCTCAAAAGGAGTGTGCATGAGCCGTGCAAGTACCACATTGAGGTCCCATGCCTCAACAGATGGCTGTAGAGGAGGCTTAAGCTGTACTAAGCCTCTCTTGAAGCAACTCACCAGGGGTTGAGCATTATCAGGGCATCCCCTATTTCTTGCTGGTAAGCAGAGATGGCACTAAGGTTCACTCATAGATGTCTGGAGACCAGATTCCGAGAGGTGCCAGAGATAATCTATCAGACTCGATGTGGGGCAAGAAAAAGGGTCCAAGCCCTTGTGTGCACTACAAGGTAAATCTCTTCCATTTAGAGTGATAGGATTTCCGCGTGGAAGCCTTCCGTGAAGCTACTAGGGCTTGAGATACTACAACCACTCAACCTTTCAAGTGAAGTATCAGCCTTTCAACATCCAGGCCATCAGAGAGAGGGCCTGCAGGTTCAGGTGGCGTAACTTGCCGTGATTTTGTGTTATGAGGTTGGGAGACGTGCCCAGGTGAATGGGGTCCTGGACATAAAGGTTGTGAAGTATGGGAAACCAAATTTGGCGTGGCCAGTACGGGGCTATGAGAATCATTAAGCCCCGGTCCTGTTGTAGCTTCACGAGAGTCTTGCTTATTAACGGAATCGGAGGATACGCATAAAGCAGGCCTTTGTTCCATTGACAGGCAAAGGCATCCCTGGCTGGTGCATGCTGGTCCCTGTGCAGGGAGCAGAAGTTTTCCACTTTGTGGTTCTGACTGGATGCAAAAAGGTCGATAGTCGGATGACCCCACCGGTGGAAGATTTTGCTTGCAACCGAGGGATCCAGAGACCTTTCGTGGTGCTGGAAACGTCGGCTGAGGCAGTTCGCCAGTGCATTCTGTGTGCCCGCTAGATAAGTGGCTTGCAGTAGTATTGAGTGCGACAGGGCCCAGGCCCAAACCTGCGCCACCTCCTGGCAAAGCAGATAAGAGCCTGTGCCCCCCTGTATGTTCAGGTACCACATTGCAAATTTGTTGTGTGTTTGAATCAGGACAACTTTGTTGGAGAGGTAATCCTGAAATGCATAAAGAGCGTACCGCATCGCTCGAAGCTCTAGAAAGTTGATTTGATGGGTCGCTTCGGCTTTTGTCCAAGTCCCTTGAGTTTGAAGGTCTTGGACGTGGGCTCCCCAACCTAGGTTGGAGGCGTCCATAGTTAAGGTCACCTGAGGAGCTGATTGCTAGAAAGGAAGACCCACTTATAAGTTGGCTGTGTGTGTCCACCAGGCAAGGGACAGATGAAGCTGGCTGGTTATGTGTACCATGGACGACAGCGGCTGAGTAGTTTGTCGCCACTGGACTTTCAGAGTCCATTGGGTCACTCTCATGGCAAGATGTGCCATAGGGTGATATGGACTGTTGATGCCATGTGGCCGAGCAACCTTAGTAGCTAGCCAGCTGAGGCTCTTTTTCGATGGCGGATAAAGCTGGCAAAGTTGGACAGCGAAATCGCACAGTCGCTGGGTAAGAATGCTCTGGACAGTGTCATATCTAGGTCTGCTCCTATAAAGGAAAGGAGATGAGATGGTGTCAATTGGGATTTGGGGTAATTTATTAGAAATCTCAATGAGTTTAGAAGCCTTATGGTGAGACTGAAGAGAGTTGAGGGCTCCTTGTTTTGACTGGCTTTTTATGAGCCAGTTGTCCAGGTATGGAAAAACGTATTCCCCTCTGCTGTGTAACACTGCAGCCATGACTGCCAGGCACTTCTCAAAGACTTGAAGCGCCGAGGCTAGGTTGAATGACTTTGTATTGATAGTGACTGCAGATATTTGAAATGAGGATAGGAGATTGCAATATGGGTGTATGCGTCTTGAAGGTTCAGAGAGCAGAGCCAATCCCCTTGAAGTAGAGGAAGCATGGTGCCCAGGGATACCATCCTGAACCACTCCTTGCGAAGAAATTATTCAACTGAGGTCTAGAATAGGCCGGAGGTTGCTGGTCTTTCTTGGGATTAGGAAATATCTGGAGTAGAACCCTTGTCCCTGCTGATTCGGTGGAACTGGTTCCACAGCTCTGACGGATAGAAGGGTTGAGAGTTCTGACTTGAGTTTTCCTGTTTGGTCATTCCAACTCCAGGATGGACTGGGTAGGAAGTCAAGGGGTATTTTTGAAAAATTTAGATGGTAACCGTGGGTTACGATGGACAGTACCCACTGGTCCGTGGTGATAGGATGTCTTTTTGTTGCAAAGTGGCACAGGCAGCTCCCACTGGAATATGGCTGCTGCTCTCTGGAAAAAGAGTCAATATCCAGACACGGGGCCAGATTGTGGAGCTGGCTGTGGTCCAGATGTTCTAGTTTGGCGTGCATGTCTCCTCTGAGGTGCCCGAGCCGGTTATGCACGGGACGCAGGAGGGTAATATCTGCATGGCCTGTAGAATTGTTTCTTGGGTTCTCTACTCTTGACCCTGCAGGTTGTAGAGGGAACATCTGGGGAGACAGCCGACAACTGGCACAGGGTCTCATGATGGTCCTTTAACTGGGCCATGGAGTCCTGGATCTTATCCCCAAACAGGTTGTCTCCGGTACAGTGTAGATCTGCCAGTTTGTCTTGCACTTCCGGGCATAGGTCTGAGGCCTTAAGCCAGGCCCAGCGTCTAGCACTGATGCCCACTGCTGAGACTCTGGATGCTGTTTCAAAAGAATCGTAGGCAGCTCTGACTTCGTGTTTGCCTGCTTCTAATCCTTTTTGAAGGATGGAGGACAAGGCTTCTTATTACTGTGGTAGTGTCTTTGCAATCTCCTGGACTTGTTTCCAGAGATTTCTATTATATTGGGTTATATATAGTTGATATGCTGCAATTGGCAATATCAACATGGACCCTTGGAAAATTCTTCGTCCCAAACGCATCCAATGTTTTCTGTTCCTACCAGGAGGAGCAGAGGAATGTGGACACGATCATTTAGCTTTTTTCTGAGCTGATTCCATGACTACAGAATGGTGGGGCAGCTGACTTTTTGAAAACCTGGGGCTTGTTGAACCATGTAGGTAGCATCTGTCTTTATTGACTGGTGGCACCGTACCTGGATGTTCCCACAGGCGGTGCATGAGGTCCAAAAGAACTTCATGTACCGGTATTGCCATTATTTTAATTTGGAGCATCTACAAATTGTAAGACCTCCAACATTTTATGGCAAGCATTTTCCTCCGTGACCAGTGTAAAAGGTATAGTCTCAGACATCTGACAAAACTGGCAAAGGAGAGGTCTTCTGGAGGAGATCTTTGCCTTTCCTCCGGCGAAGGCTCTGAGAGCAAATCCTCAGACGTCCGTGATGAATCATCTGAGGATGCATCGTCCATGGATTATAAGGATTTACTTCTTCGCTTGGTGGAGCTCTCAAAGGAAGCATGCCAAAGCCGAGAGGGCGGGAAGGCACCAATAGAATCGGCATGTTTGGGTACCGGTAGTCCCGATGGCCCTGGTATGGGCTCCGGCATAGACTGTTCCCGTGGAGGGACATGGCCGGGAATCTATCCTTCCTCCTCCGAGGAACCTGGTATTGAAATCGGGACCTGCGGAGGCCTCAATGGATGACTGTGCCAGCGTGTCCGGTGGCAAAGAAGTTGATAAGGCACCGATGAGCATATCTATGTGCTCTAGGAACGGTGCCATCAAGGAAGCCGGTTCCGGGGCTGGTAAGGGGACGGGGAGGTGCTGGCAGTGACTGGAAGCCTTGTAAGGCTTTCAGTACTGCCTCTTGGACCATGCAGTCCAATTCCTCCCGGGAAGCCGGCATGGGTGGAACGGCGAGGCAGGGTAGGTATCACCGGAGCCTCCACGGGGACCCATGGAGGTTTGGTGCCCGGCAAAGATATCGGTGGGGAACACCTAGGGGGCTCCTTTTCACAGGCGGCTCGATGGAACTCTATGCCACTGCGGTGTCTGTGCCAGCACTGGTCGGGGATGCCCAGTGCTTTCCTCTATGCTCGGTCCGGTCTTTCCCTGGCATTGAGAACGCCGCCGCCGATGTCCTCAATGGAGTATGACGGACGGTCACCCAGGCCACTGTACTCCTGGCGAACCATCTCAGAGGTAGAGGGACCCTCCATGGTCGGTGGTGCTTGAACTGGCATCGATGGAGCAGTATTGTTTTGAAGCAAACTGCTCCATTTTGTCCAGGTGAGCGTGACGGCCTTTGGGGATAATTTGTGCACAACTGGGGCATCGACTGACATCGTGCGAGGGGCCTAAGCATAAAACAAACATTATGCGGGTCAGTTATGGACTTAGTCCTCTTGACACTCAGGGCATTTCCTAAAACCATTGCCATGTTAAAATTTGGTTGGCGTGCGGATGGTGACCGGGCACCGAAGCGGTAAGCCACCAGGAACAGACCACAAGTTACGGAAAAAACACCGAGCATCGGAGGGAATGGAGCATGGTGGGGGACCCCGGTGAGGGATTTTTTTGAGAAGATAAGCTTCAAAGTTCTGTGAGGAAAGTTGAGAAATTTCTGGGAGCTCCTAAACCGCAAGGCAACTGCTGCACGGAAAAAAAAAAAAGACTGAAGGGGGACCCCTGCTGGCTGCAGGGTTAGTGTCATGCTGGGCATGCTCAGTGTGCCAGTCAAAGTTCTAGAAACTTTGACAAAAGTGTTCCGTGACAGGGCTCCATCTGATGTCACCCATATTGTGAGGACCTACAATCCTCCTTGTCCTGGGTAAAAACTTGTGTCAAAGTTTCTAGAACTTTGACCAGATGCACTAGGAATGCCCAGCATGACCTATATTGTGTGTCCACACAGGGTCCCTCTCCGTTCTCGTAAGAGAATTATAATTAAAAATAAAAAAAATAAGTGAAATCCAACTTCATGGGGTGGTGGGTGATTTCATGAGGACCAACATCCTGTTGTCTGCACAGAACACCAGTTACTGGTAAGCAACGCTGGTTTCTCAGAGGACAAGCAGTATGGTAGTCCTCACATGGGTGAACCCCTAGCTACAGGCTGTTCCCCAACACAAAAGGGGGCCAGACACCCAACCAGGCGCCAATGGGCACAACATTGCTATTGGTACAGATGGGGAGACTGCCTGAACCCAAACAATGGGCCCTAAACGGGAAAAATTGGGTTCTACACCTCAAACAGGTTCCGAAGGACAGACTGACTGAACCTGTCGCACTGGCCATCCCTATCCAGACAATGTGATGTGAATATGTCGAAAGAACTCCACCTTTCAGCCTTGCAGACCTCCACAGAAATTGCTCACGAGTGGGCCAGACGCTGCCCATGGCAGACAGAATGAGCCTTGACATGACTCCCAAGATGTAGTCCCTCCTGGGCAATTACAGGAGGAAATGCAATCTGCTAGTCAATTGGATAGTCTGTTTGGCAAAGGCAGCACCCAATGTATTCCTATGAAAAGAAAAAGTTTATAGGCTTCTGTCCACTCCAGATAGAAGGCTAAGGCTCGCTTGCAGTCCAAACTATTCAGTGCTAGTTTGCCTTGGTGTGATTGGGGCCTGGGAAAATGTTGGCAGGACGATGGATTGGTTAAGATGAAAGTGGCACCAACTTAGGCAGGAAGTTAAGGTGCGTATGCAAGACCACCTTGTCATGATAAAACAGTGTAAGGTGGATAAGTCAATAAGGCCTGGAGTTTGACCCTGCACACTGATGTGACCGCCACCAAAAACATGACTTTCCAGGTTAGCTACTTCAGGTCAAAGGTGCACAGAGGCTCAAAAGGAGCTTTCATCAGCTTAGCTACCACCTTAAGAGGAGACTTCAACTGAAGCAGACCCCACATGAATCATACAACTGTAGGCTATACAGAGATGGGTGTACCATCTACACCTTGGTGGTATGTACCAATTGCACTTTGAGGAACTCTGACAGAGTTGGTCTTTAAGCCAGCTTCCGAAGTAATCAAGAAGTTTTGGTGGGGCAGGAGAACAGAAATAGGACCTTCTGTTCAACCACACGGAAAACCTCCTCCACTTCAGTCCATAGGACTTTAGTGGAAGGCTTTCTATAAGCCACCAGGACCAGAAAGACATCCTCTGAAAGATCAAGCGGCTACAGGATTAACCTCTCAACATCCAGGCTGTGAGTGACAGGGCCTGAAAGTTGGGATACCATAACTTGCCTTGATCTTGCATGAGGAGACCTGGGGAAGTCCCAGACTGAACGGTCTCCAGATTGACATGTTAAAGTGTCCCATAAGAGTGGAAACCAGACCAGTCTCGGCCAATGAGGGAATATGAGGATCATGATGGGAGAGCACCAACCAGGTGCAGCAGGAAAGGATCCTGTAGCAAGGACCTGCTCTCCAGGTAATGCAACCAGGTGCAGCAGGAAAGAATCCTGTAGCAAGGACCTGCTCGCCAGGTGATGCATTGTCCTTTTGCACTGAGGATATCTCCAAGGCCTACTGCCCAGGAGGGAAGGGTTAGGTCGGCCGTCATAGTTGGTGATTCGATTAGGAGGAATATAGATAGCTGGGTGGCTGGTGGGTGTGAGGATCGCCTGGTAACATGCCTACCTGGTGCGAAGGTGGCGGACCTCACGCGTCACCTAGATAGGATTTTAGACAGTGCTGGGGAGAAGCCAGCTGTCGTGGTACATGTGGGCACCAACGACATAGGAAAATGTGGGAGGGAGGTTCTGGAAGCCAAATTTAGGCTCTTGGGTAGAAATCTTAAATCCAGAACCTCCAGGGTAGCATTCTCTGAAATGCTCCCTGTTCCACGCGCAGATCAGAGGCAGGCAGAGCTCCGGAGTCTCAATGCGTGGATGAGACGATGGTGCAAGGAAGAGAGATTCAGTTTTGTTAGGACCTGGGGAACGTCTCTTCCGAAGGGATGGGCTCCACCTTAACCAGGGTGGAACCAGACTGCTGGCGCTAACCTTTAAAAAGGAGATAGAGGATAACCAATGGGACAGTGCTATACCGGGGTACAAATTATATCGCAATGACAGAGAGGAGCACCTGGGAGGAGGTGTGACGCTTTATGTCCGGGATGGCATAGAGTCCAACAGGATAAACATCCTGCATGAGACTAAATACAAAATTGAATCTTTAGGGGTAGAAATCCCTTGTGTCGGGGAAGACTATAGTGATAGGGGTATACTACCGTCCACCTGGTCAAGATAGTGAGACGGACAGTGAAATGCTAAGAGAAATTAAGGAAGCTAACCAAATTGGTAGTGCAGTAATAATGGGAGACTTCAATTACCAAAAAATCCCAGCGTGCAAGAAACAGGTAACCAAGTCCATCAGCAAACTCATAGTCAATTTTTTATTGAGATAATGTTTTTAAACAATCATTTTTTTTTATTTGATTGATGTGCAAGACGTCTCTGCTTCATGTTTCAGACTTCAATTACCCCAATATTGACTGGGTAAATGTATCATCGGGACACGCTAGAGAGATAACGTTCCTGGATGGAATAAATGATAGCTTTATGGAGCAATTGGTTCAGGAACCAACGAGAGAGGGAGCAATTTTAGATCTAATTCTCAGTGGAGCACAGGACTTGGTGAGAGAGGTAACAGTAGTGGGGCTGCTTGGCAATAGTGATAATATGATCAAATTTGATTTAATGATTGAAGAGGAACAGTGTGCAAATCCAAGGCTCTCGTGCTAAATTTTCAAAAGGGAAACTTTGATAAAATGAGAAAAATTGTTAGAAAAAACTGAAAGGAGCAGCTGCAAAAGTAAAAAATGTCCAAGAGGCGTGGTCATTGTTAAATACCATTCTAGAAGCACAGTCTAGATGTATTCCATACATTAAGAAAGGTGGAAAGGCGGCAAAACGATTACCGGCATGGTTAAAAGGGGAGGTGAAAGAAGCTATTTTAGCCAAAAGATCTTCATTCAAAAATTGGAAGAAGGAACCAACAGAAGAAAATAGGATAAAGCATAAACGTTGGCAAGTTAAAATGTAAGACATTGATAAGACAGGCTAAGAGATAATTTGAAAAGAAGTTGGCTGTAGAGGCAAAAACTCACAGTAAAAACTTTTTAAAATATATCCGAAGCAGAAAGCCTGTGAGGCAGTCAGTTGGACCGTTAGATGATTGAGGGGTTAAAGGGGCACTTAGAGAAGATAAGGCCATCACGAAAAGATTAAATGATTTCTTTGCTTCGGTGTTTACTGAAGAGGATGTTGGGGAGGTACACGTAATGGATTATGTTTTCATGGGTAATGATTCAGATGGACTGAATCAAATCACGGTGAACCTAGAAGATGTGGTAGGCCTGATTGACAAACTGAAGAGTAGTAAATCACCTGGACCGGATGGTATACACCCCAGGGTTCTGAAGGAACTAAAAAATAAAATTTCAGACCTATTAGTAAAAATTGGTAACCTATCATTAAAATCATCCATTGTACCTGAAGACTGGAGGATAGCAAATGTAACCCCAATATTTAAAAAGGGCTCCAGGGGCGATCCTGGAAACTACAGACCGGTTAGCCTGACTTCAGTGCCAGGAAAAATAGTGGAAAGTGTTCTAAACATCAAAATCACAGAACATATAGAAAGACATGGTTTAATGGAACAAAGTCAGCATGGCTTTACCCAGGGCAAGTCTTGCCTCACAAATCTGTCACTTTTTTGAAGGAGTTAATAAACATGTGGATAAAGGTGAACCGGTAGATGTAGTATACTTGGATTTTCAGAAGGCGTTTGACAAAGTTCCTCATGAGAGGCTTCTAGGAAAAGTAAAAAGTCATGGGATAGGTGGTGATGTCCTTTTGTGGATTGCAAACTGGCTAAAAGACAGGAAACAGTAGGATTAAATGGACAATTTTCTCAGTGGAAAGGAGTGGGCAGTGGAGTGCCTCAGGGATCTGTATTGGGACCCTTACTTTTCAATATATTTATAAATGATCTGGAAAGAAATACGACAAGTAAGAATCAAATTTGCAGATGACAAAATTGTTCAGAGTAGTCAAATCACAAGCAGATTGTGATAAATTGCAGGAAGACCTTGTGAGACTGGAAAATTGGGCATACAAATGGCAGATGAAATTTAATGTGGATAAGTGCAAGGTGATGCATATAAGGAAAAATAACCCATGCTAAAATTACAATGTTGGGTTCCATATTAGGTGCTACAACCCAAGAAAGAGATCTAGGCATCAGTGTATAACACATTGAAAGAGTCTGTTCAGTGTGCTGCGGCAGTCAAAAAAGCAAACAATGTTGGGAATTATTAGAAAGGGAATGGTGAATATAACGGAAAATGTCATAATGCCTCTATCGCTCCATGGTGAGACCGCACCTTGAATACGGAGTACAATTCGCATCTCAAAAAAGATATAATTGCAATGGAGAAGGTACAGAGAAGGGCTACCAAATGATAAGGGGAATGGAACAGCTCCCCTTATGGAGGAAAGACTAAAGAGGTTAGGACTTTTCAAGCTTGGAGAAGAGACGGCTGAGGGGGGATATGATAGAGGTGTTTAAAATCATGAGAGGTCTAGAACGGGTAGATGTGAATCTGTTATTTACTCTTTCTGATAGTAGAAAGACTAGGGGCACTCCATGAAGTTAGCATGGGGCACATTTAAAACTAATCTGAGAAAGTTCTTTTTTACTCAACGCACAATTAAACTCTGGAATTTGTTGCCAGAGGATGTGGTTAGTGCAATTAGTGTAGCTGAGTTCAAAAAAGGTTTGGATAAGTTCTTGGAGAAGTCCATTAACGGTTATTTATCAAGTTGACTTAGGGAATAGCCACTGCTATTAATTGCATCAGTAGCATGGGATCTTCTTAGTGTTTGGGTAATTGCCAGGTTCTTGTGGCTTGGTTTGGCCTCTGTTGGAAATAGGATGCTGGGCTTGATGGACCCTTGGTCTGACCCAGCATGGTAATTTCTTATGTTCTTATAGTGCCCTCTCACGAAGCTTCGAGAGTCTATGCCAAGAAGTGAATCTGCGCATATGCATATAGAAGACTCTTGCCCCAATGACTGGCAAAGGCATCCTGAGGCTGGTTTGCCATCTGACCTGTACAGGGATCAGAACCAAGGCACTTTCCTGTTGCAGGGGGGACACGAACAGATCTATGTCTGGGCTCCCCCAAAAGTGGAATATCCGATTTGCTACCTCCTGGTCCAGGGACCACTTGTGGGGTCTGAAGGCTCGACTCAGCCTGTCCGCTATCATGTTCTCCGTCCCGGCCATGTACATGGCCCTGCACACCATCCCTTGGAACAAGTCCCATTGACCAGATCTGGATAGATTCCTAACACAGAAGGTGAAATCCCATGCCTCCCTGCTTGACGACATCTCATGGCTACCCGATTTGTTTGATCAGGTCAATTGTTGAACAGCAGATTTCTGAAAGTCCATAGTGCATACCTGATTGTCCAAAGCTCCAGGAAGTTGATTTCTTAAGAATGTTCCTGAGTGGACCATAGACCCTGGGGTCCTGAGTCTATCTACTTGGGCTCCTCTACCCCAGGGTCAGCGCATCCATGGTTAGGAAAATTTGATTAGGGGGACTTTGAAAAGAGATCCCCCATTCCAGATTTGAAAGTACCCACCAGGATAAGTCCCGGAGAGATGGGGTAACAGATGTAATCCTGGAGGGTCTGAGGGGCCTGGCGCCACTGTGACCTTAGGGTTCATTAGGCTTTGTGCATGTGTAGATGTTCCAAGAGAGAGTGACATGGACAGTTGCAGCCATATGGCACAACAGCCTCAACATGTGTCAGGCTGACACTTGCTGGCTCTGCTTAATCTCTGCTGCGATGATAGTCAGGGTGACAGCCCTTTGACAAGGCAGGAAGGCCTTGTACCGAGTCAACTAACAGGGCTCCTATGAAGTCCAGTTGAAGTGATGGGCTGAGATGGGACTGAGTTGTTGAGAACAAACCCTAGTGACTCCATCACTAGGATAATCAAGCACATGGACCTGGCGACTCTTGCCTGAGATGTGCTTTTGACCAGCCAATCATCCAGGTAAGGGAAAACATGCACTCCCAGCCTGCGGAGGTATGCTGCCACCACAGCCAGGCATTTTGCAAAGACTCCTGGGTGTGACATTAGCCTGAACGGCAACACCCGGTACTGGAAGTGCAGTTTTCCCACCACAAATCAGAGATACTTCCTGTGACTGGGGAAGATCTCAATGAGTATGTCTTTTAGATCGAAGGAGCATAGCCAGGCCCCTTTTTGTAAACGGGGGATCAAGGTACCCAGGAAAATAGTCTTGAACTTTTTTTTTCCCCCAGAAATGTGTTTAAGCCCCTTAGATCTAGGATGGGACAGAATCCTCCTGTTTTCTTTGGAATCAGGACATACCTGGTGTAGTATCCAGGCCCTTTCTGCCCTGGTGTTTGGGGCTCAACCACCCTGGCCATTAAGAGGGAGGAGGGCTTTGCTAGTAGTAACTCCTAATGTACTACCAGCCCCCAAAACAGGCACTAAGGGCAATTTGGTGGGACACCCAATAGGTTCAATTGATATCCTTGATGGATGATGGAAAGAACCCACTGGTCTGAGGTTATACTGGGCCACTGGTTTGCAAAGATCCACAGCCTGACCCAGACTGGAGGGTCCAATGTTGCGGGTATGGACAACTGGCCTACATTCCCATGACCCAGTCAAAACACCATTCCTGGCATTGACTGAGGCTCCAGCTGGGGCCTCTCTGCTGATGGTGTTGATGGGAGCGAGGGGAGCACTTCCCTTGGTGAAAATAAGACTTCCTTAGCCCCTGTCTCGCTGGCCTCCTAAAAAAGAATGGGTCCGGAGTGCTGGCGGAGGGTTGTTGGAGGTTTTCATGATGGTCCTGAAATTGGGCAATGGCATCCCTCTCCCTATCTCTGAAGAGATTCTCCCCAGTATATGGTATGTCAGCAAGTCATTCCTGTACCTCTGGTTGGAGATTCGAAGCCCACAGCCATGCCATTTTGTGGTGCAGATTTCTGCTGCAGAGACTATGCCATCTCGAAAACATCAAAGGTTGCTCGGACCTCGTGTTTTCCACACTCCAGGCCCTTATGCCCCAGAAATATGAGGATGTCCTGCTGTAAATAAATAAATACTGTTGAGGCAACTGCTCAGCCACCTCTTGTACCTGCTTCCAGATGTCCTGCGAGTACTGGTTCATGTGGAGCTGGCAGGCAGCTACGCGGGCAAAAAGCATGGCACCTTGAAAACCTTCTACCTAAGAGTGTCCACCACTCTATGGTCCTTCCCTGGGGGCGCCGAGGAATGAGAGCACTTGGCACCAGAGGGCTGATCGACCACTGACTGGTGGGGCAGCTAACATATCATATTTATATTGAACTTTTGTACATAATTATTCTCCTCTATCTCTTTCTATTTCTTACATTCCCAGTTCATTAGCCCTTGTTAATTGTAACTGCTTCTCTTCATCACGTTATTTATGTTTTTTGGTTGTATTATCCGCACCCCTGTTTTCTGTAAACCGACATGATGTGAACGAGTTCATGAATGCCGGTATAAAAAAACCTTAAATAAATAAATAAATAAATAAATATCAAATCTGGTAGCCTTCTGGATGAGGTAGACTCTCTGACTTCTTAACGGGAAGGAACTGTGAGGGGGTGTTCCCATATTCTCAGCAGCAGCTCCTTAAGGATCTTGTGCACCAGGACTGCAACAATCTCCTTAGGAGGCTCCACAAACTGGAGGATCAAGCATTTTGTGCCTGGCGTCCTCCTAACTGAAATGGGAAGGCTTCTGCCATCACCCTCACAAATCCTGCGAAGGTCAAGTCCTCAGGTGATGTCTCTTTGCTCCTCTGGAGAAGGGTCTGATGAGAGACAATTGGAGGAAGACTCAAGCATCATGCCCACAGGGGGTCATAGGACTCTTCATCCTCACTGTAAGCAACAGGGGATGGGTCCCTAAGTGCGTGGCCTTTGTCCAGAGATGCAGACTCAGTAAAACTGGACAGCAGGGCTGTCTCCATCGGCCTCTGTGCAGCTTCCTTGGAGAAGGAACCAGCGACAGCCACCATATCAGTAGGGGGAGGCCTAGGTGCCCCACTGGCCACAGATGCTGCCCTAGGAACAGACACCAGCTGGTTCGGCAACCTGATGAGCTTCTCCAGAAGTGGTACAAAAACTGGTGGCATTGGGTCTGGTTCTATCAGTGCCACAGGACTGAAGCCCTGAAGCAGCTGGTCCACCACAACCTGAACTCTGCATTCCAACTCCTTCTCGAACATTGCTGATGCCAACACCTACTGGGAGGAAGGAGGGGTGGCCAGATCTTTGGACCCTCAAGGTGGATCGGTGACAGACATCAGGACCTGTGGAGACCTTTGCAGACTCCTGGCACAGATAGAGGACTGGCACTCCTTGCCACTGTGCCACTTTGGGGGCACCATAGCAAGAGCCGGTGCATCCCCACACCCAGTACGTGCACTGTCAGGGACCGGCACCAATGCTTCTGCTTCCCTTGATGTTCGTCCTGGTCTTTCCCCCAGTGCAGAGGCAGATAACAAGGAACTCAACATCCTCGGCCTGGAGGAGATCAAGGGTGATTGGTCTACGGCGCCCCTATCCATGGACAGCATCGATGCAACAGACTGTCCCGCCAAACGTCAGTGGCTCAGTGTCCAGTGCGACTCCCTGGTCCTTTGATACTGATCCAGATGCCTCAGACATCTGACTCAGAGCTGTTCCATCTTGTTGAATTGAAGCAGACATCCCTTCGGGATCATCTGGGCACATAAGCAGAAACCCCAGATGTTATGCAATGCTCTCAGGCAGAAGACATCTCATGTGGATCTATGATGGACACAGTCCTCACGCACTACTTGCATTGCTGAAAAACAGATGAAACAAAAGGGGCATAAACCGAAAATGTTTGCGGGCTTCAATGACCGGCAGGCACCAATGCACCACTGCCATGGGGGATTGACTGTGAAAGTAAACTTACCTGAATTGCCAAAAACCTGACTAGGAGCACTATGGGGAATGGTACCAAGAGAGACCAGTCAATGGAATAGAATGGAAAAAATACACAAAAAGCTTGAGAAAAATTTTCACAAAGCCAAAAACAGCCAAAAGTGAGCTCATTCAAACCATAAGGCTTTACAGCTCTGTGGAAAAATTACTGGAGAGGGATCTAGCATGGACATGTGGTATAGGGCATGCTCAGTGTGCCTAGTTAAAGTTCTTGATACTTTGACTGATGATATCGCCCATGTGTGAGGACTACCATCCCATTTGTCCTTTGAGAAAGCTCATGTTATATTTCTAGTTTAATTTTGATGGTTTCTGCCAAAAACCCCAGTCTGCTGCAGCACAAGCTGCTTGCTCTACATGCCCTAAATCCTTCTGAGGCAGGAGAACTGAGATTTGCCAGACTTAGTTTGCTGGAGTCAGATCCTAGTATGTTAAAAAAAAAAAAAAATAAAAAAAAAAAAAAAAATATATATATATATATATATACATATATACATATACATATATATATATACATATATATACATACATATATACACATATATATATACACATATATATATACACATATATATATACACATATATATATACACATATATATATACAAGGAACCAGCCATTCTGCTGTTCTGGTCCTTGCTTCCACCGCAGCACCAACCCCACTGAACATGGCTACTGCTGAACGCTCTGTATCAGTCAAAACAGGCCTCTTGTTGGTCAAAAGTCTTGTATGCACCAACCGGGATACAAGCAATCCCCTTAATGCATCCAGAGCCAAAGGAGTGGGAAGGCTGCTCTGCTGATGCACACCTCTGACTCACCCTGGGACTAACTGCTGTGCTTTAGGAATTTTCCTCTGGTCACTTTCTTTTTGTTTAAAAAAATAGCTTTAATAAGTTAACAATGCCTCCAAATAAATAGTATAGATAAGAGAAAGCTGGGGGGGGGGGGGGGGGAGGATGTCAAATCCAGGAAGAGGCAAGATCTGCCCAAGGGACCAGAGTCCTGTTCTGCTCTCCTACAACCCCTCGGCTCAAACAGGACCCAGCTAGAACTCAGTCATCCAATTCAAGCTACTCATCCAGAAGCTACCTCCTAGGAGCCTGCTTTACCAGGGGATGCAGCTCAAAGACTGATGCCCTGGGAGAGTACCACACCTGCTCTACCAGGGAACAATGCGTGGAGACCAAGACCTGGGAGCTATTAATCTTGTTGTACCATCTGCTGTAAACAGAACACTGGTGTATGACTAAGCTGCACCATTGTTACAGCACAACTTTTCCAGTGACAGCACTGCTATTGTCTCCATCTGGTAGCAGGATGGTATAAATCCATGTGTCTTGTCTAGCAGGATAAGGAAAATTAAACAAGCAGAAATTACCAGCTATTATACTACTATAACACTTGTATTTTGTAACAAGGATGAGGCTAGTATATACACATCAAAATCAGTACTCTGAATATATAGAAAGTAATGTAAAAAAAAAATCAGTAAGTACAAGTCAAAGACCAGCAGGAAGGTTTCAAAGCTTAAAATAAAGCTTGTGAAAACAAACCCTGAGGATGGAAACAAAAGATGTGCCAAGGACCTGTTTCTTCACATTTCATCTCATCTCTTTAAGACCTGCGCCTAGATTTCAAACAGTTGTTCTTGTCACTGTGTAATAACTGATGGCCATTTCTCTGTTTAATATTGTGCTCATTTTATTTGTATCTCACGTGTTCCTGTCTATTTTAATTTCCTGGACACCACTGTTTGAATATTGTTTCACAAACAGCAGCCTTTAGTTCACTTTATAAAGTTTAGTTGTTGCAGAATTGCTCTTATGAATAAGCCTATGGCAAACACCTACTATGCCCCTGCAATACCAGCTCCATAGTAAAGGGGATACAAGTTGATGTTAGAACAGTTTTACTGCAGTTTGTGCTTAGATTCTAGGAAACCCAACAGTTGCATCTGCAATGTGACCACAACACTGCTTCCTTTGATTTCCCATTTCCACATTAGTAATTTCAACTTGTCTATATGAAATTTGTTTTCCAAGTTCCTGCCACAAAAAATGGATGAAACCATGAAATCTTCACAGTTCTCAGAACATTAAAAAGAGTGCTCTGAAAGGAATAAATATGCACATACTTGGTCTCTACATCCAACTGTTCTTCCATCTGAGCAATCTTGGCCTCCAGGGCTGTCATGGAAGCCTTAAACTTTGATTTGACAGTGCTCTCCATTTCTTGCAATTTGGATTTCAGATCTTTATTCTGCCGGTCCAACTGTTGACGGGCATTCTCATTCTTCTGTGCATTGCTGCGCTCTGCGTTCAGGTCTGTATTTAACTGATCGATCTGCACAAAAAAAAAATAAAAGCAGTGTTTTTCACCCTAGCAATTTAATGTGTTTAACAAGAAAAAAAACATTTAATCAAGTGAGCAGGAAGGCAAAATTGCTCAATTTTTAGCAAGGGTTCTTTGGAGAAAGCAGCTGTCATATGGATCTTCCAGAGCTTTCTGGAAAGGAAACAGTCCATGTGCTTGATAGAAGGACCTTATGAGTCTAGCAAATATCTGCAAGCCTCCTTGAGAAGTGCCAACAGTGCTGGGGTGAGATTGGTAGGGAAGCAAATGTGCTCCACAGCTCTCTGAAGGAGAGAAGGCTCCAGACTAGACCTCTAGTGACCAGTATGCCTGAGGCACAGAACCTCTCGCACCTCTTGGCAACAGTGCTTCAGCTCAGGAAGAGCTCTTTGGCTCAGAACTCTGGTCTTGGCTTAGCTATGACTGAAGTACAAAATAAAAGTGGCACAACCTATCCACCAATCAGTTCAATAATCCTCCTTTCAAGCCTTTGATACTGGCTTCAAAGAGCTTTAATTAAGTTCATTACAAAGGGAACTCAGAGCCTATCCTAGGCAACTCTTGCACAGATGTCACAGCTGGACTCATTGTGGACTTGTCCCACACATTTGTAAAACTTGGGCCTAGATTCATCATTTTGCGATAAATATAGCAAGAATAGCACCCACAATAAAAAGGGGCATGGCAGGCTAATTTTCCTGATACTACTTTGCATAGCTATTTTACCGCAACAGGTTAAATTTATCACACCTGTGATATTTGCACATTGCAAGCAGAGAAGCTGGTGAGAGAGCGAGCGCCAGTACGCGAGAGGCTCACCAAAAACTTAACTATTTATACCACTGTAAGAGAGGGCAGTTTTACATATGAATGAAGATTTAAGGTGATTTGGAGGGCTGAAAGGTGAAAGAAGAGTAGATTTGTACCATGTTCTCTCTACCTAGCTGCAATCAAGAGAGAACATGGTACAGATCTACTCTTTTTTCACCTTTCAGCCCTCCAAATCAGCTTAAATCTTCACTGATGGTAACTCTGTTCGTATGTATGACTGTGCATGTTATACTGCTCCCTAAAATCTAACTCACCCCACAAACCTCACCCCAAATTACTAGAACCCCCTCTTACAGTGGCATAAATAGTTAAAAAAATCAATGGGCCTCCACAGAGGCTTCTCCTCCCCTGAAACAGGATTTGCAATAAATCCAATTTCGGCCATATCACACAGGTATCGCAGGCATAATGCCAAGAAAAAAGGTGTAGTTATTTCTTGCATTAAATCCTGCAATAGTGTTTTTTACATTATTGCAATCAACATTGAAACAGCACTCAATTCCATTTACTCTGACCAAACTCCTGCCACTTGAATAAGTTTTTCAAATTTGCACACGCATTTCACGATACGATATTTATCGCATGCTTTATGGTTATCACACGCATTAGGGCCCTAAATGAAAATTGGTTCTTACTGCTAATTTTCGTTCCTGTAATACCACAGATCAGTCCAGAAAAGTGGGTTGTGTATCCCTACCAGCAGGTGGAGTCAGAGAACAATTAGAACTTTGGGCACTGCTACATAACGAGAGTGCCACCTGCAGTCACTCAGTATTGACCTGTACCCAAGCCCATGCTAACAGAACTAAATAATGAAGGGTAGCACCCAACCAAATTTCTGGACTACCACTTTGCCGCTGGCAAAAACCAGACCGAACTGCTGCTAAAAACTGCTCCATGAATCATGCCTGCAAAAAAGGAGCTTCAACAATAAAAAAATGTAAGCAGGTTCTGACCAAGACAGTCTTTCGGTAACTGAAGAAAGGGGTGAGCCTCTGGACTGATCTGTGGTATTACAGGAATGAAAATTAGCAGGTAAGAACCAAATTTTCATTTCCTGAACATACCCAGATCAGTCCAGAAAAGTGGAATGTACCCAAGCCACCCTACACTGGGCGGAAACCCAAAGGACCACACGAAGCACACTCTCCCTGAAGGACGGTTCATCAGAAGCCTTAAAGTCCAATCGGTAATGTTTCGTAAACATGTGAATAGACGACCACACTGCCGCCCTACAGATCTCCTGAGGCGACAGTAAGAAACTCTGCCCAGGAGGTAGCTTGAGCCCTAGTGGAATGAGCTCTGAGACCTAAAGGCACCAGACTCCCTCGGGCTATGTATGCCGCGCAAATGGCTTCCTTAATCCACACTGAGATATGGTCGCCTTTGATGCTTTGTCCCCCTTCTTTGGGCCACCATAGAAGGAACAAATGATCAGATTGTCTGAAGTCACTGGTACCCTCCAGATAATGCAATAAGGTGCGTCGCACATCCAAAAGATGAAGGTCTCTCTTCTGAGAAGATTCCCGGGATCAGTTAGGGAACCCCAGAAGCTCCACAGTTTGATTGACGTGAAAGGCTGAAACCACCTTGGGGACAAAGGACAGAACCATACGTAACTATACCCAATCATCGTAAATCCGAAGAAAAGGATCCCGACAAGACAGCGCCTGCAACTCAGATCCGACTGGCCGAGCAAATGGCCACAAAAAACACTGTTTTCAAAGTCAGATCTTTCAGGGAAACTCCACGAAGAGGCTCTAAAGGAGTGCCACATTGAATTTAGTCCTACGAATTCTAACTCCAATCCAGACACACCGAACGGATGGGAGGCTAAAATGTTTGACCCCCTTACGAAAACGAGCAATATCTGGATGTGCTGCAACGAACAGCCGTCAAAGTTTCCCCGCAAGGCACCTAGAGCTGCAGCTTGTACACGAAGGGAATTGAATGCCAATCCCTTAGAGAGGCCCTGTTGCAGGAAGTCAAGCACCCGAGGAACATGCACCTCTAAAGGGTCACAGGAACGCTGATGACCCCACGTCTCAAAAAGCTTCCAAACTCACATAGGCCATAGAGGTGGCTGGACATCTCGCCTGTAGGAGAGTGGAAATGACTTGTTCTGAATAACTCCTCTAGCGTAAACATCGCCTCTCAAAAGCCAAACCGCAAGAGAAGAGATCCTCCCGATCTGAAAATATGGGCCCCTGACGGAGCAGATGCGTTAGATGAGCCAGCTGAAATGGACCCTCTAGAGCCAAGTGTACCAGATCTGTGAACCACAGATGATGTGGCCACTCCGGCACCACCAGAATCACCCTTCCCGGGTGCCGCTCTATGCGACTGAGAAGCTAACCTATGAGGGGCCAGGGTGGGAAGGCATACAGAAGAATCCCCGTGGGCCAAGGACACACGAGAGCATCTATGCCCACCAAGCCCTGTTCTTGGCGATGGCTGAAAAAACGAACTGTTTTTGCGTTTGCCTGCATTGCCATCAGATCCAGCTGAGGAGTTCCCCATCTGGCGCAAATGAGATTCCACACAGAGAATTCCCATTCCCTGGGTCTAGTTGCTGACGCCTGAGAAATCGGCTTGCACATTTCTCTACTCCCATGACATGGGATGCGGCAATGCCCTTGAGATGGAGCTCTGCCCAGGTGAACAGAAGACGTGCCTCCAGTGCTACGGCGGGACTAGAGTCCCGTTTTGCTGGTTGACGTACGCCACCATTGTTGCATTGTCCGAGAAGACAATCACCATTCTGCCCTGGATCCAGGGAAGAAACGCCCGCAGGTCCAGACGTACAGCCCTGGTCTCGAGCCGGTTTATGGACCAGGATCTTTCCATCGACCAGAGCCCTTGGGCGGACCTGTCTGCACACACTGCCCCCCAAACCTGAGAGGCTGGCATTGGAGATTATCAGCCAATTCTGAGTATCCAAATCTCCCCCCCCCACACCCCCCGTTCCAGATTGTCCAGTGACAGCCACCATGACAGACTGGCTCTGGATTCTGGAAGTAGAGGCATTGGTAGATGGAACTGCTCAGACACTGGGCTCCAGCGAGATAAAAGCGCACGCTGTAAAGGTCTTAAGTGAGTGAACGCCCACGGAACCAAGTCCAAAGTTGAAGCCATGGAGCTCAGGGTCTGAAGATGCCACACTGTGGGATTGTTCCTTTGAAGAAGGGACTGTATTTGTTCCTGCAACTTCCCTATTCGGTCTGCCACTAGAAACACTTTGCCCAGCAAGGTATCGAATTGTGCTCAGAGATAAATCATCAACTACTGAGTGGGTTCCAAGTGACTCTTCTGCACATTGATTACCCAACCTAGGGATCGCAATGTGAACATCACCATCTCTCGCAGTCCTCCCGAGACTTCGCACGAATCAGTCATCCAGGTACGGTTGGACCAAGATTCCCTCCTGACGAAGGAAGGCAATCGCCACCACCACCATCACCTTGATGACCGTGCAAGGAGCTGTTGCGAGACCAAATGGGAGGGTTCGAAATTGGAAATGTCATCCCAAGACCTTGAACTGCAGAAACCTCTGGTGATTCAGCCGGATCGGAATGTGTAAATATGCTTCCGTGAGGTCCAGAGAAGCGAGAAATTCCAATTTTCGAACCGTGGCCATCACTGTCCTCCGGGTTTCCAAATGAAGTGAAGAATCCGAAGGCAACGGTTCACCTTCTGCAGATCGAGGATGGGCCGAAACGTGCCCTCCTTCTTGGGGACCACAAAGTACATGGAGTACCGACCTCTTCCCTGTTGAGCCTCCGGAACTGGGACAATAGCTTTGAGCTCGAGAAGTCGTTAGTCACCCGGACTGCCTCTCGCTTGACACTTGAGGCCACTCGGGACTTCACAAAAACCTCCCGGACTGGTCACGAGAACTCCAGTGCATACCAGACTTTGATCACTTCTAAGACCCAGCGGTCTGATGTAATTCTTGCCCATTCCGTGTAAAAGTTGGATAACTCTGCCTCCGACAGCTTCAACAGAATGGGTACTCGTGGCTTCATTGGGGGTGTTTATTACTTCCTGCACCACAGGGCTCCCCGAGGTGGTGTCAGGCAGCAGAGAACACCTAAGCCCCAGTCAGCTCTAGGGAAGGAGTTTTGACTGGACCTCATGCCAGTTTGCCTGTACCTAGGGCGATCCTCCAGTTGGGGTCAAGCTGCAGTTCTTTGCAAACCAGTGGCCCAGTGTAACCTCAGACCAGGGGCAGTTCTATAAAGAGGGTGAGGCAGCTGCTTCAGGTGCAAAATTTTAGAATGGCAAGAAGTGCCCTCCAAAACGCTCAGTGGCTACCTCCCCCTGCCAGCGAACGAAATTGAAGACCCTGCGCGTAACCGGAAGCTATCCCTCCAGTCCAGCACAGCAGTACATCTGCTATCTAGCCTGAAGGAGCTATGGTTTCGCTCCACACCCTACGGTGATGCTACACTATAAGAAATTGCATAAGCGATTCCCCTTTCCCTCCTGCAGCAACAGCCAGTTCCTGAACATACCCAGATCAGTCCAGAAAAGTGGGTTGTGTATCCCTACCAGCAGGTGGAGTCAGAGAACAATTAGAACTTTGGGCACTGCTACATAATGAGTGCCACCTGCAGTCACTCAGCATTTCTCAGACTCCAGCGGGTGGTACAGATGCACACCTGCAGTCTTTAGTTATATTTTTTATTTAGTTTGAGTTTAATTTTTTGGTTTACAGTCGCTTCCTGAGGTGTTAGGCGCCTTCGTGGGCCATCCCTCAGTAGAAGCTGGGCGTCTGGGGGAATTAGATATTCCTGTCAGGGTTTTGCCCGCCACAGTTTGGTGTTTGACGACCAGGGGCTCCTGGCTACTCACCAAGGTCTCTGCTACAGCTGCTCCCTTGTCTCCTGGCAACAGCTTTTCTCTGTTTTGGTAAAGTTTATTTAAAAAAAAAAAAAAAAAAAAAAGCTATTTTCACTGCAGCTAACAGTCTTCTGTGCTGCGGAAAGGAGAGGTGCAGGAGGGACCGGGTCTTTTAAGGCTGGCCGGGGAAGCTGTCAGCAGTGTTCCCCTCCAGGTTGTTTTCTGAGGGCAAGGGTGAGTTTTTTCTCAGTGTGCCTCGTTTACTTGCCGCTTCCCTGCTGGGGGCCTTGCGTTTTCGCTATAGACAGGCTCTTTTCGCACGGCTACACGTGTTTTTTTTCTCCTCAGTCGGTAGTCTCAGCCCGCACCACGAAAAGTTTGTTTTTCTGGTCCTGCCTTACTGAAATTCTCCTTGTCATGGCTGAGTTTCTTTTTTTTTCCACGCCCTTTTCTATTTCACTTCAGACAGTCGGCGCACTGCTGCGGATGGGACCAAAAACAGATTTACAGGCCAGCACTGAAAAAGACCCATGATCATTACATGAGAGCACAATGGGAAATTAAAATAAGTAAATGCTGATGATTTTGAATTGAGGAATTTTGTATTTTCTACCGGGCATATTCTCCTTATGCACCAGCGACATGAAGGTGTCCTGCTGCTAAGGCAGCTGCTCGGCCACCTCCTGCATTTGCTTCCAGATGTCCTGCGAGTGCTGGCTCATGTAGAGCTGGAAGGCAGCAATGTGGGCAATAAGCATGGTGCCTTAGAACATTTTCCAAGAGTTTCCATTGCTCTGTGGTCCTTCCCCGGGGGTGCTAAGGAATTGGTCCAGGCTCGCTTGACCCTCGAGGGAAGATTAGGCCATCACCAACTGGTAAGACAGTTCAACCTTATTGAATCCAGCAGCCTTCTGGATGACATAGTGACTCCTGTTAAGGCAGTCTGGGTCTGAGTGGTTGTTCTCATATCCTCAGCAGCAACTCCTTAAGGATTTCGAGTACCAGGACCACCATGATCTCCTTAGAAGGCTCCACAAACTGGAAGATATTTAGCATTTTGTGTCTGGCATCCTCCTGTTAAAAGCTGAAAAATGGGATGGCCTCCACTGTCACCCTCACAAACTCTGTGAAGGTCAAGTCCTCAGGCAGGGACTTCCTTCGCTCATCTGGAGATGGTTCTGATGGGAGACCATCAGAGCTGTTGGAGAGGGACTCCATCTGATCATCTCCCCAGGGGTCATAGGGACCATCCTCCTCACTGTATGCAGGCACTGGTAAAACTGGCTGGGGGACTACAGGTCTGTCTGCCACCCTCTGTGGAGCTTCCTCCTCAGAAGAACCAGCAACCAGTGTAGCAGTAGAGGCGGCCAGGAGCACTCAACTCCATCCTGGCCCCACCCTTGGCACAGAGTTTTTCTTAACAGTTTTGAAACTGTCTTTCTCCATAAGTCAAGGGGCCATTTATTTTACATGGCAAGGCCTTATTTTTGGAATGAGCTGTCAGATCAAATTAAAATTGAGATTTCAATAGTCAGATTCCAGAAGGTGTTAAAAGCTTCTGTTTTAATAAGCCTATTGCTACAAAGATTTCTTTAAAAATAATATTGCCTGAAAGGAGCATTCAACTGTTCTAGGGAGACAGTCTTAGAAGGAATGTTGTCTGGTACTTTTTATAAAGAGTTCAGGTACTGTGGTGAACCAGGATGTATGTTTTTTATGATATGAGTGGGACAGAAATCTAGAGCTTCTTAGTGTAATGTTTTTTTCGCAATTTTATTGATATTTTGCCTTTGATTTATTTTACATGTTGATCATGTGTTCGCATCTTTATTTTTATGTTTGAATACTAAATTGTATGTTTTTGTTACCTGCTTAGTATTGTGGATAGGCAAATTATAAATATTTTAAATAAAGCCTGACTAACCTAATGCTCAAACCAAATAAGTCATTCCTTACCTGTAAAGTAGCTTTTCTGAACCTGTCATTCACCATCTCTGTATTGCCCTGCTCTTCCTCCAGCTCTTCTTCCAGCTGTGCTATCCTAGCCTCCAGCCGGCGTTTCTCTTCTAGGGCCAAGGCTCTGTATAGAAAGAAGCATAGACTGTTGGATGCAAGCATATTAACTAACTTTAGTAAAGTAAAAAGAGAAGCAGCCCCTCCCCTTTTATCATCTGCATTAATATGAATTGTAATTACAAGAAAAAAATCATTTGACAGACTAGGGGGAAGCAGAGTTGCTTACCTGTAACAGGTGTTCTCACAGGACAGCAGGATGTTAGTCCTCACATATGGGTGATATCAGGATGGAGCCCAATTACAGAACACTTTTGTCAAAGTTTCTAGAACTTTGACTGGCACCTACTGGGCATGCCCAGCACAGCACCAACCCTGCATCCAGCAGGGGTCCCCCTTCAGCCTCATAATATAGCAGAGTACATGCAAAAAAAATAAAAGAAAACGTAAACTAACCCAACTCCGTGGGGTGGCGGGTGGGTTTCATGAGGGCTAACATCCTGCTATCTTGTGAGAACACCTGTTACAGGTAAGCAACTCTGCTTTCTCACAGGACAAGCAGGATGTTAGTCCTCACAAATATGTGAGTACAGAGCTGAGGATGCCCGAACGAAGCACCAAATGCACACAAAGACATGTAACAGGCACAACAACAGGGGTGGAATTTGGTTAGGAAGGCATCCTGAACCCTAACGGGTCGGAGGAAGGATGTTGGTAAGAAACTGAAAATAAGTTGCGTAGAACAGACTGGACGAAGATGGAATCTTGTTTGCCAGCCTTATCTAAGCAATAATGGGCTACGAATGTATGGAGAGAACTCCAGGTAGCAGACTCGCATATGTCAGGAAGTGGCACCGAACGGAGGTACGCTACTGATGTTGCCATGGCCCTAATAGTGTGCTTTCACATGGTCTTTGAGTGGAATGCCTGCTTGCTGGTAGCAAAAAGAGGTAGTGTCCGCCAACCAGGAGGAGAGGGTCTGCTTTCCCACAGGATTTCCCAGTTTGTTGGTATTGAATGAAAAACAATTGAGTGGATTTCCTGTGGGCTGACGTTCATTCTAGATAGAAGGCTAAAGCATGCTTGCAGTCCAAGGAATGAAGAGCCTGTTCTCCTGGATTGGGATGGGGCCTGGGAAAAAAGGTAGGTAGGATGATTGATATGAAACTCCAATACTACGTTTGGCAAAAATCTTGAGTGAGTACGGAGTACTACCTTATGCAGAATTTTAGTGTACTGTGGGTAGGTAACTAATGCCTGTAATTCACTAACTCTGCGAGCAGATATGATTGCGAGAAGAAAAGAGTACCTTCCAGGTGAGATAGCTGAGATCACAAGAGTGGAGAGGTTCAAACGAGGTTTCATGAGCTGTCCCAACACTACATTAAGGTCCCAAGCAGGGGCAAGGAGGGTGCAGTGGAGGTTTTAAATGGAGCAAGCCTCTCATGAAGCGTGAAACTAAGGGATGTGTTGAGATGAAGACATTCTCTATACCCTTATGGTATAGAGACACTGCACCAACATGCACCCTGACAGAGGAAGTTTTCAGGCCTGATAGGTGCCAGAGATAGTCCAGGAACCTCGCCATGGGACAAGTGAAGGGATCTATGGACATAGAATGGCACCAGACCATAAACCTTTTCTATTTAGAACGATAAGATCTTCTCGTTGAAGGCTTTCGTGAAGCCATCAGGACTCAGGATACAGACTCTAAAAGGTTAAGAGGTTGGAGTATTAACCTTTCAACATCCAGGCCATCAGAGAGCCTGGAGGTTGGGGTGGCATAGGTACCTGTCGTTCTGAGTTATCAGAAGAGGATCCTTCCCCAGAGGAATGTGCCGGCATACTGATAGGTCCTGGAGGATTGGAAACTACACCTAGCGTGGCCAGTGTGGAGCTATCAGAATCATTAATCCCTTGTCTTGCCGGAGCTTCACGAGTCTTTGAAATGAGAAGTGGAGGATACGCATAAAGAAGGCCACTGGTCCAAGAGAGGGCAAAGGCATCTCTTGGATGGGACTGGCGACCGTGTGAGAGAGCAGAAGTTGCTTACTTTGTGGTTGTGGATCGACACAGAGGTCTATGCAATGGTAACCCCAGCGTTGGAATATCGTGTCGGCTACCGTAGGGTTGACAGACCACTCGTGCGGATGGAAAGTGTGACTCAGCTTGTCCGCCAGAATATTGTCCACTCCCAGCAAATAGATTGCTTAGAGGTACATTGAGCGAGAAAGGGCCCATGCCCATATCTGTGCAGCTTCCTGACACAGAAGGTAGGAGCCCGTTCCCCCTTTTTTGTTGATGTATCACATCGCAACCTGGTTATCGGTTTGAATCAGGATGGCCTTGTTGGATAGACAATCCTGAAAGGCCTTTAGGGCATATCTGATTGCCCATAGCTCCAGGAAATTTGGTGTTTGGCTTCCTCTGGAGACCAGGTTCCCTGAGATTGGAGGTTGCTGACATGTGCACCCCACCCGAGGTTGGATGCATCTTAATATAATTTGAGTTTCTGGAGCCTGAAATGGAAGACCTTGAGTGAGATTGGAGTGGAGCATCCACCAGGCTAGTGACAGAGGTAGCTGTTTGGGAACCTGGATAATGCTGGACATTGGCTGATAAGCTTGAATCCACTGGGATTTTAAAGTCCACTGCATTACTCTCATGGCAAGGCGAGCCATCGGAGTGACATGCACCGAGGACGCCATGTGGCCTAGCAGTATGAAGAAGGGACGAGCAGATGAAGATACTCGAGTCTGCAGGTGATGCGCCAGTGAGGCTATGGTGAAAGTGTGATCCTGGGGGAGGAAGGCTTTCGCCTGTATGGTGTTTATGTCGGCCCCTATAAAGGATAGGGCTTGGGATGGAACTATCTTGGATTTGGGATAGTTTATTAGAAACCCTAGGGAGATCAGTGTATGGATAGTGAGACGCAGGGAGGCTAACGCATCCTGCTGAGTCGGAGCCCTTATCAGCCAATCGTCGAGATAAGGATAGACGTGTACACCCTGATTTCTGAGGAAGGCTGCGACCACCACTAGGCACTTGGTGAATTCTCGTGGAGTGGACACTAGGCCAAATGGCAGTACACGGTTCTGGAAATGGTAGGGGCCGACCAAGAATCTCAGGTATTTGCGATGGGAAGAAGATGTCTGTGTAAGCATCTTGGAGGTCTAGAGAGCATAGCCAATCTTCCCTTTGCAGAAGAGGGAGTAAAGACCCCAAGGTTACAATTTTGAATTTTTCTTTCTGCAAAAATGTGTTTAGGGCGTGAAAGTCCAGTATTGGGCATACGCCACCTGACTTTTTTGGTATTAGAAAATACCAGGAATAGAATCCCTGCCCTTGCTGGGAGAGGGGCACTGGTTCTATTGCTCAGGACTGCAGGAGGGTTGAGATCTCCTGCTCGAGCAAGAGAGTGGTCGGATGTTCCCCATGTCAGCCAAGGTGGGGAGTCCGCTGGAACAGTCAGGAAATTTAGATGGTAACCTTGAGTGACTACTGCAAGCACCCACCGGTCTGTGGTGACTGTATGCCAAATGCTGTTGCAGTGGCAGAGCCGACCGCCGACCAGTAAGGAAGGAAGAGGAGGCTGGCTTATGCTCTCTAGGTGAGACTTTTGAGGGCAAGTGTCTGGACTGACCTTTTTAGTAAGGTCTGGAAGGATGCCCTATAGAAGCCGGAGGATAAAATTCTCGGCTTGTAGGTTGGCCGCTTAGTCACGCCTGAAAGTTCTCTTAGAGGCGGATGGAAACTCAGACTGCAGAGAGGAAAGCTGGCGCAGCGTTTCATGGTCTTTCAGTTGCGCCACAGTCTCTCAGATCTTTTCACTGAAGAGATTATCTCCTACACAGGGTAGATCAGCTAACCTGTCTTGCACTTCTGGTCTTAAGTCTGAGGATTTAAGCCAGGCCCATCTTCTTGTGCTAATTCCCACTGCAGACATATGAGGTCCGTGCTGCATATGATATCTTTATCATATAAAGTATAACTCAGTATAACAGAGACCTTTTTAAGAGGGTCCAGGATTTCTCAGATAACTTACCCAGAGCATCTCCAAGCTCAACTACATACTCTAGCTCAAAAAGGTCCGTGCTGCATATGATATCTTTGACACTGCCTCTGGAGAGAGGCAGTGTCAAAGATATCATATGCAGCACGGACCTCATGTTTTCCAGCATCTAGGCCTTTTTGAGCTAGAGTATGTAGTTGAGCCTGGAGATGCTCTGGGTAAGTTATCTGAGAAATCCTGGACCCTCTTAAAAAGGTCTGTTATACTGAGTCATGTGTAACTGGTAAGAGGCAATGCGAGATGAGCATGGAACCGTGGAAGATACCTGCCAAAAGCATCCAGGGATTTTTGTTCCTTCCCTGGAGGTATGGAGGAATGAGGTTTTGAATGTCGTGCCTTCTTCCAGGCTGACAACCACCACAGAGTGATGATCCAACTGCGATTTTTGAAAACCAGGAGCTGACTGCACAAGATATGTGGCAGCTGTCTTGTGGTTGACAGGTGGAACTGAGCCTGGGTGTTCCCAGTTTCTCCTCAGATCAAGCAGCAAGATTTCATGAATAGGTATAGACGATTTTTTTAGGAGCATCAAGAAACTGGAGTACTTTCAGCATCTTGTGCCTAGAGTCCTCTGTCTGAAGTGGAAAGGGAATGGTTTCAGACATTTCCTTAGTGAAATTAATGAAAGACAAATCTTCTGGTGGAGAACGTTTTTCATCTGGAGGAGAGGGCTCTGATGGTAGATCATCTGTATCCTGGAATCATAGGGTTGATCTCCAGCACCTAATGGGTCTCCAGAAGGGAGAAATGGTGCTAATCCTGAAGGACTAGGCCTTGGCATTGGAGGTGGCACCGATGGCATAGATGAAAGCACTGACAGCATAGATGGAGGAACTGAAGGGGCCGGTTACGTCAACAGACGAGTCTAGGGTAAAATGCCTGACTGTGGAATGGGTATCTTGTTTCCTCCTCATCCGAAGATAATAGAATCTGCATAGAAGGCACCGGAGCCACCGGTGGTCTCTGTTCCATCGGTGGAAGGGCATTGATCAACGCATTCAGTTTACCCAGTAGCGGTGCGAGCGCTACGGGAATCGGATCGGTGAGCGGCTCGAGAACTGGTACCGGCGTCGGAAGTTGGAAGCCCTTAAGTGCTTTACTGAAGGCCTCTTGGTTCATCCGATCCAATTCCTCTCAGACCTGGTGCGAGTAACCCCAGCTCCGGAGAAGGAGGCAGCACTGGCATAGCCGGAGGGTCCACCGGTGAAGGTGGAATCGCAGATCCCTGCACCACTGAAGGTGGGGGAACGCCTCTGTGACCCAGTGACAGAAGAGGATGGGGCTTCTTTATCGTTGGCTCTATCAACGCCGAGGACTTGCCTGAATCGGTGGACTAAGCCTTCCGATGGCAGTGTCAATGCTTTTCCCGGTGATCGCATCAGTCCTTTTCTTGAGGAGGCAAGGAGGGAATTGACACCTTTGGAATCATTGATGCCAGACGGGCAGCAGTGGTGTCCCGTTGCTGGCAAGAGGTCGATGGTACTGGCTCAGATGTCAGCTTTCGATGGAGTCTGGGTTTTTAATTGAAAGAGAAACTCCATTTTCCCTACACGAGACTTACGACCCTTCTGTGTCATTTGGGCACATTTGTTGCAAGTTAGGACATCGTGGTTGGACCCCAGGCACATAACAGACCCCATGCGGGTCAGTGATGGACATTGTTAGACTAAAGTCGGGGCACCAACGAAAACCCGACGCCATGACTCCAACAAAAATTTAGCTGTGGTGTGGTCGATGGCAGATAGACCCCGAAGAAAAAAACTAGACAGGAATCGACCACAACAAGGGTAAAATCTTACCTTTCAACCGTGGAGTATGGATATCGATAGGGAGACCCCTATGGGGTAAAAAGTTTTTGAAAATTTTGAAAAAGTTCTGAGAGGAAAATTCCTGTCAGGAATCTCAAGAGAGCTCCTTAACCCGTGTGACTACTGCTGCGTGGAAAAAAGACTGAAGGGGGACCCCTGCTGGATGCAGGGTTGGTGCTGTGCTGGGCATGCCCAGTAGGTGCCAGTCAAAGTTCTAGAAACTGACAAAAGTGTTCCGTGATTGGGCTCCATCCTGATGTCACCCATATGTTATACTGTTCCATATGTTATACTGTTCCATGTAAAGCTCCGCTCTCTGTTGAGCAGTTCTTCGTTTTATGTAAACCGGAGTGATTTGTAGTCCCTACAAGAACTTCGGTATATAAAAATTAAAAATAAATAAATGTGAGGACTACACCATCCTTGTCCTGTGAGAATCATCTTTGACACTTTCAAGTGTACTGGCATTCCGCAAGGATCCTCACTTTCAGCACATTTAATATCTACTTGCTCTGCTATGCAATTTGATAACCAACCTTGGACTGAATTTTTTTGTATGCAGATCTGCAATTCATTATCCATTTTTGGAAAGAATATTGGCAGGATGACTGACTGGTTAAGATGGAAATCCATCACCATCTTAGGCAGGATCTTAGGGTGTGTATGCAAGACCACCCTGTCATCATAAAATTTAGTATAAGGTGGATAAGTCACTAAGACCTGGAGCTTGATGATCCTATGCATTGAAGTGACTGCGCTGAAGTGACTGCCACCAGAAATATGACCTTCCAGGTCAGGTACTTCAGGTCACAGGTGCACAGCGGCTCAAAAGGAGCTTTTAGCTGAGCTAACCCCAAGCTGAGGTCCCCAAAGACAGTGGGAGGCTTTAGGGAAGGCTTCAATTGAAGCAGGCCCCACATGAACCTAACTATAGACTGAACAGAGATGGGCGTACCATCTACCCCTTGGTGGTATTTGCCAATTGCACTGAGAGGAACTCTAACGCTTTGGTTTTTAAGCCAGCTTCCAATAGGTGTAAAAAGTAGTCAAGCAGTTTTTGTGTGGGGCAGGAGAACGGATCTATGGCCTTCTGCTCACACCACACAGAAAACCACCTCCATTTCAGTCCATAGGACTTTCTAGTGGAAGGCTTTCTAGAAACCACCAGGACCAGAGACATCCTCTAAAGCAGCGCTTCTCAACCGGTGTGTCACGACACACTAGTTTGTTGCCAAACACCGGCAGGTGTGTCGCATCTCCCGGTATCCCACTACCCCGTTCTACTTTCCTTTTGCCTTTTTCCAGCCCCCGTGGGACAATTAAAAGCCTCCTTTCTTCCTACCCCCCCATGCTCAATGGGAAGCCTCCTTCATTCTGCCTGCCCCCGCGCAGGCCAATCGGAAGCCTGCTGCCTACCAGTGGGAGTACGAAAAAGGGAGGAAGCCTTTGATTGGCCGGTGAGGCAGGCATCAGAAAGCCTGGGGGTGGGGTGGAAGGAATAGAAGTTTTTGAACTCAGACGAAACAAGGCCATGCGGCGAAGAGGAAATCAGACCCCCTACGAAGCAAGGCTGCCACAGCCCGTGGCAGCGAAGAGGAAACCCAACCCCGACAGAGGCCACCACGGGAGCCCATTCCCGTAGTGGCGTAAAAAGAAGGCCCGGAGTAAAGCCACGGCAGAACTGGAGCCAATCCCTGCAGTGAAGAAAGAAGTTTTTGCTGAGAGCTGGTGCGAGTGGGTGCCTGGCTGAGAGCTGGTGCGAGTGGGTGTGAATGGATACATGGGTGAGAGCTGGTGTGAATGGGTGCAAGAGCATTTGTGTGTGATTGAGAGCTTGTATATAAAAGACCATGAGTGTGATTGAGAGCGAGACTGGTCAGAGTGATGATCAGTGTGTATGTGAAAGAGAGACTGGTCAGGAAGAAGACGGGTGTGAGAGAGAGACAGACTGGTTGTGGGGTCTAATTTGGGGGGGGGGGGGTGTGACTGGTTGTGGGCGCTAAGGAAGAGTACCGTGAGGACAGAGCTTCAGCAGCCCTTGCTGCTTCTGGTAAGTGCTATTGGCCTGGAAGGGAAAGGAGTAGGAGAGTTGTTGGAGAGGGTAAGTAAAGGTGGCTTTTTAAGGTTATTTTTCTTGATTGATTGCAATGGAGAAATTACTTACCTGATAATTTAGTTTTCCTTAGTGTAGACAGACGGACTCAGGACTAACGGGTATAGTGTACTCCTGCTAGCAATTGGAGACTGATCAGATTTCAATCTGACGTCAGCCCCTAGTACATATACCCCTGCAGGAAGTGCAGCTAGTCAGTATTCTCCTCAAAAAGCATTGTGGATATGTGTGTGACTGACTGATTAACTTAATAATTTGGTTAACTTGAATAACTTCATAACTTGGTTAAAAGTTAAAACTTGATCTGGTTGATTGACTATAGCTGGAGACCGCCAGTGTACTCAACCGGTAAGTGTCGACACCCGGCAGGGTGGATGCCCTAGGTAAATGAAAAACATGGCTTACCCTTGAATCATTTGAAGGACCATGCGTAATGGCAGCCAAGGGTGGGATGCCGAGTCCATCTGTCTACACGGAAAACAAAATTATCAGGTAAGTAATTTCTCCATTTCCTAGCGTGTAGCAGATGGACTCAGGAGTAATGGGATGTATAAAAGCTACTCCTGAATTGGGTGGGAGGCTCCCCGTGACCCACTTAGTATTGCCCTTGCAAATGCCATGTCCTCCTGAGCCTGAACGTCCAGACGGTAGAATCTGGAGAAGGTATGGATGGAGGACCATGTAGCCGCCCTGCAGATCTTGGCAGGTGACAGCATTCTAGTTTCTGCCCAGGATACTGCCTGGGCTCTGGTAGAATGGGCCTTGACCTGTAGAGGTGGTGGCTTGCCAGCTTCTACGTAGGCCGCCTTGATGACTTCCTTGATCCCGTGGTTGTCCGTACGGGTTCGGACATTTCCAGGTATCTGGGATAGGAGTCTGCTGATGTTGAGGTGGTGCAGACTACAAGCTTCTTCCGAATTCTTCAAGCCATCCGTCATTGGTCGCGAGATGGTCTGGTTAAGGTGGAAGTGAGAGACCACTTTGGGGAGGAAGGAGGGAAATGTGCGTAGATGCATGGACCCCGGGGTAAGCCTGAGGAATGGCTCATGGCAGGACAGTGCTTGTAGTTCCGATATGCGGCGGGCTGAACACACCACCAGGAAAAACACCGTCTTTAAGGTTAAGAGGCGGAGGGACAGGCCTCGGAGGGCTCTGAAGGCGGTTCCCTCTAGGAAGTCCAAAACGAGATCGAGATTCCACAGAGGTACCAGCCACTTTAGTGGTGGGCGAATGTGCTTGACTCCTTTCAGGAAGCGTGACACGTCCGGGTGAGAAGCTATGCTGTTGCCCTCGGTCTTTGAGCCGTAGCATGACAATGCGGCCACCTGTAACCTTGATGAAGTTGAGGGACAGACCCTTCTGTAGTCCGTTCTGTAAGAATTCCAGGATCACGGGAACTTTAAATGAGCGTGGCTTGATGTTGTGGTCTTCGCACCAGGCTTCAAATACTCTCCAGATCCGTTTGTTTGTTAGCGATGTGGAGAGCTTGCGTGCTCGGAGAGTGTGCGATTACCGCCCCCGAGTATCCGCTCTCTTAGGCGAGCCCTCTCAATGGCCAGACCATAAGAGAATTGAGCTGGGTCCTCGTGGAGGATTGGACCTTGTTGTAGCAGGTCCCTGTGTGGGGGCAGGGGTAGGGGGTTCCCTGCCAGCAGTCTTCTCATGTCTGCATACCAGGGTCTTCTTGGCCAATCTGGAGCCACCAGAAGAACTAGTCCCTTGTGTAGTTGTATCTTGTGAATGATTGCGCCCAGTAGGGGCCACGGCAGGAAGGTGTATAGTAAAGTCCCCAGGGACCAGGGCATAGATCCCTTGGGACTGCGGTTCCCGCCTGTGGCTGAAGTATCTGGATACTTGGGCGTTGGATCTGTTTGCCAGAAGGTCCATGTCCGGTGTCCCCCACCGATTCACTATCATCTTGAAGGCTGCGGACGATAGCCTCCATTCTCCTGGGTCTAGACTTTCCCTGCTGAGGAAGTCTGCTGTGATGTTGTCTTTCCCGGCGATGTGGACGGCAGATATCTCCTGGAGGTTTGCTTCTGCCCACGCCATCAGGGGGTCTATTTCTAGGGACACCTGTTGGCTCTTGGTTCCCCCCTGCCGGTTGATGTAGGCTACTGTTGTGGCGCTGTCCGACATTACTCTGACCGCTTTTTCGAAGTCTGAGTGAACAGCAGGCAGGCTAGTCTGACTGCCCGCGCCTCTAGGCGGTTGATGTTCCATCCCGCCTCTTCTGCATTCCACTGCCCTTGGGCGGTTAACTCCTCGCAGTGTGCTCCCCATCCTCAGACTAGCATCTGTGGTGAGTAGGGTCCAGGTTGGGGAGGATAGTCTTGATCCCCGGCTCATGTAGCTGGCCTGCATCCACCACCGTAGCTGGGTCTGAACTCTGCCCAGGGGTGATAGATGTACGGTGTAGATCTGGGACCATGGGCTCCACCGTGATAGGAGGGAGCGCTGTAGGGGCCTCATGTGGGCTCTTGCCCATAGCACTAATTCCAGTGTGGATGCCATCAGCCCGAGGACTTGCAGGTAATCCCATGCTGTGGGTTGAGGATTGTTCAGCAAGGTTTGCAGCTGGTTCCACAATTTTGTTCTCCTTATGGGGGTCAGGCTGACCTTGTCCTCTTTGGTGTCGAATCGTACTCCTAGGTATTCCAGAGACTGAGGGCTGTAGGGAGCTTTTGTGTGTGTTGACCACCCATCCTAGGCTCTCCAGTAGAGTTATGACTCTGCTGGTTGCTTGGTGGCTTTCCCCTGATCAGCCAATCGTCTAGGTAAGGGTGAACGAAGATTCCTTCCTTCCTCAATGTTGCCGCCACCACTACTATTACCTTGGTGAACGTCCGGGGTGCTGTGGCTAGTCCCAAGGGTAGTGCCCTGAACTGGTAGTGACGGTTCAGGACTTTGAAGCATAAGTAGTGCTGGTGTTCCTGATGAATTGGGATGTGCAGATAGGCCTCTGAAAGATCCAGGGATGTGAGAAACTCTCCTGGTTGTACCACCCTTATAACGGATCGTAAGGTTTCCATGCAGAAGCAGGGAATCCTGAGGTGGCGGTTGACCGACTTGAGGTCCAGGATGGGTCTGAATGTTCCCTCTTTTGGGAACGATAAAATAAATGGAATAATGTCCAGTATTTATTTCCTGTGGAGGCACTGGGGTTATGGCCTCGAGGGCCAGTAAGTCTGGACAGTGTAGCTTCCACTGCCGCCCTCTTGAAGGGGTTGTGGCAGGGGGACTCCACGAACTTGTCTGGAGGGGTTCGTAGGAAATCCAGGTAGTACCCCTCCCGAATGATGGCTAGGACCCACTTGTCTGATGTTATCTCGACCCATCTGCGGTAGGAATAGGGCTAGTCTGCCCCCTATGGCTTCTTCCCTTGGATGGGTCGGCTGAATCTCCTTGTGGGGTGCGGCTGGGGCCTGCACCTGAGCTGGTTCCCCTCTTGTTGTGCTTGGTCCGAAAGGATTGGTTCCTGCCCGTAGAGCGGGGGGTTTGATAGTTGCTCCTGTAAGGATTGAAGCGCTGTGAACCTCTGCCCCTAGAGGACCTGGGGAAGGGTCACTGGTTTCTCATAGTCTTATCCTCCAGCAGGCACAGCAATGGGGATTCGCCCCATTTGTCGGCCAGTTTCTCTAGTTCGCTGCTGAACAGGAGGGATCCTTTGAAGGGCATCCTTGTGAGGCGCATTTTGGAAGATGCGTTGGCCGACCAGCTTCGGAGCCAGAGTTGCCTTCTGGCCACCACTGCAGATGACACTCCTCTGGCCGCTGTGCACACTAGGTCGGAAGCAGCGTCCGCGAGGAATGATACTGCTGGTTCCATGTATTCTCCAGGAGTGTTCCTGGTTTGTGATAAACAGGCATGTGTCACCACGGTGCAGCAGGCTGCAATTTGTAGAGACATAGCGGCTACTTCAAATGACTGAGGATGGACTCCAGACACCAGTCATGTGTATCCTTGAGCGCAGCTCCTCCCTCTACTGGGATAGTGGTGTGTTTAGAGACCACGCAGACCATGGCATCCACTCTTGGGCATGCGAGAAGATCTTTGGTTGCCGGGTCCGGGGGTACAGGGCTGCCACGGCTCGTCCCCCTTTGAATGTGGACTCTGGAGCACTCCATTCCACGTCAATCAGCTGTTGTGCTGCTTGTAACAGAGGGAAATGTCGAGAAGTCTGTCTGAGACCCTCCAGCAGGGGGTTCAGTTTAGGTTCCCCCGAAGTTCCTGGGCCATGGATAGCGAGCTCAGTCAGGCATTGGTTGACCAGGTCTGGGAGCTCGTCTTTTGTGAAGAAGCGTCTCATGGTTCGGTGAGGCTCTGTCCCTGGGGGGAGCTCCCCCTCTTTTAGGGGTTCGGCTTCCTCTTCAGAGATATTCGAGTCCCCATAGGTGGGGCTTCTGGGTAGTGGAAGCCTGTGCCTAGGTCTTGAAGGGCCTGGGGCATGAGGGTCCTCCGGTGGAGCATGTGGCTGGACAGCCAGAGGCTCAGTTTGCATTTTAACAAAGGTGTGAATCCCCTTGAAGAACTCCACCCATGAGATCGAAGCTGGGTTGAAGCTGAGGGGCGCTGGATCCTTGGGGTTCCCCGTGGGGAGGTCCCCCTGGCTAGGTCCGGGGTACCCCCTGAGGAGCTAGAACTCTGCCCTGGGTGGGACTGGCCCTGAACTGGATCTCCCAGGGTCTCCTCTCAATGGGTGCACAGGGCGTCTGCCTCCTCGCTTTGTGCGGCTCTGATGCTGGGCAGAGGCCTTGAGCTTTAATCTCTGTTCCTGGAGGTGCCATAGCTGTCGGCGTGTAAACTTATGCGCACCGGTGCACTTAAGGTAAGCGTGTAGTTGTGCGCGCGTAGCTGTGCGCCCAGCCGTAGATATGCGCGCAAGACCTGATGTGCATGTAAGGCTATGCGCACACATGCTTTGTGCGACTAGGTCTGAGTTGTGCGCTCGGGCCAAAATGGAGACTGCGAGCAATATGGCGACCCCCCTCGGAGGGTGTCTACATGGGTAGACCCTTGGAAATAACCGGGGCCTGGCCCTGCTAGGGCGGATCAACCCGGTGGCACTGGTCCCGGCCAGCGACCTGTGCTCCTCCGCGATCCTCAGACCGGTTCAAGCAGAAGATTTCCAACTTGCCTTGTCTTCGGCGCTTCCCGGTTGAGTCCTGGGCGGTCTCTGGCTGCGGGGGGAGAGGGCAAATACCTTCACCGCCGCGCTCGAGGATGCACCCGCTGCCTCTCAGCCGCGCCCGAGGGTCGGGGGCTAGGTCCTTGCCGCGATTCGGCCGCCGGACCGAGGCTTACCTCCGAGGGACCACGGAAATCACCTCTGAAATCTCAACTGGGGGAGGGACCCTAGGGTATCACCGCAGGAGAGCGGGGCTCGTCTTCAGGTAGGTTTGTTCTTTAAATTTGGATTTTCTTCTTTGAATTTGTTCGAACGCTGTGAGAGCGTGCAGATAGTCCCTAACTGCTATGGAGACGGAAAATACCGAAGAGTTGCACTTCCTGCAGGGGTATATGTACTAGGGGCAGACGTCAGATTGAAATCTGATCCGTCTCCAACTGCTAGCAGGAGTACACTATACCCATTAGTCCTGAGTCCATCTGCTACATGCTAGGAAATTTTAATTATTGGGTATTATGCGATGTCTGCTGTTTTGAATTATTTGATATTTGGACATGTTTTAATAATTTATGAGTTTTTAATTGTTGGATTATTCTGTTCAGCAGCCGTTTTGTAACATTTTTGGTATAACTTTACAATTATTTCTGTGTGGGGCTCTATAGCAGCTTGGCTTATTCTGTTTTCCCAATAGGAAATGTATTAGTGTTTAGGGCCTGGTTTAATAGTTTTATTTCTTAGATAGGGTTGTTACTGTTTGAGTGTGTTCCATAACACAGGTGTAACACAGGTGTAACTTTGTGCGGGTTAGTTTGTGTGCATTATTGCAAACCTTGAGAGTCTTAGGTGCTATATTTCTCTTTCCATTTCTCCAGGTTTGCACTGCATGCAAAGTGGCTTTTTTGGTTTTCCATTCCAGTTTCTGTCTCCATATTTATAATTAGTGGTTTTTCTGTAGTTGGTGAAGGGTGTGTGACTGAGGTGAGGTATTTAACTAGCATGTAGGCATTTGTATCAATCTTATTTGTTGGGTTTTCTCAATAGGATATGCATTAGTGGTAAATTACTATCTTGTCATACAGAAGGCTATTTTGCCTGGTAGTAAAAGGAGTTTGTTTTGCTTTTACTGGGATGTCATCAGAACCAGAATATCTTTTTTGTATGGCAAGTTGTACAGGGTAATGCCCTAGATCTGCTCTGTACTCATTGCTGGGAGTTGAGGGGATTCCTGTGGATGCAGAGTGCATGTTTACATTTAGCCCTGTGATGGTCATGTTCAGTGTCATGCATGTGAGAACCATCTGTCAGGTGTGTCCGGGCCAAAAAAAGGTTGAGAACCACTGCTCTAAAGACTCTTGAATCTCTGCTGCAATGGTTTTCCACTAGGTTAGAAACAGCCAAAATGAGCTCACTCAGACCATGAGGCTTACAGCGCTAAGGGAAAGGAAGGGACTGCACGTGGATGCATGGTATAGGGCATGCTCAGTGTGTCTAGTCAAATTTCTAGAAACTTTGACATAAGTTTTCTGTATCGGGGTTCCATCTGATGTCACCATGTGTGAGGACTACCATCCTGCTTGTCCTTTGAGAATGCAATAAACTGGAAGCTCCAAGTCACTCTGTATGTATGTAGTGCAATGCTTGAGAAAGAAAAATATACTTACTCTGTACTGTGCAAAATAGATGCATGTTTCCCAAAACTGATAATCCAAATCACCAAACTTAAAATGTTTTGTCTGGGCATTTAATTTCTCTAATGTTTGTCTAATGTTTGTCCTGCTCTTTGTATGCTTTCAATGCCTTCATCTTCTCCATTTCCCTTTTCAATTTGTTTCTTCCCTCTATTTGCTTCACTTCCTCCCCTACATCTGACTTTTTTCCTTTTTGTCTCACTTTGCCCCAGTTCATTCATAGCTAGGTTTCACACTATACTCCTCCCCCTCCAATTCTTGCTGCTCCACCCTTTTACCTCAACTCTCCCTTCCATTGCCTACTCTCAGCCCTCCATATCTCCCTCACTCATCTCCAGCTATCTGTTTGGTTGTAATTTACCCCCAAATGCTGCCTGACTTACCTCCTCCCCCCACCCCCCCCCAGTCACCATCTCTTTACTTCTCTCCTTGCCATTTCTCACTTATTTTGGACCTTTTCACCTCTCCCATCATCGGTCCCATTTCTTTCAATCTCATTTTCATTTCACCTTCCAGCATTCTCTCTCCCATTCTCACACTTTTCCCCTACTCCTTAACCCATTTTCATCCTCTGTATTCACCCCATCCCCATCTCTCATCTACTTCTGCCTCATCTTCTACCTCCCTTCCCCATTCTGGATCTAGTCCCTCTATCCTGGATCCTTCCTCTCTGCAACCCCAACCACCACATGTACAGTCTCCTCTCCTTCCTGCCCCCTCCAGCACCAATGTACACACTCTCACTCAGACTCCACCATCCTGTATGATGTAGACCTCTTGGCTCTATCCCCAATTCCCAGTATTTTCAATCTCCTCACCCGAGGCTGCATTCCCAACTCTTCTGGCCCCTTTACCTGTGGCAAGGACAGCACTCAATAGCACTACATTTTCCTCTGCTACACAGGGTAAATCTCACGTCTCTTGCTGTAAGACTAGCCCAGAGCAGTAGAGGAAGCTGATGCACTATGCACATATCCTCCTGCCAGACATCGCATGGTGGAGGAGCATGGAGACAGACCCAGCTCACCAAGCACTGGGGAGGCTTAGCCTCAAACTTTGTAATACACTGGACACTTATGATCACCATAGTTGCCTAGCTCACAAGCTGACCAGCCTAATGGATTCTGGCAGCACCTAAGGTACCATTGTCTCATGGCATCCCAGGTAACTGTCCAACTCAATTTAACCAAAGGCTAGCCCTACTCAGTGGTAAAGAACCACAGCAATACAACTAGGGAGACATCCTTATCTGCTGTCGTTTACATTACTATGACACTCACCCTTTGCCACTGCTATTAGAAATCTCATCAGCCAGTTCATCTCTCTCCTGCTGGGCTTGGCGTTTGGCACGCTCTGCTGCAGCAAGTTCCTAAAAGCAAAGATATGTTAATCTGGTGATATGCAGTTTATAATTTGTGCTGAATTATTAATTTAGAAAACTACTGCCATCAACCTGTTTCTCAAGGTGGTCTACAAGGGGAAAACCAGATTTTATTAGGGATATTGCTAAAGTACTTAAACTGCATAGTGTACAGCTCAGAGTATATGACCTGTCTGGCCAGCCTTCTTACCTCCTGCATATGGATCATCTCTGCCTCCATGCTTTTCAGTTTCTTCTCATTCTCTTTGGCTTGAGCTAAGATATCCTCTCGTGAGGCACGGGTATCGTCCAGCTCCCGCTGATAATCTTTCATCTGAGCCTAGGGAATAACGGGCAAATTAGTAACTTCTTGCCTCAGTAGTAGTAAAATTTTTAGAAACTGTTTGAAAAGGAAATTTCATTTACATCAATATAGTAAAATACTTATTCTATTTCCTCAATTCTTGAGTACAGAGCAGAAACTGCCCATGCTGACTAAAGGATCTGCGAGTATTGCTTTGCTGGGGAACATTTATGACAAAGCTTGAGAGGGAAGAGACTGTGGGGTAAATTTGGTTATTCCTGTGTCTTTTGGCCCTCTATTAGATTGTGTCCCATTGCCCACCCTCTTCCTCCAACTCCCACTCACCAAAAGCACATTCTCTGATTTATAGACTTAACCCAATTAAAAGGACAAGAGGGAAATTCACAAGAGTCAATTAGGGATTTAGATTAAACAAAGGAGTAACCTTGCCCTTATAACTTTCACTTTGCTTATTTACAACATATGGGTCGATACAGCACAGTGCACTCCGGCAGCGCGCACTTTTAACCCGCATATGGACGCGCGTTTGACGCGCTAGCTTTACCCCTTATTCAGTAAGGGGTAATAGCGTGTCGAAAACATGCTGCCAACCCCCCTCCCCAAAACTAATAGCACCCGCAACATGCAAATGCATGTTGATGGCCCTATTAGTTATTCCCGCGCGATTCAATAAGTAAAATGTGCAGCCAAGCCGCACATTTTACTTTCAGAAATTAGTGCCAACCTAAAGGTAGGCAATTTGTCGGCACCGGGACATGGCGATATTAAGTCTGAGGTCCCAAAAGTAAAAAATAATTAAAAAAATAAAAATTTGAAATTAGCCTGCGGCTTGAAAACCGTATGCTCAATTTTGCTGGAATCGGTTTCCGAACCCGTGGCTGTCAGCGGGTTTGAGAACAGACGCCGGCAAAATTGAGCGTCTGCTGTCAAACTCGCTGACAGCCGCCGCTCCTGTCAAAAAAGGCACTAGGGACACGCTAGTGTCCCTAGAGCCTCTTTTTACCGCAGGCCCTCATTTGAATACTAAATCACATGTATAGGAGAGTGGCCTGTGCGCGTGCCGGGAGAGCAGGCACTCGCCCACTCTCCCGCGACTTTTACTGTATCGGCCTGAAAGTCCGTTAAAGCCCCTTAAATTTAGTCTATTATCGCCCTTCTCCCTTAGCAACCTAAAAAACCTATCTCCTCAAAAATGCAGACAGCAGTCTAGCAGAAGATAGGGACTATCCAGTGTTCTGCAAAGAGTGCCACATGTATAATTATCTACCATCTGGTGAGAGGTTGCGTGTGCACACATGATGCAAAGAGCTCCTAGCCTAGTGATGGCGAACCTTTGATACGCATATCATAGGCAACACGCCACGTTTTGGGTGACACTCCAGTGTCCAATACCCGACAAAATTATAGTGCCGCTGTAAGTCATGATCACACTAAGCCCCGCAGTAGCTGTGGTAGAGCGGAAGACTCCCGAGGCTCTCTGCTCATTTCTCTTGCTTTTCCCAGCTTCATAGGCTTCTGCTTCGACAGTCTGATCCTCCCCCCATAGCTGAGATCGTGTCTGCATTTGTTTTTTTCTTTTCCCTGCAGCATCACCGATAGCTGAGACACCACCGTCCTCCCCTCACCACTGCAGTGACGGGAAATGCTCCCACAGCCTTCCCTCACACCAGCCCAGTCTCTCTCTCTGCTGCTGGAGGTAACAGACCTACAGCTGTTACCTCACCACAGCTGAAGGCTTCTCAGATTTCTGTGAATGGCCATGACAAAAAAAACTCCCACCCATCCTGCAGACCTTTCTGCCCACTTTGTCCCACACAGTCTGGTAGACCTGCCTTGATCCCTCCTTTCCCCCAAAACAGACAATTCTTTACATATTTATTTAATTACAAAAAAAAAATAGTCCCATCATATCTGGTGGCATATAAAAAAAGAGTCAAGTTACAAAAATAAAAAATGAGTAAAATTAATTAATAATGAATCTTTCGTTAAGTTTCATACAGCACACTGAGCAGGATGAAAACAGCAATTAATCAGATCCGTGCACATGTTCCCTTGCACACTTCCACTCTCTCTCCCCTTATGCGGCCTCTAAATATATGTGCTGTATGAAACTTTAATAATGAATCTTTCGTTATTAGTTTTACTCGTTTTTGATTTGTGTGATGTTAGAGTCAAGTTAAGTATTTTCTGAATTTTTGACATGCCAAGCCTAAAAGGTTTGCCATCACTGTCCTAGCCCTTAGAGAACTTTGATATCTGGCAGCTAGAGCGACAGACCAGGAGGAGCTAAGGCAGCCAGAGGTATGTAAAGAATCTTCAAAGTTGTGTGCAGGCGTGTGTGCACAAGAACACGAGCCTCTCCGCCAGAGACTCCTCTTTCAGCCACCGGCGGGTTGAACTCTGCCAGTGGCCCCATGGCCTCTCCTGGTGTTGCTGGCCCGCTTCCTCCCCCAGGTGTGCCACCCTGTGCAAACGCATAGTATGCACACCTGGGCATGCCAAGCCGGCGTGTTTCCTCTCACTTTTCTCCAGTCTTCTCCCCTAGCCTCTGAGGCACCAGTAGCCAAGTAGAATTTTCCATGTTTTAAGCTGGAAAGTGGGATTTTTTTTTTTAATGTGGACCCCTACAGGATGACCAACCAAGAATTGTTATGGTGAAATCAATCTTCATCCTAGTAGTGCAAGGGATGCCTTGACTCAGCGAGTACAGGGAAGCCACAGGCTGTTTTTACAAGAGTATCAGTTCATTTTTCTGGTGTTTGTATTAGTGTGAATTTCTGGGACTAAGCACTTCTAACAAGACTGATGTATGGGTGAGAGGGGGCACAGGGAAGGCAGCACAAATGCATTGGCTCCTAGGCACCAGAGACTCAGTATGCATCTACTGGGCTGGTAACTGGCTAAAAAAGGATAGCCAACAGGACTGTATGATCATTTCTCAGAAAACAAAATAGTAGCGTGCCCCAGGTATATGTACTGGGACAGCAGAATTGCTTACCTGTAACAGGTGTACTCCCAAGACAGCAGGATGTTAGTCCTCACATATGGGTGACAGAGGGAGCCCTGTCATGGAACACTTTTGTCAAAGTTTCTAGAACTTTGACTGGCACACTGAGCATGCCCAGCATGCCACTAACCCTGTGGCCACATGGGGACCCCCTTCAGTCTTGTTTGTAGCAAAAAGTATGAGCGAATAATAAAATAAGAAAACATTTGTGAACCCAACTCCGCAGGGTGGCAGGCGGGTTTCGTAAGGGCTAACATCCTGCTGTCCTGGGAGAACACAGGTAAGCAACTCCGCTTTCTCCCAGGATAAGCAGGATGGTAGTCCTCACATGGGTGAATAGCAAGCAACAGGTTGACTCATGAGCAGGCCAAGCAGCACACATGTGCAACAGGCACAACAACTGGGGTGCTGTTTGCAATGAGGTAGCCTGAAATTCACAGCGGGTCAAGGTAGGATGAGTTGGGTTTCTATACTGGAAATAAATTCTTTAGGACAGTTTGGCCAAAGAGAGTCTAGTCGTGCAGCCTTGTCTAAACAAGTAGTGAGCTGCAAAGGTGTGGAGAGAACTCCACGTCGCAGCCCTGCAGATGTCGGCAATCTGAACTGAACGGTAGTGTGTTACGGACGTTGTCATGGCCCTGAGTGCGCCTTCACTCGTACCTGAAGTGGAAGGCCTGCTTGTTGGTAGCAGAATTCAATGCAGTCTGCCAACCAGTTGGAGAGTTTGCTTGCCCATCGCAACTCCAAGCTTGTTTTTGTCAAAAGAAAGTTGGTTGGACCTCCTGTGGGCCGTAGAGCGTCTAAATAAAATGCCAGCACACGCTAACAGCCCAAAGTATGCAGAGCTCGCTCACCCGGATGAGTGTGAGGCCTTGAAAAGAAAGTGGGAAAGACTATGGACTGATTTAAGAGGAAATCTTACCACCTTAGGGAGAAATTTAGGGTGAGTTCGGAGAACTACCTGGTCATGGAGGAACCTTGTGTAAGGTGAGTAGGTCACAAGGGCCTGTAACTCACTTACCCTGCGAGCCGATGTGATTGCTACTAGGAAAATTACTTTCCATGTAAGATATCTGAGCTCGCAGAGTGCAGTGGCTCAAAAGGAGGACGCATGAGCCATGCAAGTACCACGTTGAGGTCCCATGCCACAACCGATGGTCGTATAGGTGGCTTAAGCTGCATTAAGCCTCATCCCCTAACTTCTTGATGGTAAGCAGAGATGGCACTGAGGGGTACTCGTATGGAGGAAGTCTGTAGGCCAGATTCCGAGAGGTGTCAGATAATCCAAGAGTGCTGGTGTGGGGCAAGAAAGGGATCAAGGTCCTGTGTGCACCACACGGTAAATTCCTTCCATTTACAGCTGTAAGACTTCCACGTGGAAGGCTTTCGTGAAGCCACAAGGACTTGAGACACTCTTAGAAAGGTTGAGGGGTTGCAGTATCAACCTTTCAACATCCAGGCCATCAGGGATAGGGTCTGGAGGTTCGGGTGGCGCAACTTGATGTAATTCTGTGTTATGAGGTTGGGCGCTATGCCCAGGCGAATGGGTTCCTGGACAGAGATCAAGAAGTATGGGAAACCAGACTTGAGGCCAATATGGGGCTATGAGTATCGTTAAGCCTCGGTCCTGCTGTAGCTTTACGAGAGTCTCGCTGATTAGCAGAATCAGAGGGTATGCATAGAGCAGACCTGTGGTTCCAGGGGTGAGCGAAGGCATCCATAGTTGGTGCTCCTCGGTCCCTGTGCAGGGAGCAGAAGCGTTCCACTTTGCGGTTCTGGTTGGACTCCAGGAGGTCAATGTCTGGCAGACCCCACTGGTGGAAGATTCTGCTTGCAACAGAGGGATCCAGAGACCACTCATGGGGTTGGAAACCAATTGAAGCGATCCGCCACTGCATTCTGTTGCCTGCTAGATAAGTGGCTCGCAGTAGTATTGAGTGCGACAGGGCCCAGGCCCAAATCTGCGCCGCCTCTTGACGGAGCAGGTAAGAACCCGTGCCCCCGTTTGTTCAGGTACCACATTGCAACTTTGTCTGAATCAAGACTACCTTGTTGAGGTGGTGGTCTATGAATGCATAAAGGGCGTACTGCATCGCTCGAAGCTCTAGGAAGTTGATCTGATAGGTCGCTTCGGCTTTTGTCCAAGTTCCTTGAGTTTGAAGGCCTTCGATATGGGCTCCCCAACCAAGGTTGGAGGCTTCCATGGTTAAGGTCACCTGAGGAGTTGGTTGCTGGAAGGGAAGACCTGTTTGTAAATTGGCCTTGCGAGTCCACCAGGCAAGAGAGAGACAAAGCTGGGTCATTATGTGGACGAGGGATGAAAGCATCTGAGTGGCTTGGTGCCACAGATTTTAGAATCCATTGTGTCAGTCTCTTGGCTAGGCATGCCACTGGGGTGACGGACTGATGACACCATGTGGCCAAGTAATGTGAGCAATTGGTGAGCAGAGGCTGTTAGTCTGACATGGATAAAGCTGGCAAGGTTGGACAGCGTGGTTGCACAGGCGTTGGGTAAGAACCCTTTGGCCACTTCGTGTCTAGGTCTGCTCCTATAAAGGAGAGATGATGCGATGGTGGTCAAGTGGGATTTTGAGTAGTTGATCAGAAATCCCAATGATTGTAGAAGTTTTGTGGTAAGGTCGAGGGAGCTGAGGGCTCCCTGCCTGACTTTTTATGAGCCAGTCATTGAGATATGGAAATACGTGAACACCCTTGCAGTGCAACTGTGCAGCTACGACTGCCAGGCACTTCGTGAATACTTGTGGCACTTGAAGCTAGGACGAAAGGCAGTACCTTGTATTGATAGTGCCCATGACCAACTACAAATCACAGATATTTGCAATAAGGAGGAAAGATGGCAATATGGGCGTCAACATCCTGAAGGTCCATAGAGCACAGCCAATCCCCCTGCTGCAGAAGGGGGGAGCATGGTGTCTAGGGGTATCATTCTGACCTGTTCCTTGTGAAGAAATGTGTTCAGGACACGTAGATCTAGAATTGGCTGGAGACTGCTGGTCTCTTTTGGGATTAGGAAATAGCGGGAGTAGAACCCTTTCCCTTGTTCAGACGGGGGAAACTGGTTCTATGGCTCTGGCCGACAGAAGGGTTGAGAGCTCTGACTCGAGAAGTCCGGTGTAATCTTTCCAGGACTGAATGGGCGGGGAGTTTGGAGGTATAGCTGATAAATTTAGACTAACTGTGGGTTCTTATGGAAAGTACCCATTGATCCGATGTAATTTGGTGCCAATTGGTTATAAAGTGGCATAGGCGGCCTCCTACTGGTATGTCAGGTCATGGGATCAGGGTGAGGTGGCTGCTGCTCTCCGTAAAGAAGTCAAAACCCAGTCACAGCACCAGCCTGTGGGGCTGGTTGCGCCCTAGGAGTTGTTTGACGTGCTTGTCCTCTCGGGGGAGAAGGTGCTGTAGCTCAGTGAGCACGAGACGCAGGAGGATAATACTTGCGTGGTGTATAAAATTGCTTTCTGGTGTCACTTCATGTGCCTCTACACTACAGGCTACGAAGGGTGCTTCTGAGGTGACCGTTGACAATTGACGCAGGGTCTGATGATGATCCTTCAACTGGGCCACTGCATCTTGAATTTTATTCCTGAACAGGTTTTTCTCCTGTACATGGGAGATCAGCTAGTTTATCCTGTATCTCGGGACGTAGGCCCAGCGTCTAGCACTGATGCTGCTGCTGAGACTCTAGATGCTGTTTCAAAAGAGTCATAAGCAGTTCTTACCTCGTGCTTACCTGCCTCTAATCCTTTCTGTAGGATGGAGGTTAAGGTCTCTTGATGATGTTGAGGTAGTGTCTGAAATCCTGGACTTGTTTCCAGAGATTTCTGTTATATTGGGTCATGTATAGTTGATACACAGTTAATCGTATGATTAACATGGACCCTTGAAAGACCACGCCCCAATGCGTCCAAAGCCTTTTGTTCCTTGCCAGGAGGAGCAGAGAAGTGTGGTCGGGCTCTCAGCCTTCTTTTGGGCCGATTCCACTACTACAGAATGGTGTGGCAATTGGCTTTTTTGAAATCCTGGGGCTTGCTGAACCAGGTATGTAGCATCAGTTTTTCTGTTTACTGGTGGAACGGTACCCAGATGCTCTTAGAGGCGGTGCAAAAGGTCCAGGAAAACCTCATGGACTGGTATTGCCATTGTTTCCTTTGGAGCATTCATAAATTGTAAGACCTTCTGTCACTAATTAGTGACCTCCTGTCACTAATGGAAATGGGATGGTTTCAGACATTTCCTTGATAAAGCTGGCAAAGGAGAGGTCTTCTGGAAGAGAGACGTCTTTCCTCCAGGGGAGAAAGCTGAGCAGGTCCTCAGAAGCTTGCAAGGAATGGTCCAAGGATGCATCCTCCCACGGATCACAGGGAGGTTCTCCATCTCCCAGAGGGCTTCCTAAGGGAGGAAAAGTACCAAAGCCGAGAGCAAGAAGGCATTGATGGATGACTAGGTGGCATCAATGGAAGTTGTCCCGGAATTGATGGCAACGAGGCGGATGAGGTGCGTTTAGGCACAGATAGTCCCAATGGCCCTGTAACGGGTTCCGGCACTGGGTGGGGAATCGCCTCTTCGTCCTCTGAGGAATCCGGTATGGGGATCAGTACCTGCGGAAGTTTCGGTGGCCGACTGTGCCAGGGTATCCAATGGCACGGGTTGAGTTGGCAGGGCACCGATGAGCGGTGCAAACATAGATGGTGCCGTTGGCGACTGGAACCCCAAAGGGCATTCAGCACTGCCTGTTCGACTAGTTTGCCCAATTCCTCCCTAAAGGCTGGTGTGGATAACACTGCGCCAGGGGTAGGAGGCAGGCAAGGCGTTACTGCAGCATCCACAGGGGTCTGTGGAGGCTCAGTACCCGGCACTGATGTAGATGGGGAATGCCTCGGGCCTTGGGACCAGAGGCGGATGGGGGCTCGATGGAAGTCTATGCCGCTGCAGTATCGATGCTGGCACAGGCGGGGATGCACATCGGTGCCCGTGACTATGTTTCCCCTCTGTGCTCGGTCCGGTCCTTCTCTGGCACAGAGGATGATGCTGCCGAAGCCTTAGATAGTCTGTGACGGACTGTCACCTGCTCCCCACTGTTCCTGGTGGGGCATCTCCGATGTCGATGGACGTCCTCTGGCCAGTGCAACTTGAAGCGGAGTCAATGGAGCCGAACGTTTTGACCCAAACAGGTGCTCCATCTTGTCCAGCCGAGCACGATGGCCTTTGGCAGTCATTTGTGCACAACTAGGGCACCGAATGTCATGCGAGGGGCCTAAGCACAAAACATACATTGTGTGGGTCCGTTATGGACATGGTCCTTGGACATTCGGGGCACTTTCTAAAACTGGTCGCCATTTCGAAAAATTGGTGGGCAAGTGGTCGGTGACTGTCGAGCACTGAAGGAATGCTGCCAGGAACTGACTGCAACTGCTGTGAAAAGACTTACTGGGAGTCAGAGGGAACGGATCGCAATGGGGGACCCGGGTGAAGGTGAGTTAGGAAGATAAACTTCAATTTTTTTCCTGTGAGGAAAAATGTGAGAAATTTCTCAGAGCTCCTAAACTGTGAGGCAATTTGCTGTGCGGAAAAAAAGAGACTGAAGGGGGACCCCGTATGGCCACAGGGTTAGTGGCATGCTGGGCATGCTCAGTGTGCCAGTCAAAGTTCTAGAATGACAAAAGTGTTCCGTGACAGGGCTCCATCTGATGTCACCCATATGTGACTATAATCCTGCTTGTCCTGGGAGAATGTTTTTTTATATATTTATAAATGATCTGGAAAAGGAAGCGAAGAGTAAAGGTAATCAAATTCATAGATAAAATTCCAATTTGTTTGATCACAAGCCAACAAAATTGCAAGAGAACCTTGCACGACTGGGTGACAGTGTCAAAATGGCAGATGAAATTTAGTGTGGACAAGGGCAGTGATGCATATAGGGAAGAATCTAAAATATAGGTAAACTATGCTAGGTTCAATATTATAAATTACTATCCAGGAAAAGGTACTTTGAGTCCTTGTGGGCAATTCTTTGAAACCCTCTGCCCAGTGCATGGCAGCAGTCATAAGATAAGAAAAGCAATGTAAAATAAAACAGAGGATATCAGTGCTACTGTATCAGTCCATGGTGTGACCACACATGCCCCATCTTGAAGAAATGGCAGATCTAGAAAAAGTACAGAAAAGTGTGACCAAAATGATAAAGGGAATAGAACAGCTCCCTTATGAGGAAAGGATAAACAGATTAGGGTTCTGCAACCTAGAGAAGAGATGTTATAGAGATCTCTAAATTTTGAGTTAGGTGGAAGTTATAGGGAATGTTATTTACCCATTCAAATAGTACTAGGACTAGGGGACATGCCTTGAAGATAGCACATTTAAAACAATTTGGATAAAGTTTTTTTTTCACTCAGTGCACAATTAAACTATAGAATTTGCTGTCAAAGAATGTGGTTAAAGTAATTAGTGTAGCTGGGTTTGTAACAGGTCTAGGCAAGTTCCTGGAGGAAAAGTTCATAAAACATTAGCCATGTAGACTTGAGAAAGCCATTCCTTATCCCAGGTTATGAGTAAGGATTGGATCTATTCTTTGGTATCCTGCCGAGTACGTGACCTGTTGTGGTAAAACAGGGATTTTACATGTTTTGTGGTTTGCTCTACCTGTGACACTTTTCCCCCTACCCTCAGGGTTGACCCCTCTCTCCCACCCACACCAGCTCTCTGCTCCACCAGGCTTAAATCATCCATTCTCTCCTATGCTCCAGGAAGTGCTCACTTGTACCTCTTCACCCCTCCTCCTCCAGCTTTCTCTGACCACTACAAGGCTAGAATGCTTCCCCGGCTCTCTGCCCCACCTCCAGTTCTCTCCCCTCACTAGCAAGCCCCCAGATTTCTGTCTGCCCCTCTTCCAAGCTTGTCTCCTGGGGATGCACAGAGAGCCCCCCTACCCAGTTTTCGCCCCTCACTCTGAAAAGTCTCTAGCTTTTTCTGCCCCCACTCTCTGCTTTACCAAGACCCAATAGCATTGTCTAACACCTCTAACAAGACCCCCAGCTCTCTCCTACCTTCTCCCATGTTATGTCTCGCTTGTTCAGACTCCACTGGACACCCCTTGATCTTTCCTTTGTTTGGGCTGTGCAAGCCAAGGCAGATGCTACAGGCTCATCTCTTCTGCTTTGTGTTCCTAGGTCAGCTCATTGCTGCCCCTTTCTTCCAGCAGACAGCAATGCTTTTTCTGCCTCTTCCAGCCCATTCAAGCCTCTGCCACTGCTGCTACTTCCTGGTCCCTATGCCTAATTCTGAGGCAAATGTGAATTCTGCACAAAAACTGCACATGCAGAATTTGCCCAGGAGTAATGGTCAATTGTCCATTTATTAATGAAACCTGGAGATTGCCAGAGTTTGCGCCACACCAAGCATAAATCCCCTTCTTTACTAAAATTTGTAATTTGCCTATTTCAGAAGAACTCCAGGTAGCATACAACATAATATAATAAAAATAGATAGCAAGATAAAGCCAATTCAAGTTGATCAGGCACCCTTCACAGTAAAAATTTTTAAAAATATATCCAAAGCAGAAAGCCTGTGAGGGAGTCAGTTGGACCATTAGATGATAGAGGGGTTAAAGGGGCACTTAGAGAAGATAAGGCCATCGCAGAAAGATTAAATGATTTCTTTGCTTCGGTGTTTACTGAAGAGGATGTTGGGGAGGTACCCGTAATGGAGAAGGTTTTCATGGGTAATGATTCAGATGGACTGAATCAAATCACTGTGAACCTAGAAGATGTAGTAGGCCTGATTGACAAACTGAAGACTAGTAAATCGCCTGGACCGGATGGTATACACCCCAAGGTTCTGAAGTAACTAAAAAATGAAATTTCAGACCTATTACTAAAAATCTGTAAAATATCATTAAAATTATCCATTGTATCTGAGACTGGAGGATAGCAAATGTAACCCCAATATTTAAAAAGGGCTACAGGGGCGATCCGGGAAACTACAAACCGGTTAGCCTGACTTCAGTGCCAGGAAAAATATAGTGGAAAGTGTTCTAAACATCAAAATCACAGAACATATAGAAAGACATTGTTTAATGGAACAAAGTCAGCATGGCTTTACCCAGGGCAAGTCTTGCCTCACAAACCTGCTTCACTTTTTTTGAAGAAGTTTATAAACATGTGGATAAAGGTGAACCGGTAGATGTAGTATACTTTGATTTTCAGAAGGCGTTTGACAAAGTTCCTCATGAGAGGCTTCTAGGAAAAGTAAAAAGTCATGGGATAGGTGGCGATGTCCTTTCATGGCTTGCAAACTGGCTAAAAGACAGGAAACAGAGTAGGATTAAATGGACAATTTTCTCAGTGGAAGGGAGTGGACAGTGGAGTGCATCAGGGATCTGTATTGGGACCCTTACTTTTCAATATATTTATAAATGGAAAGAAATAAGAGTGAGAATCAAATTTGCAGATGACAAAATTGTTCAGAGTAGTTAATCACAAGCAGATTGTGATAAATTGCAGGAAGACCTTGTGAGACTGGAAAATTGGGCATCCAAATGGCAGATGAAATTTAATGTGGATAGGTGCAGGGTGATGCATATAGGGAAAAATAACCCATGCTATAATTACACAATGTTGGGTTCCATATTAGGTGCTACAACCCGAGAAAGATCTAGGAGTCATAGTGGATAACACATTGAAATCGGTTCAGTGTGCTGCGGCAGTCAAAAAAGCAAACAGAATGTTGGGAATTATTAGAACGGGAATGGTGAATAAAACGGAAAATGTCATAATGCCTCTGTATCGCTCCATGGTGAGACCACACCTTGAATACTGTGTACAATTCTGGTCGCTGCATCTCAAAAACGATATAGTTGCGATGAAGGTACAGAGAAGGGCTACCAAAATAAGGGGAATGGAACAGCTCCCCTATGAGGAAAGACTAAAGAGGTTAGGACTTTTCAGCTTGGAGAAGAGACGGGGAGGGGGGATATGATAGAGATGTTTAAAATCATGAGAGGTCTAGAACAGGTAGATGTGAATCGGTTATTTACTCTTTTGGATAGTAGAAAGACTAGGGGGCACTCCATGAAGTTAGCATGTGGCACATTTAAAACTAATCTGAGAAAGTTCTTTTTTACTCAACGCACAATTAAACTCTGGAATTTGTTGCCAGAGGATGTGGTTAGTGCAGTTAGTACAGCTGTGTTTAAAAAAGGATTGGATAAGTTCTTGGAGAAGTCCATTACCTGCTATTAAGTTCACTTAGAGAATAGCCACTGCCATTAGCAATGGTAACATGGAATAGACTTAGTTTTTGGGTACTTGCCAGGTTCTTATGGTCTGGATTGGCCACTGTTGGAAACAGGATGCTGGGCTCGATGGACACTTGGTCTGACCCAGTATGGCATTTTCTTATGTTCTTAACCTAAGCTGTCTGCAACAGCTCTTGAGAAAAGTACCCACTGAGCAGAGTGACGTACCTGCAATTTGCGCAGCTGCTTAATTGCTTCCTCCCGATTCTTATTGGCCAAGTCAATCTGTCCCTCCAGATCCTTCAAATCCATCTCCAATTTCTTTCTGGCAGCAACAGCCATGGAGCGCTGTTTCTTCTCATCCTCTAGCTCTGCCTCCATATCTTTCACCTAGCATGCAAACAAGACATCAGTCAGAGGCTGATGCACACAAGCTATGTTCGAGCTATCCAAGAGTGCTGTAGGCAATTTCAACCTGTATGCATACAAACCTAAAGAGTGGTAAGTGGTAACCAAGAAATGATCACATGCCACTTAAATTTTTCACTATACCCTTACTCTGGAAAATCTGATTCAGTTTACTCTGTCTACCATTTATTTAAAATTTGTTATATTCTGCTACTTCCAATTGCTTTTTCAATGCTTTCCCATAATTAGTAATTCTCTTCCTGCCTAGAGTACTACACAGCACATTTTGATTTACTGCACAAATTGACAATTTTATATAATATTTTGTACATATGTACATACTGTTGAATTGTGCTTGGTCAATGTATACTGTAGAGCTGTTAGAGTGGACCAACATTTTCACACATCTGCATCCAATCACTGCTTGCTACCATTCTCTTCTTGATGTTTCTCAACTATACTGCTAGATTTGCTCTGCCCATAGTATTTAACTAATAAAATTATATCACATTACTACAGATATTTTACATAAGTTTAGAATACTCATTTCCTCATCTCTTGGGATCTTTGGAATCATGTACAAAAAAGTTGGTTAAAGACCAAAATTACCCTATGAAAGATTATCTTTTGTGGTACTTTTGTGAAGCAGATACCCAATACATTTAGGCCTTGATAATTTGGTGGAGGTCCTGACTGGAATACAGACACCACATACTTAAAAGGTTCCAAAAGGATAATCCGTCACCAAAATTATTTTGATCTGAGTTCTCAACTCCTTGTTACACCTTAGCTTTTCAGGATATCCACAATGAATATGCAAGAGATCTGTATACAATCAAGGCAGTACACAAGTCTTATGCATATTCATTGATATCATAAAAACTTGACTGGCCTATTGTCCCAAGGACTGGGTAAAGACCCCCTGATTTAGATGTTACCAGTGATTAGGACTCAAGAGTCCATTAAAAAAAATATAAACAAAACCTGAACATAATGTTGCTTTATAAACACATCTACCTTTGGTTCGGCTGATTATGGGCCCATTAAAAAAAATACTCCAGCTTAAACAAAATCTCAAAAATTAGGATGTACCTGTCGCATCAGCTGCTTTTTCTTGTCCTCACTCATCTCTTCCCGACCTTGGAGGTCCCGCTCAAATTGAGCCTTCAAGGCTTGCAAGTTCACCTCTAGTCGCAACTTAGCATCTTCAGTGGCCTGCAGCTCATCTTCCAACTCCTCCAACTGAGTCTTCATCTCCTCTACTTGCTGCTCAAGAGCCCGTTTGGATTTTTCCAGCTCATGAACCTGTTATAAGAAAAAAAAAAAAAAAAAGACTAAAAATTCTTACTGAACACTCAGCATGCATTCAATGCTCAATGGCTGAGTTGCTTCCACAGTAAGCAGGAACTCAATCCTGAATATCAGCTCACTAGCATAAATTTCTGTATTAAGAGCTCAAGCTGACCAGATTCTAAGAAAACTGAAAATCACGAGTTCTAATATTCCTTAAACACATCAAGTCAGTTTTACTCACAGTGCTAAATCTGAATGATGAAAGCAACTAGATGGAACAGCAAGACAAAAAAAAATTACTGTGTCCTTCTCCCTTAAGCTCTTCAGCTGAATGAACTTGCATTAATAAAGACGCTACTCAAAGCGACCTTCAATTGTAAAAGTTTGTCCAGGCGTTTATCTTTTACCACTCCTACATCAGCACAAAGAACAGACTTAGTTTTTCATTAGGAAAATTTATACAAAGCAACAATCTCAGCAGAACAGGAATGCAACTACCTATGCAAAGCATAGCAAAAGGCCCTTTATATTGCTTATACCTAGGATTTTTACTGTACCTTAACTTCTCAATAGTCACGAGAAAAATCAGACATTAACTGCACATAAAATTTTATAAAGCTAGATGTTTTGCAACCTGCCATCAAGGATTGGCAGCTAGGATTTACACCTTAATAAGCATGCAGGGCCTTTCCAGGATTACATGCCTACAATGTGTCAAAATAGAATTCCATGGATCTGGTTCATGAAGTTATCCTGTAGAACTAAATAAATTGCATTCTGTTTAGATTTTGATCACCAGAAGATTCTTCCCTCAGGTAGATAGTGCTAGTTTAGTGTTCTTACAGTTAAAAGCTTTGACTAGGTTTAAATTTACCTTGTAATTGCTCCCTCTGCCAGATCTCCATATTTAAATCTGATACCACTGCTTCTCATTAGATAGCCTTACAATTTGTCTTTGTTCCATTGCTTCAAATTGATTATTTAACAAAACTTTTATACAAGCCATAATAAAAATGCAGAAGTTGTTAAACTTAGACTAGTTTACTTATGGATTCAATTTATTACCATAGTGTCTATTTATGGTGTTTTCATATCAACTTAAAGTGCTTACACTTTTGCCGACATCATCCTTGGAGCTGACCAGGTCTTCCATTTCTGTGCGCAGTTGCTTGTTCAGTCTTTCCAGCTCAGCTTTCTGCTCCATGGCTTCTTCAAGAGCCCGGGCCAAGGACAGGGTCTTGGTCTCTTTCTCACGTGCCTCTGCCTCAGCACGGTCTCTTTCTTCTGCATACTTAGAGGATATAGTTTTCTCTTCTGCCAGCATCTGACAAACAGAAAAAAAAAAAAAAAAGAAGAGGTGGGTCAGTGCAGCAAGGACATTACAGCTGGGAAAAAAATTATTTCTGCAATGTTTTGATTAAACAGTGCTGCAAGCAAGTGGGGAGTAAAATATATTTCTACAATTAAAGTCTACATTCAGGGGCCAGCCAGGTAGCTCAATGGCCATTCTGTGTACTGCCATATAGAGGAATCTGGGTTTTATCCCCAGCTCAGGTCTTGGGTCTTCTGCTGCTCGACCAGGCAAAGCCTGGGGATGCTGCCAGCAATTGGACACATGAGGGGAGGGAGGTGTTAGAAAAGTAAAAGTGTCATTGCACAATGGCAAAGATGAGAAGCAAATAAATATGGGTAGTTTAAAGCAGTACATTAGTTATATGATAGCAAGTATGCTGAGAAACGAGTTACAGCATGACAAAAGTTTTATCTACTGTGCAATAAGTAATATTTCCTTTGAGGACTAATTATACCAAGTCTTATTCTTTAACTATTTCCCTTGATCAGTCACACTCAAAATGTCAAATTCTCATGAACAGCAGCATTCAACTAGTTCAGAATTAAGGGCCCCCCCCAAACTACATCCTAAGGGCCAGATGCACTCCTCCCAACAGCAACAGTGGAAGGAGCTTCATCTTGCCCACAGCAAAGACAAGAATTTGATCTGGCCTGCAGTGACGGCAGGAGTGCATTCTACTGCTTCTGCCAGCTCGGATACTTGAAGTTGGAAATGCAAGTAGCAACACATCAGAGCAGCATGGGTGGGACATGCTGGTACAAGGCCACACTTATTGGTTGAGTTATACATTGTTGGTGTTCATGTTGCTTATGCAAATGGAGCCACTTGGACTAAAGATAAAGGCTGCAGCACAGCCATAAGGAGTTTTTGGCTGCTGTGAAGGATGGAACAGGCCATGGGGACAGATACTGTTGGTACTGAACTGCTGCTTCTGCGGGTCTGCTAGGGAAAGCCAGTTAGTGATGATCTCCCAATCTCACCATCTCTTCAGAGCTGTGAGAGGGGGGGAACTGACATTGTCCTCTAATGATGCAGATTTGAGATGCAGAGTGCCAAGATCCTTATTTATACCCCAGATACTAAGTTCAAGTGTCTCTCCCTTGACTAGCATCTGAGGAGGTTGTTTTGCTCATACCACAAATCTGGCGTGTTGTCCAAGGAGCTTGAGAGAAGGGGAAATGAGAAAAGGTTGGGGAAAGGGAATGCAGACAGGGAGCAAGAATACATGGGGGGGTGAGAGAGTACCACACCCCCCATCTCATCCTCCTCCTCCCTCCCTGCCCCCTATTTCTCTAGATGGGCAGATACTGAGGAAAAGGGGAAAGGAAGGAAGCAAGATTGTTGGGGATGTGGCAGGCTTGCCAAGTTTGGATGAGTCTTTAAACATTACTATTTGTCCAATCCCTACACTTCTGGGGAACATGCCCACTGCCTGCCTTCCTCAACATTTCAAATCACCAAAAGGGCTAGCCATGGTCCCCTTCTCAAACTTAACAGCAAAACTGAGATATGATCTCCCACCTTACTCAGCAAAATCAGAATCTCTCTGCACCCACTCCCCCAGTGATTTAAAATGTCTTATGTAGCCCTTCTCTTGAAAAGTTTGGGGACCCCTGCACTATATAATGTAGTTTGTGACAATCCATATGGACCAATGGGATCCCACAGCATAAGAAGAGCTATACAAGAGAATATACAGAGCTTCTCAAAGATTTTCAAAAAAGTTATGCGTGCCATTTCAAGAGTACTAATGGCTTAGTATGCTTTTTAAATACTGGACAGTATAGAGGGTACAATCTCTTGAAAACCAACTCACATAAGCTTACTGGTGCACTTCATGGTCTATTTGAAATGATTTGATGCCTTCAGTTAAAACTGACAGGCAAAACCACAAAAGTAAACTATCACTGAATTTAGACGTGTCAAATTTTGGATTCAACTGCTGACTATGTTTAGGGAACATCTTAGAATGGGATAATTTGAAGAGAAAGCACCAATTTGTACCTTAAGCTCTTATGAAGTACATTTACCAGCTCTATAGGAGTAGCCTATGGAAGAGCAGTGGGCTACAAACCAGGAGACCAGGGTTTGAGTCCCACTGTTGTTCCTTGTGACCTTGGGCAAGTCATTTTACCCTCCATTGCCACAGGTACAAACTTAGATTGTAAGCCCTCTGGGGATAGGGAAAAACCTACAGTACACCTGAATGTAATCCACTTTGAAGTGCTGAAAAAAGTGCAAAAAGCAGAATATAAAAAAAATAAAAAATTAAAATAGTCATTTTGGGGCCTTTAATTCCATTTCAAGGCATTCTAGAATCTGTAATCTATAGCATTCTTCCAACAAGGCAAAATTTAGAAAAGTCTGCTTACCGTAAACTGTTGTCCATAGATAGCAGGAAGAATTAGCCATGTGGGTGATGTCAACCAGTAGCAGCAAACAGACTCATCTCCAAGAGTACAGCTTTTAGCTCAGAGTATATTCAGGAGTTCCTACACAGTCATTACCTCATGAACCTCTTCAGTCTATCCCAGAACTAGGATAGCTATATAGTCAACTCTCTAGGGAGAAGGGCAGGGATTTTAATGGCCAATTCATGCTATCTAAAGAAAACAGTTTTTGGTTTGCAAACTTGCTTTTTTCCATTGATAAGCAGGCGGAATTAGCCATTACATGTGGAGAGTCCCAAGTTGAGGGGTGTAGCAAAGCCTTTTCTGAATAAGAAACCTGGACTCCACCATGGAAAGGGGACTTCAGCAAAAACAGGTTGCATAAAACTGCTTGTCCAAAATCACTGTCTGTTGAGAGTTTGAGGCAGTATGTGATGTGAAGGTATGGACTGATGACTAAGCAGCAGCTTTGCAAATATCTGATAGGAACTTGTTGCAAGTGAGCCACAGAAGAAGCCATAGCTCTCACCTAATGGATTTTCACAAACTCTGGATTTTTAGTCCTATCAAAGAGCAGTCTTCAATACACTCAGCCAGCCAGTCAAGATTCGCTTAATAACTGCACTGCCCAGACTATTTGGATTTATGAAAGAGCTGTGAAGATTTACAATGTAGCAGAGTATGCCTTTTGTAACAGGCCAAAGCCCTTTTGTTGTCCAACGCATGGGAAAGAAGGTTGGCTGCACAATAGATTAATGTAGAAGGCCTAGACTACCTTTGGTAGAAACCTGGGATGAGGATGGAGGACAATTTTGGAAAGACTGCAAGACTGGTGGATAGTAGACAAAATCATGGAGTTCGCAGACTTCTAGCTCAGATTACTGACATGAGAAAGAGCACTTTGTAAGTTAAGAATTTGAAAAACCATATGCAGTGGTTCAAAAGGGCAGTTTCATCAGCTGCAATAGCACCATATTCAAACCCCAAAGAACAGGAGACTTTTGTATTAGAGGTCTGAGACAAGACTTCTCATGAATCTGGATAAACAGGTAAACAGAGCTAGGGTTAATATCAACTGAGCATAATATGCAGCAATAGTGCAGAGATGTACTTTTAAGGATGCTGTAAGCAAGGCCAGAATTAGAAAGACTTAGCAAGTATCAACGTATGAGAAAGGGTCCAAGGCATTGTCTAGACACCTTCTGGAAGATCTATGAGAATTAGATGAGCATGGTCCTGAAGAATATTTTGCACTGTTCAAGATAAGAAGTGTCAGCAGAACAGCATACATGAAGCTTGTCCCCAGTCGAGAAGGAAGACTTCCTGGGCCAGTCAGATCATTTGGAAGAGAAAGTAGAGTTGCTTACCTGTAACAGGTGTTTTCCCAAAGATGGCAGAATGTTAGTCCTCACACATGGGTGACCATCTGTTGGAGCCCTGATAAGGTAGACGTGTCAGTTTCTAGAATTTTGACTAGACACACTGAGCATGTCCAGCATGCCTTATAACCACATCCACACAGGGTCCCTCTTCAGTCTCATAACATAGAATTACGATTAAAAAAAATAGAAACTCAACTCCACAAGGTGGCAGGCGGGTTTCGTGAGGACTAATGTCCTGCTGTCCTCTGAGAACACCTGTTACAAGTAAGCAACTCTGCTTTCTCTCAGAACAGGATGGTAGTCCTCAGCCATGAGTGAATCCCTAGCTACAGGCTGCTCGCCAACACAAAAGGGGACCAGACAACTAAACAGGTGCCAACAAGCACAACACTATCAGAGGGCTGGGGCAGTGTACGGAACAGTAAAAAGCATCTGTCTGTGGAAGGAAAAAGGATCCTAAGAGAAATTCAAATCCTATGTCATAAGGCATTTAAACTAGATGCTGGGGGTGGCAGAAGGAATCTAGAATGTCACCCCCCAAATATAAATGCAATGGAAAAGGGTGAAATAGATAACAAAAGTCAGCTTAATAAGCCACAAAAGGAGTCCAAGAAAAGCAGTAACCTGAATGAGAAAAGCTGGAAAGCTATGAGCACAAATGCTCACAGTTTGGGCAATAAAATCCCAGATCTGCAAGCCCTAATCATCCAAGCTGTTACGGCAAGGGTTGTAGGTTTGGATGGCGTAGACTGCCTTGGTTCTGAGATATGAGAGTGGGCGCTGTGCCCAGGCAAATTGGTTCTCTGATCGAAAGGTCAAGGAGTATGGGAAACCATACTTGTCGAGGCCAGAATGGGGCTTTGAGGATCATTGATCCTCTGTCCTGTTGTAGCTTCACCAGAGTTTTGGCTATGAGCGGAATCTGAGGATACGCATATAGAAGCCCTTTGTTCCAGGGGCGAGCAAAGGCGTCCCTGAGGATCGTTTGCAGACAGCTGTGGAGGGAGCAGAACCTACTTTGTGGTTCATTTTGGACGCAAAGAGGTCGATGGTTGGTTAACCCCAGCGTTGAGATTTTGCTAGCTACACAGGGATCTAGAGACCATTCGTGGGGATGGAAACGTCGACTGCGAGTGTCCGCTAGGACATTTTGTATGCCTGCTAGATAAGTGGCCCTGAGATTCATGGAGTGCGTCAGGGCCCAGGCCTGCACTGTTTGACAGAAGATAGGAGCCTTGCCTCCTTGTTTATGTACCACATTGCTACTGTATTGTCCATTTGTATCAGCACAGTTGTGTGAGAGGTAGTCTTTGAAGGCATAAAGGGCATATCGTATCGCTCGAAGTTCTAAAAAGTTGATTTGAAACTTTTTTTCAAGTGGAGTCCACATACCTTGCATCTGGAGTTGGTTGACGTGAGCTCCCCATCCCAAGTTGGATGCATTCGTGGTCAAGGTTACTTGGAGTCTGTTGCTGGAAAGGTAGACCAGTCCGTAAAGCAGGCTGGATTGTCCATCAGCATAGTGAGAGACAAACTTTGTGAGTGACCTGTATTAGGGAGGACAGTGGTTGAACAGCTTAGATCCACTGAGATTTCAAAGTCCATTGAGTCCTTTTCATGGCTAACTTTGCCATAGGGGTCACATGGACTGTAGATGCCATGTGGTCCAGTAGTGTAAGAAATTGATGGGCAGAGGCAAACTTGCAGCTGATCACTGAGTTTGCCAGATTTGCTAGGTTGTTCGCATGGTCGCTTGGAAGAAAAGCTTTTGCAACTGTGGTATTGAGGTCTGCTCCGATGAAAGTGATGAGCTGAGATGGGGACGTATGTGATTTTTGATAGTTTATCAGGAATCCAAAAGAGTTATGGTGCTTTTTAAGGAGACGAGAGCCCCTTGCTTGGATGGGCTCTTGATGAGCCAATCATCCAGGTAGGTAAAAACATGAATGCTGCTGTTTTTTTCTTAGATGTGCAGCAGCCATTGCCAGGCATTTTGTGAACACCCGAGGTGCTGAAGCTAGTCCAAATGGTAGAACTCTATATTGGAATGTTGTCCCACTATGAATCGTAGATATTTTTGATGTGGGAAAATGGGGATGTGAGCGTAAGCTTCTTGAAGATCCAGACAACAGAACCAGTCTCCTTGCTGTAATAAGGAAAGTATGGTCCTGAGGGAGATCATCCTGAATTTTTCTTTTTGAAGAAATTTGTTGAGATTGCGAAGGTCTAGGATGGGGCGGAGACTGCCTGTTTTCTTTGGAATTAGGAAATAGCGGGAGTAGAACTCTGCCTTGTTGAGACCGGGGAACGGGTTAGACTGCTCTGGTAGTCAGCAGGGTGGAGAGTTCTAACTCTAGTTGAGATGTTGGAATGTTGTGTGACTATAGTGGAGCGGGTGGGGAATCCTGAGGTACCATTCGGAGGTTGAGATGGTATCCTCAGTTCAAGATGGCTAGCACCCACTGAACTGTGGTGATTAGGCTCCAGTTGTGTATAAAATAATGGAGCCGACCTCCTACAGGCAAGTCTGGTTTGGGGTTGGAGTGGCTGTTGCTCTCTGGGAATGTTTCAAAACCCAGATGCAGGTGCAGTTTGCGGGGCTGGTTGAGGTTTGGGTTGTTTTGTTTGACGAGGACATCCACATTGAGAGGGTCGTGAAGAACGTACTGTAGAGGATGGTGGATAATATCTACGAGGTCTGTAGAAGGGTTTTCTAGTATATCCCTTCTGATGGGCCTTCTTGATGAGGAAGATTGATCAGATGGGAGTTTTGAAAGTTGTCGCAGTGTTTCGTGATGATCTTTCAATTGTAACATGGCCTCCTGAACTTTGTCAAAGATTGTCTCCAGTGCATGGCAGATCAGATAATTTTTCTTGTACTTCTGACCTTAGATAAGAAGCCTTCAACCACGCCCACCTTCTGGCACTGATTCCCGCAGCAGACATACTTGCAGAGGTCTCAAAGGAATCAGACTGCATGTACTTCATGCTTTCCTTATTCAAGGCCTTTTTGAATGATAGCATTGAGTTGTTCCTTATACTGCTGTGGGATATTATCTGAGAGTTCTTGAACTTGTTTCCACAAGTTCCTCTGGTATTGTGTCATGTAGAGCTGATAACTTGCAATACGTGACACTAACATTGAACCTTAAAATCTTTCGGCCCAAGACATCCAGGAATTTCTGTTCCTTTCCTGGGGGTGTAGAGGAATGAGTATTCTGTTTTCTGGCCTATTTGTTTGTGCCGACAACCATCAATGACTGATGTGGTAGTTGCAGCTTTTGAAAGGTACGTAGTAACTGTTAGTCTATTGACAGGTGGTTCTGTGCAAGGATGCTCCTAAAGGCGGTGCTGTAACTCTAAAAGAACTTCATAGACCGGTATTGCCATGACTTCTTTGGGGGGGGGGCATCGAACTGGAGGACCTCTAGTGTCTTATGTCTAGTGTCCTCTATGAGAAGGTTGAATGGAATGGTCTCAGACATTTCTTTAATAAAATTAGAGAAAGCTAGCTCCTCTGGGGGAGACTTTTCTCTTTTGGTGAAGGTTCTGAAAGGATGTCATTTGTATCAGTATCTACAGCTGTCCATGGGTTGTACTGGGGTTCTGAATGGGACCCCTCTGGAGGAAGAATGTCCTGTATGATTAGATGTGTCTGCATCAATAGAATCTTCTATGGTTTTGATGGATGATGCATCGGCATCTATGGAGGCTGGACGGGCACCGATGGTGATTTGCCTGCATAGAGGGGAATCAATGACTGGTATCTCCCAAAGGACCTGGTAGAGGCATCGATGGCAGGTCTGGTCAATATGGTCTCTGAATTCCTGATGGACCAGGTAGAGGTTCCTCATCCTCTGATGAATCCAGTATGGGGATTGTCGGAGTTATCGGAGGTTCCCTAGATTGCGCCGACAATGGTTGTGTAAGTAACGCACCAATTAAGGCATCAAACCTATTCAAAGGCACGAAGACCAATGGCTCCAGTGTCTGTGCGGGAACTGGCATCGGTGGCAGCTGAAGGTTTTTAAGCGCTTCGATGATCGCCTGTCTGATGAGAGTATTCAGCTCTTCCCTGGATACTGGGATATAATCCTCTGTCACAGGGGAAGGCACAATGGGTGCTACTGGCTTATCCACATTGGAATGTGGTGGCTTAGTCTCCGACACCGGTCCCAGTGGGGAGATCCTCTGGTACAGAGGGGCATGGAGACTCATGAACACAGGCCTGCTTCGCTATCTGATCGATGGCCATCGATGCGGTACCTGTTCCTTCTGGAATGGTGTCTGTCCGATGTAGACTTTTTTCTCTCGATGTTCGGTCCTGTCTTTAGTTGGAACAGAGGGAGAAGCTACCGATGCCCCAGATGGAGTTTGGGACGGTCACCGGTTCTCTTTTTCCCTCTATGAACTTTTTCGAAGGAAGAGTGTGATATCCTCTGTGATGAGTGTGTTGACGTCAATGGAGTCACTTTTTTAAACAAGTGCTCCATTTTATCCAGGCAAGCCTGCCTGCCTTTCGGAGTCATCTGCGCACAGGTGGAACAGGCGTGGACATGACTTGGACAGAGGCAAAGGACGCATATCTCATGCGGATCGGTGATGGACATCATTCAGGGGCATTTTATAAAATTATAGGCCGCAAACGGTCGATGGCTTTCGGGTACAAATTGAGTTAACTACACAGTTTGAAAAAACTGCCCCGGAATGGTACTCAGTGTCACCGAAGGGAGACCCTTATAGTGAACTTTTTTTTGTGACTTTCAGTCAAATTCTTAACAATTTTCCATGAGGAAAGTACATGAGAAATTCACAGAACTCTTTCAATGCGAGGCTAACAGCAGCGTGGAAAAAAAAAAAAAAAGAGACTGAAGGGAGACCCCTATGGCTTCAGGGATCATGGCATGCTGAGCATGCTCAGTGAACTCAGTGTGCCAGTCAAAAGTTTCTAGAAGCTTTGACAAAGTTTTCCGTGATAGAGCTCCGTCCAGTGACGTCACCCATGTGAGGGCTACTATCCTGCTTGTCCTGGGATAATGGCTCGTGCTAAAAAATGAAATGTGCCCAAAAAATAAATGGCTAGAAGACAGTGCGGCAAGGTGCACACAACCAGCACGCCAAGTTTAGTAGATACAAAAATTTGTGTGTAAAGAGCCCAAAAACAGAGCACACGTGCGCAGAGACACTACACACAGTGATGGCCTATAGAGGGCAGCAGAACATGCGCAAGAGCGATCGAAAACTGCCACCGTGGCCTACCATGTGGCATGCAAGAAAAAAACCTAAGTTTGGGGCCTAGCTCACCGTGGGCTGCTCAGCCTGCCAGGCTAGCCAGTTCCCCAACCGCAACGGGAGCAGGAACAAACATCAGCACTGTGTGCAGAGAATGGAGACTGAAGGAAGTTCTGAAACCCCTGTCTCCAATTCAGGTAATTTTTTTTTTTTTTAAACCATACCTGAGCTCAGTGCTTACCAGCTTATTACAGAGGTAGTCTCTTGCGGCGGGGGTAGAGGACATCTGCCATCACTAGCGCACTCTGCCTCCTGCACCTGCTACCTTTCCGCTGAACTAGCAGCTAAGTCTACACTGGGAAACCCAGCTACTGGACCAAGTCACACATCTGAGGGACCATGGAAATCACCTCAGAAATTCTCAACTGTGGGGAAGGACCTTTAGGTATCACCTCAGGACAGCCTGGCTTTCTTTTCCTAAATTTAGAGACGGAGAATACTGGCAGGCTGGTGTCACTACAGGGTTATGTATACTGTGACATTAGCTTGCTCTGTCTCCATCTGCTGGCAGGGGAGCATAAACCCACTGGTCCCAAGTCTATCCGTCTACACACTAAGTTATGATTAAAAAGCTCATTGTCCTTGTTTCTATATAAACTTAATCCTGATCACATGACCTAAGAAACAAAAACACTTGCTGGCCAAGCCTGGTAAACAAACATGGTTAGCTTGGCATGTAATGAATGACTTGGCTCAAAGATTTCATGCTCAGCAAGGCCATGCAAAATTCCACATGTCCAACTGTATGTTTTAAACTTGAGCACTTATTTAAATGCTATTTACTTTCTCCTATAAATCTCCTTCAATTGCATTTTAAAGAATTTCAAAACAAGTCAACCCAATGGTTTAGACAGTGTTGTACATTGAGGCAGGAGACCTATGTTCAAGTTTCCTGTACAATGCAGCTGGCAGGCCTTCAGTGCATTATAGGGGCAATGTGATCAAGCCCAGACAGGAAAGGAAGACAACTGGTGCTACCACAGATGACCACCATTAAATGACAAGTCTTGAGACTTCCTTCCAGTCCTTGGGGCTATTAAGGGCTCTTTTGTCATTACAGCATGTCACCCAGGGTAGGGGTGGAGCTGATATAAAAGGAAAAATGTTTTAAAATTTCTTCAAATTTAATGTAGGTATAATTCAGGCCACAGCTCTAAACATGTGTTAAAGGAGCCTGTTCTTACTGAATCAAAAAGATGGGAGAGCAAGGCATCTGTGATATTTTACTCTATGCTTTGAGAAATGCAGATGTTGCAAAAGCATCCTAGGTTATAGCTGTTTGGCAATGTCACCAAATTATCTATATTGACCTTTGAACACTTATGAAAAAGTATCTCCCCCAAAGGGTCCCTAGCCCTTATCCATATGCACTGACTGTGCAGGTTTGGTTACTAGATAAGCCAGAGTAGACAAAGGAGCCAGTAGCCTGACATTATCAAGAGCAGCCCACCATTAACCGTCACTGACACCCTCAGGGTTCAGATCACTTAGACTGACAGAAGCTGCTGCATCTCTGCTCTCTCTCCTGTGACCAGCTTACAGATGCTGAAACTTTTGTATTCCTGACCAGCATGGAGGCTATGCCAGAGAAACTGTACAGCACTTCAACCTCTGGTTTACCCAAGTGGTAAGAGAAGGGCTCAACTCTTAAATTATAGTAAGGTACTCAGTTGACCCTAATTAATCAGAAATTAGCTAGCCTGTGATCTTCATGATTCCACAAATCTGTGCACATTGTCAATCTGCTGTGTTATTTTTAGAAACTGAATAAGTGTCTCAAATTGCTACCTATATGCATAATACCTAATTGATGTTTGATACAAGCCAAAATTGAAGTTGAAGAAATTGTTTCCAGATGAAAATGTTACATTATACAAAAATATGTAAAACTCCTTATATTACCATTAAACCAGGGGTACTTTTAAACACAGTGTATGCTAGATGCAGTTTCCTTTCAAAGTCACCTAAAAAGGCTGGCAATTTGATTAGTGAATCTATGGAGAAAGCTAAGGAGAATAGTAATTTATACAAAGCAGTGCTGAAAAATGAAGCTTACTGAAACTTAGTTCTTATCACACAAACAAAATGCATTTTCAACTGCTTTTAGCAACTGATGCACTTACAGAAATACATGGGACTCAGAAGTGCCTTCTGAACAAGTTACCTGATCAAATTTCTTCTGCTTTTTCTCCAGGTTGGACACAATCTGTCGCTGGTGATCTAAATCCACTGTGAGATCATCCAGCTCCTGCTGAAGACGGGTCTTTGTCTTTTCCAGTTTGTCATAGACTGCTGCCTTCTCCTCATAACGCTGGTTCATACTCTCCATGTCCTTCTGAAGCTTCTTCTTAGCCTCTTCCACCATCTCCAGTGATCCCAGGCCATCATCCATTTTCTTTTTCATATCAGCAACCTGTCAAAGCAAGAGAATTGGCCACATTGGTTTAGACAGTTTCAAAAGACCAAAGTCCCAAAGCTTCAAGATTTCTATGGATAACATAGCTAAAGTCTTCAATTTTGGAAAAACAAGCTAAGCTGGAGTGGAGGCTGAATTCTTACTCCTACAAAGTATGGAGTCTTGAGATCAGTTGTGCGGTTCCTAGTAATGGCATCAAATGTGAGGGCACTGGCAGAGCTGCGAAAGAGGTCCCAGTGTTGTAGCAGCATGACTTGCAGTGCAGAATTAATGGGCATTGAAAGAGTACTAACTCAGACTGATGCAATACTGGCTCAGCTGAGCACACTGTTTAACCCGTGGTTGAATGTGGGTTTTGGACATGCATCCACAACCCCTTATTCTATAAAGGGATTAGTGCATCCAAAATGCATGTCCAATCCCCCGCAAAACTACTAGCACTCATCACATGCAAATGCATGTTGATGAGGCTATTAGCTACTGTCTCCCAATTCAAAAAATTTACCCTCAGAAATTAACATCGGCCCAGAATAGGCATTATTTCTGAACAGCCCAAAAGTTGTACATAAAAGCAAAAAAATACTGCTTTTCTGTACTTCCTCTGACTTGATAAGAAAATTGGTTCTTACCTGCTAATTTTCGTTCCTGTAGTACCAAGGATCAGTCCAGAAAAGTGGGTTGTGCATCCCTACCAGCAGATGGAGTCAGAACAAAGCTTTGGGCAGTGCCATATATACTAGAGCGCCACCTGCAGACCCTCAGTATTGTCTGTACCCAAGCCCAGGCTAACAGAACTAAAGAGCGAGAGGTAGCAAACATCAAAACCCAGACTACCCCTCAGCTATAAGCAAGCGTAATTAACTCAACCATGCATAACTGCTCCCCCCCGCGCAGGTCCCGGTTCTCCTTGCTCGGCCCTCATCAAATTGTGAAGTCAGGTGAGAGCCCACTGTTCTGTGCCCTCTCCAGTCACAGCGCGAGCGGAGCGAAGCGTACTTTCATTGGCCTGAGCGCCCGTCAATTTGGGCGCTCCAGCCAATGAAAGCACATAGACGGGCATGCGTGACGCACGCCGTGACGTCACGTGTGCCTTCCATGTGCGCCCAAATTGACGGGCGCTCAGGCCAATGAAAGTACGCTTCGCTCCGCTCGCGCTGTGACTGGAGAAGGCACAGAACAGTGGGCTCTCACCTGACTTCACAATTTGATGAGGGCTGAGCCAGGAGAACCGGGACCTGCGCGGGGGGGGGGGGGGGGGGGGGGACGACCGCTGCGAGCCGTTTTCGCCGCCGGCTGCCCCCTCCGGAGGGCGGCAGAGAAGGGAAGGGGCTGAAAAGCAACAAAAGGTAAGATGGCACATGTCGAGCCGCTTCGGGAGGAGGGGATTTTCGGTTTTCATAGATTAAAGTTGGGATCCACTTCCTGGTGCCTGTCATTTCAAATGTCATTTGAAATGACAGGTACCAGTGCACCCAGGATACTGTATAGGTGCTGTATTAAGCGCCTATACACTAAAATAGATTGCGCGGGCCTAACACTTCGCAGATGCGGCTTGCATTTGCAAGCAATTTAAATAGAGTATCGAGCGGTATGTGATCAGAACTGTGCGTGCGGCAAACGAGGGTGCGCCCGGCACTGCCGCACTCTAACGCGGCCTTACTGTATCGACCCGTAGGAAAGCAAGCACTCAACACTGAGCACCCGTTTTCACACAGATTCATTGAATTGGCCTGTCGGTGTTTGAATAGTGGAGCTGCAGGTCATGAAAATACTAAAGTTACCTAAGATTTCCTTGAACGTCTTGGAAAGTATGGGCTTAGTCCTAAGCAGGCTGCATACCTGTGACTGAAGAGTAGAGATCTGTTTCACCAGGTTCCCCTTGGCTTCTTCCTCCTCTTCTAGCTGATCTCTTAAGCTGTTTTTCTCATCTTCTGCCTGCTTGAGCTTGGTGCTCAGACTCAGCTTCTGTCGTGTCTCTTCCTGCAGCAGCTCCTGTCCACAAGAAAACGTGGTTAGAGCAGGAGCTTCAAGTTTAATGTATTCTGAATCATCCACTGTAGCCATTTTAATTAAATGCACGATATGGAACTAGTTTTCCATCTAAAGTTTTAGTAGCATTTAGTCTTTCAACTGAGGTAAAGTGCTTCCAAAATCAAAATGTTACTTTTCACTTATAGTGAATTTTTACAATATGTTCAGGTAATTTTCATGAGCAGCTAATCATGAAATTCTGCTTTTCAATATATCTAATAGTAAAGTGAATGTATATTACTGATCCAAAAGGCAATGCCATGCTATCTGGATTACAAAAACTAGTATTTACAAACTTTCCATTTTTTTAAAATGTATTTTGTTGTTGTGTTACGTTTCATGAACTTCAGTTTTTGGTTGATTTTTACTGAAAAATTTTGTAAGTCTATTATATCAGCACTAGAAATGTTTTGTCAATTGTAAATAACTTGCAAAATTATTAAATTTAGCCCTGACAACAGCATGCATTTTTTACCCACTTGGGTACACATCTATGAGTAATTAACAGGCCGATACTGTAAAGTGTGCTCCAATGGAGCGCACTGTTTATTTATTTTATTTAAAATGTTTTATATACCGACAACCGTTTGCACATCGTGTCGGTTTTCAGATAACTTAAAAACACGGTATAGGTAGGCATAGCCTTTACAAAGAACATAGAATAGTCAAAATAACAAGCAGAAAACTGAATGGTTGCTAGGTTTAAAATTATTAAAATTAAAAATAGCGCCCGCAACATGCAAATGCATGTTGATGGGCCTATTAGTTATTCCCTCGTGATTCAGAAAGTAAAATGAGCAGGTTCGAGAACAGATGCCGGTGAAATTGAGCGTCGGCTGTCAAACTCACTGACAGCCGCCGCTTCTGTCAAAAAGGAGGTACTAGGAACACGCTAGTGTCCCTAGCACCTTTTACCGCGGGCCCTCATTTGCATTTTTGTTTTTCTGAATCATGCGCCCAGGAGAGTGGCCTGGGCGTGCGCTGGGAGAGAGGGCGCTCACCGGCTCTCCTGCGTGTTTTTCTGTATCGGCCTGTTTGCTGTAGCTTGCTCAGCTTTCCATTAGTCTCAAGAATAAAGCTACACCTAGCTCAAATATTTTCTCAGTTTTTTTCTGGTAAGCATTTTCACTTCAGTTTGAAGCTTTGAAAGACTTGCTATGGTTAATTCACTTAGTTACTCAGAAATAAAGATCACACAAGTTTGCAAGAGATGCACTTTATAATGGTCATTCAAATATGTTCAAAATAAATCAAGTTGTAGTGGACTAAGTTTAACAATTTCAAAAAGCTAAAAATAAAGAGCCTTTCCTATATTTTACCTGCAATTAGCAGCTATTAAGATCTCTTACCTATAAGGCATGGAAAAACTTGACCATTATATTGGCTCCAGTATGATTATAGTGTCTCTAACATTCGGTCTAAGTATAACCGTAACAGCAGATGTACTGCTGGAAATAAGTCACTGAGTTGAGTCCATGTACAACAGGCATATGAAAATAACAATCCGTTCTCTTCCAAATTAATATGCCCTTTGCATAGTTCAGAGACAAAGCTGATTATACTAACTTGAGTATCCTGCAGCTGGGACTCCAGTGTAGAGAAATCCTTGGCTAGCTTGATCGACTTGCTATCTGCTTGGGTCAGCATACTCGTGACATTATCCAGCTCAACCTGTATGGGAAATGGACAAAAAAAGTTAATAGAAAAAGTCTTCATCCAAAGCTACAGCCCTTTATGGTCTTCAAAATGAAGCTTTGCCCTTCCCTTGTTTATGATTGTTAAATTATCACAAAGAGGCATACTATCTTCTCTTAAAGTCCTCCCTGAGCTGCACAGGTTTCACCAAGACTGAAAATGCTAGGGTGAAACAAGGACATTATCACTAACACTACAGCTTTATCGGGGCTCCCCATAACTGACCCTTTTTCAATATGCGATTTTACATACATGTTCATAATTTGTTTGCTCTATCAACTCTCAATCCATCTTCCTCTTTCACCAAAGAGCCAATTTTGTAATCCTTACCTGCATCCTGTTAGCTTTTTCTGCAAGTTCTGTCCGGAACCTCTCGCCCTCTGTGAATTTGACATGGATTTCTTGCAGATTGGTTTCTACCTTCTTACGCTTGTGCTCGGAGTCCCCTTTGCTCTGCAAGAGTGTTTTCACTTCATTGGCCAGCTCATTTCGCTCACTCTCAAGGGCTTGCTTGGCCTTTTCTAAATTACCTTTTAACTAGATCAGATGGAGAAAATATTTTAGATTAATTTGTCGCCTTTTTCTGGACATACCAAGTACCAGTTGCATACCTCCCCTATTGTGCATATACATGTGGAGGGGCATTTGTTTACACAGTATTCTAAAGAGCTTCTGTTGCTGATATCATGGGCCAATTCATTTTTGTCAACAGGAACATGAACAAAATCAATATGGTGTACATTAAACTTGTGTAATGCTTGTTAATGCTGGTGGCAAGATCCCAGTCCTGAAACAGGTATGCCCAGGAACAGGAATGTAGTGCCACCAAGTTTTAACCGCATTCAACTAGGCAACCTCTCCAGGTGCTGCATCTTAATTACAGGGAAAATCTACTCTAGTTTGCCTGTGACTTCATGTCAGCAATCTCCCCATTAGGCATTTAATTTGTGAACTAATGTCTAAAAATAATTTTTCTCCCTCTTCAGAACTCAAACTATAGAGATATTGGAAGTTTTCAAGCAGATCATTTTAACATCACATATGATAGTAGGTATTCTACAGCTGGTACACTGCTTTCACATGTAGGAGACCTGGGCTCCTTTCCTAGATCTAGCTCCTGCTTCTTAGGGTATTTATGGAGACCTTGGTACAACTTCACTTATTCCTTCACATTCTGCAACTCCTCTGCTTTCCATACAGTCACATTATCCCAACTATTCATAAATCTTCTAATTCAGTTGGTTCAGGCCTTACAGGAATTAAATAGGATGATGCAAAAATAGTTAAGAGATTAGGCTGACCATGTGTACCAGGCAAGGACTGAGAGTGCAATTGCTCACTTTGACAGGTGTTCTCCTAGAACAGCAGGATGTTAGTCCTCACATGTGGGTAACATTATCCGATGGAGCCCGGCACAGAAAGCTTGTCAATTTTAGAAACTGACTGGCAGACTGAGCATGCCCAGCCTGCTGCTATCCGCATGTCCACGCGAGGTCCCCCTTTAGTCTCGTAACATAGCACAAAAATACGAGTGAGAAAAACAAACTGAAGGTGAACCCAACATGTGGGGAGGTAGGCAGGATTCCTGAGGACTAACATCCTACTGTCCTAGGAGAACACCTGTTCCAGATAAGTAACTGCTTTCTCCTAGGACAAGCAGGATGGTAGTTCTCACATGTGGGTGATTACAGAGCTCCAGACTGCCCCATTCGACCAGAGAAACCCACAGTAGCATCGAGTACAATACAACTGCAGCGCTGTGGGAAAAAGAGGGGCGGTCTGGTCCCACAGAGCTTGTTGAGAGACTGTTGGGTTCAGGACCGGAAGAGATTTCGCCAGTCTGTCCTGTGCAAAGTGCTGTCCTGGTGATTATCCCTGTCAAGGAAGTAGTGAGCCGTGAATGTGTGAAGAGAACTTCAGGTCGTGGCCCTACAAATTTCTGCAACAGGGACCGCACGCAGATGGGCCACTGACGCCACCATAGCCTGCACAGTGAGCTTTCACCCTGTCAGCCAGCTGGAGGCTTGCCTGCTCGTAGCAGAAGGCAATGCAATCAGCCAGTTGGACAAGATTTGCTTTCAAGCTGCTCCCAGTCTATTGAGGGTCAAAGGACAGAGCTGGGTGGACTGCCTATGGGTCATTGTTCGATCCAAGTAGAAAGCGAGCGTCCACTTGTAGTACAGGGTATGGAGAACACATTCCCCTGGGTGGGAATGAAGCTATGGGAAGAACGTGGGAAGCAGTCACCACCTTAGGCAGAGCTTTTGGATGGGTACACAGCACCACACGATCATGGAAGAATTTTGTGTAGGCAGCATACATGTCCAGGGCCTGGATCTCCCTGATCCTGCGATCGCCACCCAACAACATGACTTTCCAGGTGAGGAACTTCAGGTCACAGGACTTTAGGGGCTCGAACGGATGTCGCATTAGTCTGGCCAAGACAACGTTGAGATCCCACGGGGTTGCTGGTGGTTGAAGCGGGGGCTTCAGCAGGACAAGGCCCCCACATGAAGTGTCTGACCAACGGCTGCACTGAAACAGGTGCACCGGTGACACCCTAGTGGTAGGTGCTGAGGGGTACTCGTACCAAGCTGGTCTGTAGGCCAGACTTGGACAGGTGCCAGAGGTAATCCTGCAGGCGGGGCAGTGGACAGGAGCAAGGGTCCAGTCCGTGACTGCTGAACCAGATGGCGAAATGCTTCCACTTCGAGCTGTAAGGCTTCCGGGTGGAAGGTTTCTGGGACTCAGTCAAGACCCTGGAGACACCATCCATGAGCTGCAAGGGCTGGGCCAGAGCTCGGAGGTTTGGGTGGCGCAGGTTGCCCTGGTTCTGCAATATGAGGTCGGGAGCTGTCCCCAGCAGGACTGGTGCACTCACTGACAGGTCCTGGAGCAGAGAAAATCACACTTGCCTTGGCCAGGAAGGTGCCACCAGGATCATGGGCCCCCCCGTCCTCTTGCAGTTTCATCAGACTCCGAGAGGAGAGGGATAGGGGGATATGCATACATGAGACCCTGTCCCCAGTGAAGGGAGAAGACGAAGGCGCCAGGGAGCATTTCATGCTCACCTTGTGATTTTCGGCAGAGGCAAACAAGTCCACGTCCGGCATGCCCCTGCGACAAAAGTCTGCTACTATTGCAGGGGACAGGGACCACTCATGTGGTTGGAAGGACCAGCTGAGGTGGTTTGCCAATGTGTTCAGGTGAGCCGGCAGGAAGGTGGCTCATAGATACATCCCTCTGGAAAGGGCCCAATCCCAGACCTGAATAGCTTCCTATCAGAGGAGGAAGGAGCCCGTGCCGCCCTGCTTGTTGATGTACCACATCGCCACCTAGTTGTCCATCCTCATGAAGACAACCTTGGAGGACAGCCTGTACTGGAAGGCCCACAAGGTGTACCGGATCACCCGAAGCTCCAGGAAGTTTCTGGCAGCGAGCTTCGGCTGCAGTCCAAAGACCCTGGGTATGCAGGCCATCCGTGCGGGTCCCCCACCTCTAAGGTGAGGCATCAATTGTGAGGGTCATCTAGGGAGGTGCAGGCTGAAATGGAAGCCCGATTTCCAGATTGGGAAGGGCCTCCCACCAGATCAGGGAGAGGCAGAGAGGGTCCATGACCATAACTAGCACCTCCAGATTCTGGGATGCTTGTCACCACTGGGACCGTAAAGCCCACTGAGGGTTCTTCATGCAGAAGCAGGCCAAGGGGGTCACATGGACCAAGGCTGCCATGTGGCCCAGCAGGCAGAGTAGCAGATAGGCTGGCACCCTCTGTTGTGAATGAGGGCAATTGCCCGATCCTTGGGCAGAAAAGTCTGCTTGTGCCATGTCCAACCTGGCGCCAATAAAGTCTAGCTGTGGAGATGGACAGATGAGACTTGGGGAAGCTGATGACAAATCTGCAAGGTCTGAACCAACAGGGCCAGTGCATTCAAGGCCACGGAGTGGGAGTCTGTCCGGATCAGCCAATTGTCCAGGTATGGAAAGACATGGACCAAGCGATGCCTGAGATAGGCAGCCACCACCGCCAGGCATTTTGTGAAGGCACGTGGGGCTGATGCCAGCCCAAAGGGCAGCACTGAAAATGTGGAGTCCTCACCAGAATGCGGAGGTACTTCCTGTGGTTGGTGACCATTGCAATATGAGCATAAGCCTCCTTTAAGTCAAGGGAGCAGAGCCACTCTCCTCTTTGGAGTGTGATCAGCGTGCCCAGAGAGACCATTTTGAATTTTTCTCTTACGAGAAATCTGTTTAATGCCCTGAGGTTGAGAATGAGGAAATACCCCAAGTACAAGAGGGACTGGTTCCACTGCGCCTGCCGCTAAAAGGGCAGAGTTCCAACTGAAGGATGACCTCATTTGGCAGGCAAGCCCCACGAAGGACTGGGGGGGGGGGGGGGGGGAAGCAGTCTCTGGGAGCTTGCTGAAGTTTAGGCAGTAACCCTGGCAGACAATGGAAAGGAAGTGATCACTTCCCACGGAGGGCGAAGCAAGAGAGCCTGCCATCGACCAGGGGATTGACTGCCCGGGGAACCTTCTTTTGGTTTGTGCCCTCTCGCCAGTCTAAAGCCTGTGGACGGGGCTTGCTGGGAGGCTGGTTGGGTCCTCTGAACCCACTGCTGTTGGCCACGACCTCTGGGACTGGACAGAGGCGGGTAAGGGTGGTTGGTAGATAGTATTTCCTCGGCCAGTAAAAGGGCTTATGAGAGCCCGGCCTGGAGAACTTCCTGGCTGAGGAAGGGCCTTCAGAGGGGCTGGTGGAGAGTTGCTGAACAGTATCATGCTGATCTTTCAGCTGCGCCATGACCTCTTTCACTTTATCCCCAAACAGGTTTTCGCCTGTACAGGGAAGATCCGCAAGCCTGCCCTGAACCTCTGTTCAAAGACCTGAGGCCCAGAGCCAAGCCAGCCATCTGGTGCTGACATCCGACGGCTAGGCAGGCTGTGGTCTGAGACATCGTAGGTAGATCTGACCTCGTGTCTACCCGTCTCCAGGCCCAGTATGGCAATGTCTGGAAGAGACTCCTGCTATTGCTGGGGAAGGCCCTCCGTAAAGTCTTGAACCTGTTTCCACAGATTGCAGTTTTGGTTCATGTATAGCTGGTAGGCTGCGATGCGGGCAACCAGTATAGCCCCCTGGAACATTTTTCTTCCTATGCTATCGAGCTCCTTGATTTCATGCCCTGGAGGGACAGATGTGTGATTGGGAGCAACTGGCCTTTTTAAGCATGGACTGAACTATCGGTAGGGGAGGTTCCGCCGTTCAAAGCCCACAGCCTATTGCACCAGATAAGTTGCATCGGCCTACCTGTTAACCAGGGTCACAGACACTGGGTGTTCCCACATATGGAGGAGCAGCTCCTTAAAGATGTCACGGAAACTTACTTTAAAATTTTCAAAATTTTTCCCCATCCCGGGGTCCCCCATTGACCACCAACCTCCGATGCCGGTAAGTTTACCTAGTCTTTTACGGTCTGTTCCCGGCAGTGCTTTCATCGGTGTCAGACTGCCGACCGACCACACGCTGCCCTTTTTCAAACAAAATGGCGACTGGGGTCCAAAAATGCCCCGAGTGCCCGAGGACCATGTCCATTACGGACCCTCACAACGTATGTCTTGTGCTTGGGGCCCACTCATGATGTCCAACGGTGCACCTAGCTGTGCCCAGATGATACCAAAAAGCTGCAGGGCCCGCTTGGAAAAGATGGAACACCTATTTAAGCGAGTGTCTCCATCTACTCCAGGAAAGACTTCTTCGGGTCGGAAGCCTTCATCTTCATAGACTCCATCGCCATCTCAGCACCATCGAGACACCGGTGATTGTCCTTCACTGGCTTCCTCAAGTTCAAAGGCATAGACATCTTCCTCCTCGGTGCTGGAGAAGGACTGAGCACTGGGAAAGACCATCACCGCCATCAACGTGAGCCTTCTTCCGATGCCAGCACCGGCAAGACATTGGCATAGACAGAGCCACCGGCCAAGAAGTCCCAGGGAGAAGGGGCCCCATACCCCTCTGGACCCGGGACACTGAGGTGTTCCCCACCGGCACCAGTGCTGGAAGTTGACACTCCACTGATATGTGGACCCTCCGGCAATGCCTTCTGAGCCTCCAACCCCAGTGGCTGTGCTGCCAACACCAGCCTTCCAGGAGGAATTGGACCAGATGGTCCAAGAGGCAGACCTTCAGGCACTTCAGGGATTCCAATCGCCACCGGCACTGGCTCCCATGCCGACACCCAATCCAATGCCTAGCATGCTGGCTCCGCTCCTCGAGCGCCTGGATACCTTAATCTGCATTAAGATCGGTGCCCATTCCTTCCATGCCATCGGCTCCTCCAAGACCACAGACACTGATTCCTATTCCATTGTCCTCGGATGAGGAACAGATTTTACCAATGCTGGAGCCAGTTCCATAACCATCTGGTCTATTGCCACTCCGACGTCCATTAAAAGCACAGATTCCATCGATGCCATCACTGTCCTCTGTGTCTGTACCTCCAACCTTCCCATCGGTGCCACCTCCAGATCCAGCTGGATTTGGACCCTTACCTCCATCTGAAGGCCCATATGGTGCTGGAGATACACCATATGATCCCTGGTGTGATGATTCCTGACACTCAGAGCTCAGATGAACTGTCAGAGCCTTCATCCCCAGAAGAACACTGCCGCTCCCCTCCTGAAGACCTCACATTTGCCAACTTCATTTAAGAGATGTCTGAAACCATCCCTTTTAAACTACAGAGGAGTATGCCAGGCACAAGATGCTTGAGGTATTACAATTTGTTGATGTGCCTAAGGAAGTGATGGCAATTCCAGTACATGAAGTGCTCCTTGATTTGTTACAATGCACCTGGGAGCACCCTGGCACAGTTCCACCAGTGAACAGAAAAACTGATGCCACCTATCTGGTTCAGTCAGCTCCGGGGATTCACAAAAGCCAACTGCCCCAATCTGTACTCATTGAGTCTGCCCAGAAGAAAGCCAAGAGATCCTGGCCTTATTCTTCTGCCCCTCCAGATAAAGAACAGAAATCCTTGGATGCCTTCGGATGAAGAGTATTCCACAGTTCCACTCTGATTGCACGTATAGCAGCCTACCAGCTATACATGACTCAATACTCAAAAGAATCTTTGGAAAAAAGTCCAAGAATTTTCAGAGACCCTACCAAATATCAAGAAGGGTTCACTGCAATTCTTCAAAAAGGTTGCAATGCTAGAAAACATGAAGTTAGGGCAGCATATGACATTTTTGATACAGCCTCCAGAGTATCAGCAGCAGGCATACGTAACAGATGCTGGGCATGGCTCAAGTCTTCTGACCTACTCCAGGAAGTCCAAGAAAGATTGGCAGACCTCCCATGTACAGGGGACAATTTGTTTGGCGATAAAATTCAGGAAACAGTGGTGCAGTTAAAAGATCACCATGACACCTTGCATCAGCTGTCCACTCTCACCTCAGACTTCCCACCTACCACCAAGAGGTCTTTCCGACAGGACCCTAGGAGGCTAACCTATAAGCTGCGTAGGTATTACCCGCCTCCATCCTGTACTCGACAGCCTAGACCTTCTCAAAGAGGTCAGCCTCAACACACGGCCCCAAAAGCCCAACCAGCCCCGCAGACTGGTCCAGCATCGGGGTTTTGACTCCTTTCTAGAGGGCAGAAATCAACCCCCGCCTACCACACCATTCTGGTGGGAGGCTGCTTGTGCCATTTTGCCAGCATTGGCACACAATTACAACAGACCAATGGGTCCTTTCTGTGGTCACCCACGGTTACCATCAACTTCCTCATGCTACCACTGGACACTTCAAGTCCAGCGTGGAGTCTGACCAACCACTCTCCACTTCGAGGCAGAGCTAGACTCTCCTGCAAGCCAATGCCATGGAACTGGTACCTCGACTGCAGCGGGCTCGAGATTTCTACTCAGTATTTTCTAATTCCAAAAAAGTCAGGTGGCATTCATCCTATTTTGGACCTACATACCCTAAACAAACATCTCCGAAAAGAAAAGTTCAGAATGGTAACCTTGGGCACCATGCTTCCTCTCCTCCAACAGGGAGATTGGCTCTGCTCTCTAGGTCTTCAGGCGGCTTATGCCCACATTGCCATATACCCTCATCGAAAATACATCATGTTTATAGTAGGCCACAATCAGTACTAATACCGGGTGCTGCCATTCAGCCTAGCATCAGCATCCTGTGTGTGCCCCAATCTCGGTGCAACCCCTGGTAGGGCGCTTTGCGAGGCTTACGCCAGCTAAAGCCTTCACTCCGTCCTTCGGTTCCGGCATGGGACCTTAATGTGCTAGCACGGCTCATGCGACCTCCGGTTGAGCCCCTACACTCCTGCGAGCTTCAACATCTCACTTGGAAAGTGATCTTTCAAGCACTGGTAACACCCACCGTATACCAAATTTCTTCACGATAGTGTGGTACTCCGCACTCACCCTAAATTCCTACCAAAGGTAGTTTCTGATTTCCACTTAAATCAGTGCAAAATAAGTCCTACCTTTTTTCCAAGGCCTCACTCACAACCAGGTGAGCAGGCTCTGCATTCTTTGGACTGTAAACTTGCGCTTGCCTTTTATTTGGACCGCATTGCAGCCCATAGAAAGTCCACCCAACCGTTTGTCTCCTTTGATAAAACCAAATTGGGAGTTTCGGTGGGCAAGCAGACCCTGTCCACCTGGCTGGCGGACTGCATTTCCTTCTGCTACTGACAAGCAGGCCTACTACAGGAACGCGTAAAAGCACATTCAGTAAGAGCCATGGCAACATCAGTAGCGCACCTCTGTTCTGTACCTCTTACTGACAGCTATAGAGCTGGCACATGGAGCTCCCTCCTCACATTTGCAGCTCATTATTGTCTCAACGCTGAGCAGTAAGATTCCATCTTTGGTCAGTCTGTCCTCTGTAATTTGTTTCCAGTTTAATAACCCAACTTCCTTCATGTGACCCACTGAGAAACTCAGGCTGCCCTCCAACTCAAAACCACCCCAATTATTGTGCATGTTGCACATTGTTGGGTGCTTTTGGTTCACTATTCGGGCATCCTGTAGCTTGCTATTCACCCACGTGAGGACTACCATCCCTGCTTGTCCTGGGAGAAAGAGTTGCTTACCTGTAACAGGTGTTCTCCCAGGACAGCAGGATCTTAGTCCTCACGCAACCCGCCTGCCACCCCGCAGAGTTGGGCTCGCTTATGTTTTTTTTTATTTTTTTGCTCTTACTTTTTGCTACAAACGAGACTGAAGGGGGACCCCTGCTGGATGCAGGACTAGTGGTATGCTCAGTGTGCCAAAGTTCTAGAAACTTTGATAAAAATGTTCAGTGATAGGGCTCCATCCTGATGTCACCCACATGCGAGGACTAACATCCTGCTATCCTGGGAGAACACCTGTTACAGGTAAGCAACGCTGCTCTGAGTTCTCTGACAACCCCTTCTCGGAGCCTTCCTCTGGAGGAACAGCATCTATATCTCTACCCGAAGACCTGACGTTTGTCAGTTTCGCAAGGGCTATGGCAGAGGCCAGCCCCTTCCAAAGAATACCCATCAAAAGATGCTGGAGGTCCCCTAGTTCAATGCTCCCAAGGAGATCATGGTGTGAGGACAAGTGTTCATGATAGGGCTCCATCTTGATGTCACCCACATGTGAGGGCTACCATCTTGCTTGTCCTAGGAGAAGATGAGTCCCAGGAGTCATCACCCCACGGGCATAAAGACCCTCCTCCTCACTGGGGAGGAGACAGAGGGCAGGGGCCAGGAGGGGCAAAGGGCCTGTGCCTCAAGACACTGGTAGCATTGATGGAACCCTCGGCATCGAGGGGGGCATCGGCTGCCTGGTCCCCCAAGGCCTCATCCTCCTTGGAGGATCCGGGATCGCTCTAGTGGAAGCATGTCTGTGGCTGAGGAGGCAAAGGCCTCTCAGGCACCGGTTGAGTCAGTAGGGCGCCAAGAAGGACGTCCAGACGCTCCAGAAGGGGTACAAGCATTGATGGCGGAGGCTCGGGCACCGGCAGCTCTACTCTGTAGTGCTTTGAGCACAGACTGCACCCTGCTGTCCAGCTCCTCCTGAAAGTCCTAAGTGGTCAGCACTGATGGAGGGGGGATGAGGCATCACTGGCACATCCTCGAAGGGATCACAAGGAGGCACGGCACCCAGCACCATTGCCAGCAGGGAACACCTTGGGCTACCGGGGACACCAGAGGATGGGGCCTCCGGTGGCCGGTGCTGCTTCGCTGGTGGCTTGGCCATTGCCAATGCTGCTCCGGAAGAGTGACTAGTGTCTATGCTTTCTGGATGTCCGGCACTCGGCCCGGTCTTTCTCCGGCACTGAGGATAAAGACCCCCCCCCCAAGGTTAGTGGGAGGAGAGAGACCACCGAGGATCAATCCCCCTCCTCCATGATCCTTAGGGGTTCTGGATAGTGGGACTGCCAGGGGAAGAGAAGAGGGACTGTTCCCTACAGTCCTTGGGCGTTGAGGAACCCAGAGCAGACGTCAAGTGTTTAGGAGATCTGAAGAGCTTCTCCATTTTGTCCAGGCACGCCAGATGCCTTTTGGGGGTCATTTGGTTGCAAATATGACACCCTTGGATGTCGTAAGAGGTCCCCAGGCAGAGGATACACACCTCATGCGGATCCATGATGGACATGGTCCACGGGAACTGGAGGGCACCATAAAAAACCGGACACCATCGAAAAAGAGGCCGGTACGCGGTCGATGACCAACCGGCATCACGGTGCATAGTTGAGAATAGACCGTAAAGAACGAAGACAAAACAAGGGTACCTACCGGAGGAATCAAATGTGAAGGGGGACCTGAGAAACCCCCCCAAAAAAGTTTGAAAACAATTTCAAGGAGTTGGAACTCCACTACCGCAAGGCTACTGCACTACAGAAAAGACTAAAGGGGGATCTTGCATGGATGCGTGGATAGCAGCAAGCTGGGCATGCTCAGTCTGCCAGTCAAAGTTTCTAGAAACTTTGACAAAAGTTTTGTGCCAGGCTCCATCGGATGTAGTTACCCACATGTGAGGACTACCATCCTGCTTATCCCAGGAGAAATGTTACAGTCTGGAGCATTTGAGAGAAAAAAAAGTTCAAAGCAGAGGAAAACAGGCAGGACAGCTAGAGAAGAAGTAAGTGGATGACAAAATTGAATTATTGGGACTTTTATCTCAGGATGACATGCAGTCTGGCTATACTTCCAAACATGTTTAACTTATTTTCTGATTAGTAAAACATTCAAAACAGTATCAAGAAAATTCAGTACGGGACTCAGAAAATAGGTAGTCCCTTCAATTAAGTTTGGAGGGTATGTCTTTTTGTACATTTTAGAAGTTATATCGTGAAAGTTGTATAATAGATTTCTATACTTTTGTTCATGATACAAGATTCTGCCTTCCTAATGGACTTCCCTCCTCTGCCTAGTCCCTGTTCCTTATCTTACATGAAGACTAGCGTGATCCTTTGTTTTATACCCGTTTAGTCTGCTCCAGCTGCTCAGACAGCTCTTCTACAGCCTGTGCGTGTTTCTGTCTCATCTCCTGAATCTGTACTTCATGTAATTTTGCATCCTCATCCAATGATTTCTTCAGCTGGGTCACTTCTTGCTCACGTTTTGTCCTGAAAAATGGACAAATGTTTTCAACATAAATTATGAGTTTAATAGCCTGAGTTACTACTCCTTAATTTATGCCCAACAGACATGCCAAATGCTGGACAAATTTTGAGGATACCCTTTTTCTGCTTTAGTGGGAGTAAAAGATAAAGATTAACATTACAGGTTGACAAGACCAGACAGTTAAGCAATACTTTTTCTGAAGAAAGGGGAATCAGTCACATGTGACATTGCTTAGCACAATCTTTTTCCAGAAATTTCTAGGAAGTTTAGAACTTCCTTTTAGGTACATGTAGTAATTCCTGCACCCCTGTGTGCATGCAGCATGCCTTAATTCAATAGCAAAGAAAGATGAACTCCAGAAGGGCCCCGGCCACTAGAAGCACTCCAGGACCTGGGCAGTAAACATCAAGTGAAGCTCAGAGGTCAGACCAGCTTCATTATAAGTGATACAATTGACTCTGAAATCCAAGATGACTTGTGACAAAATACCCAAAAAGCCGAGTGGACTTTCTATGAGCTTTAATCTGCTCCACATAGAAGGCAACCACTCCTTTGGAATGCAAAGTGTGCAAGGCTGTTTCACCTTTACTGCAACACCCATTCCCCATTTAGAGTATATTATTGAACTATGTAACTGTATAATAATGGCACCCTATGGATAATTTAGAAACCACATATTTGTGCCTAACTGTAAACAGTTGTGATGGTGCACTACTGAACGACTGTATAGAAAAGTTTTAAATAAATAAAAATAAATAAACAGAACCTAGGGAAAAATATTGGAAAGAATTGCCCAATTTAAGAGGCAAATCCATCACAAACTTCAGAAGCAGTTAGTGTGTAGATAGCATCACCCTATGATAAAATTTAGGGTAAGATGGATAAGTTACTAGAATCTGGAGTGCACCAACTTTACAGACTGAAGTGACTGCCATCAAAAAAGCAATCCTCCAGGTCAGAGACCTTACCCTCAAGAGACCAGAAAAGGGGGCTTTCATCAGCAGGGTTACAAGCATTTTGAGGTCCCAGAATACTAAAGATGGCTTGACAGGAGGTAAGGCAAAGAAGAAATGTAGTCTTCTCTCCATTTCCTCTTTGAATCCTGCTAGACCAGTCCAGATTAGTAGGTTCACACCATCTACTAGAAGATGAGACAGGACATTTTTCCCCAACATAATTAGCATATAGGATGGTGATGTGCAAGTTGAAGCCAGCATCAATGTCAAAAGCAATTGAAGCAAAAAACTGCCAAAACTATTTCACACACATCAAAAGAATAGGAAGAAAAAGCCAGTCTTCCCAAATAAATCCTCCCTCCATTTCACAAACACAAACCCCAGGGACAAAACATTAACAAAGCTAGCAGTAAGAACATTCCTCTTGTTTTCATCATATGTAACAAGCAAAACCTTCAAAACCAGAGACCTATAATCACAGAGAACAGTGCAGCCACTAGCTTCTTGGGAGATTCCTGGAGTAGTGTAGCAGGATTCAAACAAAAGTAACAGGTAAGACTAAATGTCTTCCTTATCCTGCTAGACAAGTCCAGAAGCCCACTCATTTGGGTGGGAGAAGACAGGGCTGCCCTGAAAATGCCTGCCCAAAGGGCTAGATCCCCCCTGGCTTGCACATCTGAAAACTGCAATGTAAAAAATTTAAGACAGACCGTGTGGCCATCTTACAAATGTCCTCCAAGGCCATCATTGTAACCTTTGCTTCAAAGATGCCTGAGCTCAAAGCATCACAAGAGCCTAAAGGCTCTTCAGTAATATACCAAAGATTGTCTCGTTATCCACCTGGACCATTATGATTTTAAGCTGTGTTTTGCTTGCAAGGGTCTGCTGAAAAAAGTAACACCTAGCCTACCAATCTTTCTGAAGGATTAGTCACCCTCGACAGAGGAGAATTCAAGCATACAGAAGCAGACAGACCTAGCATTATCTTGTCATTCCCCCTTTGGGAATGCTGAGAGAGATTGTTTGGCTTAAAAGAAAAAACAGTTGACAACTTTAGGTAAGAAGAATGGCATCAGCTGAAAAGCTGTGTGAACATATTAGGTAGGTATCTCTAAAATATAAAGCTTATAAACCGGAAAACTGACTGGCTGAACATGGCCAGGAGAACACGATCCTTAAGGAAAGATCCTTTAGAAAGCAAGACTAAGGCTTGAAGGGAGAACCCACAAGAGCACCAGAGTAAAACCCTGGTATCAAGATGAGCTCCTTATATACTCCAGAGACTAAGAAACCATCTACCCAACTTAAGTCTTCTAGGTCTTTAATCACCTTGATCCAAGGCATCTGGCATTCTTGAAACAACTTTGCCCTTAGCCACTTGACCAGATACATAAAAAAAAAAAATCAGTTCTCTACTCAAGACAGCAGTATTACTGAGAGCAGACCTACATCATGTTCTACTGGTGGGTCATGGACGTTTCTCAGGATAAGGATTTCCTAATGTTTGTTTTGGCCCTTGCCAAAGCCTTAATGCATTTTCCCTGCAGGTCAGCTTCCAAAGAGATTAGTGAGTCTACAGTAGAAGCACTCCAGGCAGTGGAGCTCGAGTCAGCTTCCAGATCCTGGAGTCCTTTTAGTATAGGACTTACTGCTATTCTCTTTGGAGGCTGACATGCAGGGGAAATCCATCAAGACTTCAGCAATGAGCCAAAACTAATGCTAGGGAATACCCATCCTACCCAATATCCAAGATTCACCACTACAATGTTATGTAGATCCACTTCCAGTAACACTTCAAGTAACAACTGTTCACAGGCACAACTATGGGATGAAAAACCCACTGACATCCTTGGGTCAAACAGGCAGCCAGAGAAGAGCCAGCATTGCAGTCATTTTCCTGGACTTGTGAAAAGGCAGATTCTTCCTTGAAAGCTGTTTCCATGGGAGAACTAATCGAAGTTCTTTCACTCAACGCACAATTAAACTCTGGAATTTGTTGCCAGAGGATGTGGTTAGTGCAGTTAGTGTAGCTTGTTTAAAAAAGGATTGGATAAATTATTGGAGAAGTCCATTACCTGCTATTAAGTTGACTTAGAAGATAGCCACTGCTATTACTAGCAATGGTATCATGGAATAGACTTAGTTTTTGGGTACTTGCCAGGTTCTTATGGCCTGGATTGGCCACTGTTGGAAACAGGATGCTGGGCTTGATGGACTCTTGGTCTGACCCAGTATGGCATGTTCTTATGTAACTGCTTCCTGGTCAGTAATTTCTGGCCTCCCAAAGGCAAACACCAAATAATCCCCTGCCTAACCTTCTGGGGTATTGGAACAGACTCAGATCCTTTCCCTTTAAAAGGAAACTTGCTGAACAGGACTTTAAAATACTGAAACTTCTGCCCAGCTATGTAGCCTTATCTGCCTCAATGTAAATGCAGTTTCTATAAGAGGGGAAAATCCAAATAGGCTCAATGCATCTGCCAAGACTGCCCCAAACTCACACGGCATCTGGACTCAGGGGTCCATTTCTATCAATGTGATGAACCTGAGCTGAATACCCCCTCACTAATGGAGGACTGGATGACTGCAAACTTCAAAGGCTAAGCCCCCTTCCACAGGAATCGTTTCACAGACTATGCTGAACTACAGGAAAGGTGCCTTTTATTTCTGGACATGTGCCACTGAAAACCCCTTTCCTGACAGGAGCCTCCCAACCAGGCAAGACCATGCACCCTACAATAAGGTGAAGAGGAAGACCAAAAGATGGATGCCTCCCATAGGGATTACATCCCCTTCCCCCAAAAAAAGTCTGACAAAGGAAGCAAGGTCCTCCTTCAGAAATAGTGCTGGGTTGGAGGACTCCCTCTCCCCCTTTCCAGCTTCTTGCTGGACTACCTCCAAGACCACCTTCCCTGCTGAACCAAGGCAGGAGAGGAAAAAGCAGAAGCAGACTTGGACTGGAACCTCTGATCATGCCAAGCACCTCAAAGTTTAGGATGCTTGGGTGCTGAGGCCCAGTGTGGAAGATGGCTGGGGCAGAGCTCAGCCAAATAACCCTTGAGCCTCCACTCCCTACCAGGCTACTGAGGAGTGCAAATTCTAGGACCATATCTATATATTTTTTACTGCAAAAAATCAGCATGGGAGGAAAAGAAACCACAGAAGCCTCAGGTCCTTCTCCCTCAGGAGCCCATGTAGTATCCTGGATCAATAAACTGAAACCTTGCTACAGGAAAGAATGCCAGCCACAGCAGGAGTTTCTTGCCTGATCATGCACAATTCCCCAAATCAGATTGCTCATCCATCCTAAATTAAGGGGTGCTGGCTTCAAACTCAGAGGTAGCCTTCTCTCTCCCTCAAGCCCACACTGTCTTCTCTTCAGGGGTGACAAGTTGATCAAAGCAGGAGATGAACAGCATTTGTATTTAGGCCACAGATCCACCAAAACAAACCACAAAGGGAAGGTCTGAACAGGGCCTGGGCATCAAGCCAATGGATCCCCCTTTCAACTCAATCCTTGTAGCTCTTGGTCCTTAAGATGCAGCAGCCTGGAATTGCTGTTGAAACTTTCACTCCTCTCTCCCTCATGCAGATTTACTGCTATAGCCAGTAAGGTGAGAAAATGTTTCTGGACAGACACAGGTGAGGAAAAAAGGAAGGGGGGAGGACTAGAAAAAATACCCTGAGTGCCCAAAAAGAGGGCACTTGAGTCCAGCTGACCTTTAGCTCAAATAGGCCCCAAAAGAAACATGGGACCCATTTACCATGCCCTGCTTAAGGGAGGAGAGCACCACTTGTTCCAAGGAAAAACTCCCGAGTTAACCCAGTAATCCCACAGGGAACCCTGGAGATATAAACGGACTAATGGTTTATGACTTTTCCAAACCCCTTTTACATGCTACTATGCTAGATATCTTAACACCCTCTAGCAACAGATTCCACAGCTTGACTGCACACAGAGTAAAGATATGCTATTTGTTTTAGATCTGCTAGTTAGTTTCATGGTAGCAGAGCTTGATCTTTTTCCAATTCAAAGGTAAAATTTCCTCTTCTAAAGAGCACTGTGTTCCCAATAGGGAATGCACAATCCACAACTGCTAGGAGACAGATACCGAATGGCTGAGGACACTGCAGGGGTATATCTAGGGTGATGTCAGCTTTGAAATCTGACTTACAGGAGAGCATATAACCCATTTTTCCTGAGTCCATCTGGCTACACGGTAGGAAAAGAACTATTACAGATTTACATATTCTACCCCAATTTTATACTTATATTCCCTCAGTTAATTCTCTAAGCTGAAGAGCCCTAACTAGTTCAGTCTTTCTACATAAGGGAGCAGTTTCATTCCCTCATTTATGTTGCCCTTCTCTGTACCTTTTCTATTTCTACTTTACCTTGGAGATGGGATGACCAGAATTACGCATAGTACTCAATCTGTGGTCACACCATCAATCAATAAAGACTTTGTATTCTCCATTCTTTTCCAAATCATTCAATTTCTTTTTTTCTTTTGACTATTGCTGCACAGAGCTGATTTCAATGTATCATCCATTGACTATGGACCCAAAATACAAACCGGAAGCTGATACAATTTGGCTGTGTAGAGACCAAGAACAATGAGATCAGTGTATAGTAAGAGCTTTATTCTTACAGAACCCAGCATTGTGTACCTATAGTTAAGGAAAAAAATCTTGTGCGTCACTTTGCACTTGCCCACATCCAATTTCATCTGTCATTTAGATGCCCAGTCCTCCAGTCTCAAGATCCTTCTCTAGGTCTTCACAGCCTACTCCTGTTTGAACATCTTTGAAATGGTGTCATCTGCAAATTTGATCTCACTTATTTCCTTTTCCAGATAATTTACAAATGTGTTAAATAGAACTATCCCAGTACAGATTCCTGGGGTACTCTTTCTATCTGGAAAACTAACCATTTAGTCCTAGCCTCTGTTTAACCAGTTACCAATCCACAATAGGGCATTACATCCTATCCCATGACTAATTCTGAGTCATCCATGGGTCTTTATCAAATGCTTTCTGAAAATCCAAATACACTATCAATTAGCTTACCTTTATTCACATGTGTATACCTTCAAAAATAAAATCTAAAATTCTGGTAAGGCAAGACTTCCTTTTGCTAAATCTATATTGGCTCTTCTTCATTAAGCTATGTTGACCAATACAGCCAGCAGTTGTGTTTTTAATATAATAGCTTCCACCATCTGGAAACCTTTTAAAACCAGCTTTTTGTTGACCAATATCCAGTCTAAAATGGCTGTTTTAAATGATACCTTACATCCAAGCCATGGGGGGTGAGAGATGGGGGTAAAGTAATATTCCTTGATTCTGTACAAAGTTGGAAAACTATCCAGCTTGATAGGTTCTCTGAAATCCTTAAGCATAAGGAACCAAATCTTTTAGCCAAGAGGGTACTATGAATGAATCCAATGGTCCCATCTCAGTTTTACTAAGGTTTTTGGCATTAGAGGTATCTGAAAATACACAAATACCTTTTTCCCAAAAATAGGAAGAAAGTATTATATGCTAGTTTTCTTTTTGATAATCTCCCACAGCAGAATGCAAACACCTTACTGTTTTACAAAACAGATCTTGGGAGTTACCTAGTAAAAAGAAATGCTGTTCATTACATGGATTCAGGGACCACTTGAGCTAGGGACTCAGCTTGAATACCAGAATGTCTTCGGACCCTGCTTGATTCTGAGATGGCCCAAAGCATGACAGTTTTCCCAACATGGAGAGATCCAGTTTCTCCCTACTGCAGGCATGCTCTTGGATAGGTTGGAATGGGAAAGCTACTAAGCCAGAACATCTGAATTTCTCTGGTATCCTGATGCATTCCTGAAATCCAGGTGACTTGATTCTACCAGGACTTAAGGTCCATTGGTCTTGTCTCATGTGGAAACATGCCAAGGGTATGACCTGGATTGAGGCCATAAGACCAAACATACACAACATGATCTCTTATCTTCCTGCATGGCAGTCACTATATTTGTTCCGTTTATCACCCCACTGTTTATTGTAAACCGGCATGATGTGATACTCTCACGAATGCCGGTATAGAAAAAACTAAAATAAAAAATAAAATATTTGGGGCCTTACTGGCAAGGAGGAAAGTTATGGCTTGAGTCATGTATAGCAGAGCCCTTATGAACTGAGGTATCTGGCTCAGACTGCACTTTAGTCTACTTTATTGTGAACCCTGGTTAACTCCAGCACCTGGACAGTGTTACATATGGACTTATCCACCACCATCTGAGTGGTACCCCTGATCTGTTGATTTAAGTAGGGTAACATGAACCACCATTTTGCACAGTAATGCCACAACCTCCATACATTTGGTAAAGACATACAGAACTGATAGGCCAAAAGGTTGTACAAGGTACCACATGTGGTATTTTTCTGCAATACAGAGGTGCTTCCTGTGTGTGATGTCTCTATGCAAGCACTTCCTTCAAATCCTGATAATCAGTCCTCTCTCTTTTGTAGGTTACCTCAGGTACCATAATAGCCATCTAACTACTTTTATCAGTAATTTGTTCAGGCCATTAGTTCTAGGATGAGTCTCAGTTTTCTTGGGAATCAAAGTACCAGGGGGTAAAAATCTCCACATTTTCCTGCAGTGGGACAAGTCTGACTATTTTGACCTGTAAGAGGGAGCATTCCTACCTGAGCAGGTTTTGGTATTTGTTGAGTCAAACTGCTGTTTAGGGGGCAAGGAGGCAGCTTGGAGGTGATCCACAAGAATTTGTAGTCCTCTAATTATCCAAATGATCCAGCTGTCAGAGGTTATGAGCCAACAGTTTGCATAAAACTTCAGCCTCCCACCTACAGGGAGGTTCTCAGAGAACTAGAATTGGAATACAGTCTTTAAACTCTGGATTGTCAACTTCCTTTTCTCCATATTAAAAGCAAAGAACATAGTCCAGAAGGTCCATTTCAGCACTCTGCCAAATCTTAGATTGCTATCTTAGTTCTTGATACCACCACCCTACACTTTGCCACTAGCTTTGGCACTAGGTTCAATGGACCTGGTTATCTTCTGCAGTTCAAGATAAGACTGTAGTCTCAAATTATGGACTGTCATTGCCCTTGGTGACACATTCAAACAGACTTTAAAATGGTCAAATAATGACCCTTTCCCAAGCCCTTTTAAGCAGGACTGGTCATGGTCCATCATGGACATTCTGGCAGAACCAAAAGTCACTGGTCTTGGACATGCTTAAAACAAACAAACCTGAAGTATCAAAATTTAAGAGCAGCTATTTTAATACAACACAACCTAAAACAGGCAGCCTGACAGGAACTGATCTAAGTGGCTAGTGACAAAAGGGAAACAAAAGTTGACATGTGCTGAAAAACCTGGCCAGGGAACTAGCAGGTGCAGAAAGATTTTCTGAAGTAAACAAGAAAAGTCAAGTTAGAAAGGGGAAACCCTGTTCTAAATAGAAAATATTCATGCTTAACAGAAAAGAAATGTGAGACATGCTGCTAGGACAAGGGAACCACCACAGGTCTAGAGGAATGTCTTAGAATTTAAGAAACTTTAGAAGGTAGTCTAATTTGTACCAAGTGATGACATCACCCATCTGTGTGACTGGCAATTCCACTTGTATTCAGGGATTAGTTACCAATGTTTTAAAGCTGAGGAGGTACATTAATTGCTCAATGAAATGCACTCAAATAGATTCGTCAAATTAACAAAATAATGAAAATTAAATATAGTACAGAATGTCTCAAAATGAAACTGTCCTCAGTTAGATACAAGTTGGCAGCTTTGAATTTACCCAGAGATGTTACAAATTTCACTTAATCATTCCCTCATGCTTTCTACTGCCAACGAATACCTAAATCCTACTTTAAATGAAGTGGCAATGACCATTCAGTCCCTGGCTGACAAATGTTTTAGGTATATAGACATCTGTACCTAGCACTGGAAACCGTAGATGTCAACTCATTTTGCATAAGGAAAACTATTTACCATTGCAATCTTAAATGGCTAAGCTGCATTACCAGTCCAACTGCTCACCAACATCACAAACTGGACAGCTATAATTCTAATTTTTTATATGGTGCTTGGGATGTGTGGGAGAAGTGCCTTCAGATGGTATTTAAACAATGAACACTGGACTAACTAGTGTTATGATCCACTGACTTCTGCACTGTAAAGCAAAATGCAACCCTGGCTAAAAGGTTCCAGCAATTTAACATGCATTTGTTGACTATAGCAGACTCAAAGGACAGTTACAAGGTAATTTAACACCATAAAGTGCTCAATATATTTTAGATCTGCCATAGAGTTAACTATACTTTTCCAGATCTAATCAAGTCCTTTAAGGTTCCCCTGTACCACTTCTAAACAGCTTTAAGAACCAGGATTTTACCCAGGGGCATGGCCAGGAACAGTTCCAGCATCTCTGTTCTGGCTTAAGAGGCAGGGTAACAGGGGTGTTCTCTAGTCCCTTCCTTCTGACTTACGGGCCAATACAGTAAAGTGTGCTCCGGCGGAGCACACTGATAGCCCATGTTTGACACTATTTTTACCCCTTATACCCCCCTGAAACTAATAGCGCCCGCATCATGCAAATGCATGTTGATGGGCCTATTAGTCATTCCCACACGATCCAGAAAGTAAAATGTGCAGCGAAGCTGCATATTTTACTTTCAGAAATTAACGCCTGCTTTTCTGTACGCCCTCCGACTTAATTTCATAGCAATATTAAGTCGGAGGCCCCAAAAGTAAAAAAAAAATTTTTAAATTAAAAATCTACCCGCGGCCTGTGGGTTGGAAGATGGACGCTCAATTTAGCCGGTGTCCATTTTTCAAGCCAGTGTGTCAGCGGGTTCGAGAACAGACACCGGAAAAATTGAGCATCAGCTGTCAAACCCGCTGACAGCTGCCGCTGTCAAAAAGGAGGCACTAGGGACGCGTTAAGTGTCCCTAGTGCCTTTTACCGCGGGCCCTCATTTACATATTTTTTTTTTTACTGAATCGCACGCCCACGAGAGTGGCCTGGGCACGCATTGGGAGAATAGGCGCTCGCTGGCTCTCCTGCGGGTTTTTCTGTATCAGTCCGTTAAAGAGGCGGCCTGTACTTTGTTTGCCGAGGATGGAGGAGAGTTGCTGGAGAGGATGAGTTTCCAGATGGGGGGGGGGCTTCAGGATCACCAGTAATAGGGGTTAGAGGCTTTATGACCACTGTGGGGAGGGAATGGGAACAAGGACCACTGGGGAATTTTGGGGAGGGGCAGCAGCAGGGGTTGGAGGATCAGGATTACCAGGGCAGAGAGGAGGGGATTAGAGAGAATGCCCCATTCTCTATCTGCTTTCTCTTCCTTACCCCCAGTGATCCTGCATCCCCAACCCCCCCATCTTTCACCTACTTACCAATGCTCATTGATCATCTTAAGTGTGCATTCCTTTGGTATGAGTTCACACCCAACCCTTTGCATAGGTCACACCTGGCCCTGGCCCGTCCATCACATCCCCCTCCCTCCACAGTTCCACTTCCTTTTTGTCTAGAAATTAAGCCCTGATTTTACCATTTGAGTATATGGCTCAGCTAAACTAAAAGATATAAGCCAAGAGAATTATTTTTGCCTGGTTCTTGCCAACAGTTTCTGATAGGGGTTTTTACCTAAGCTCTTGCTGGGTAGCAGTCGAATCCAAGGTGTCCTCCAATTCTGTTTTCAGAGCCTCCAGTTCCTCACCCAGGTCTCGTTTCTGTTTCTCAGCCTTGTTTCGAGCAGCACGTTCAGATTCCAGGTCCTCCTGCAGCTCACTTATTTGAGACTCCAACTCACGAATCTTTTTCAGAGCCATGTTTTTCTGTGCAGCCTCCTCTTCCACTCTGTCCACAACAAAGTCTCAAATAATTCAGTTATGGATTTTTTTAATTTTTTCATAATTTCAATTTTACATATTCAATTTACATTGAACATCAAAACACAGGAAATAAGTTTCTTTGAAATTACACCATTTGTAAAAAGGTTACCACCCAATAACTATTATTTCTTGTTAACAATAGGGGAGATCAAATACTAGAGCAATTTTAAATTACAATCAGTTTTACACCATTACATTATGAGAGTTAGCAAAGTTATATTATTTCTATTCCAACTGTATGGGAAGTGAAGTTCTAATCTCCTCCCCTTGGCTCCAACGGGCTTCCAAGAACTTCTCTAACTGCTCCGGCTCATAATACACACATCTTATACCATCCGTACGCATTATACATTTACACGGGAATCTTATCACTAATTGTATACCAAACGTTCTTGCTTGATTTGTCAAGGTTAGGAATTGTTTTCATCTTGATTGAGTTTAACTTTTTTTAATCAGGAGTTTGCTAGCTTTTTGTAGCCAGTTACTTTTAGTGCATACATATACTATAATACATATTTGTCTAAGGTTGCAAAATAATTGAACTCCCTAAAGCAGCAGTAGCCCCCCCTCTACTAAAACTCAATTATGCTGTAAGTAGGATGGCATTTACTGCAGTAAAAAAAAAAGAAAAAGGAAAATGGCAAAGACTAATTTCTAAAGTGATCCCATTTTTAATTTACATTTAATTAAATGGCCTCTAGTCTCCCTTTTATTCCTCACAGCCCTGAGCAACTACATCTACTTGTTAAGTGGACATGAAAGAAAAGATTAAATCCACTTTCACAAATGCCAAGTGACCCGGTTTCTGGACATCTGCTTTAGAGAGTCCTGTTCTGACATCTCCCTCCTGATGTATTCTGGAAACAGCAAGTTTCAGACAGCAAGTTTATACATACATTAGAACGTAAGATCAAAACTAAGGACTTGCTAAAAGCTGTCAAGTTTCCATTAAGCTAAGCAATCACCTTCCCCACAGCTCACCTTTACTTTTGGCAGCAAGTATTCTTAATCATGTACTTTATCATTACTGCTGACTGCAAGCAATGCTACAGGAAAATTGGTTCTTACTTGCTAATTTTCGTTCTAATATCACAGATCAGTCCAGACAAGTGGGTTTTGCATCCCTACCAGCAGTTGAAGGCAGAGAAATTGAGGCACTGCTACATATCTGAAAGTGCCATTTGCAGTCCCTCAAAATTGCCCTCTACCCAAGCCAAAGATCAGTCCCTAAACCCCTTTTCCAGGGTGAACAGGCAACTGGGTTGGAACCTCCTGCACTGGAGCCTCTCATATTTCCAGAGAACAAAACAGTCTAACCGCTTAACTCAACATTTACAATTTGCAAAAGATTTTAAAATGCGGTTGATCAGGAAATTCAGTCTTTCAGCAGTGACAGGGTGGGGTCTCTGGACTAATCTGTGGTACTACAGGAACAAATGTTAGTAGGTAAGAACCAATTTTCTTTTCCTGTTCATACCCAGATCAGTCCAGTCAAGTGGGATGTACCCAAGCACCCCTAGACTGGGCGGGAACCCGAAAAACTCACGTGTAGAACATCCAGGTGGTAAAACCTGAAGAAGGTGCGGATGGAGGACCATGTCACCGCCTGGCAGATCCCGCAGGTGACAGCATCTTGAATTCCACCCAGGAAACTGCCTGGGCTCTAGCAGAATGGGCTAGAGCCCAGGCAGTGGCTTGCCTGCTTCTATGTAGGCTGCCTTGATGACTTCTTTGATCCAGCAGGCTAAAGGGCGTCAATTACTGCCCTCAAGTATCCGCTCTTCCTCAGGCGAGTCCTCTCAATGGCCAGACCATAAGAGAATAGAGCTGGATCCTCATGGAGGATTGGTCCTTGTTGGAGCAGGTCTCTGTGTGGAGGTAGAGGGAGGGGGCTCCCTGTCAGCAGTCTTCGCATGTCTGCGTACCACGGTCTTCTTGGCCAATCTGGGGCCACTAGAAGTACTGGTCCCCTGTGTTCCATCTTGTGCATGATTGCGCCCAATAGGGGCCAAGGCAGGAAGGCGTATAACAGTCCTGTTGGCAGGTCTCTACCAGGGTATCGATTCCCTGGGACTGGGGCTCCCACTTGCGGATGAAGCTGGGCACTTGGGCGTTTGACCAGCTTGCCATGAGGTCCATGGTTGGTGTTCCCCAATGGTTTACTATCAATTAGAATGCTGTGGTCAACAGCCTCCATTCTCCTGGGTCTAGACTTTCTCTGCTGAGGTAATCTGCAGTGACGTCTTTCCCAGTGATGTGGATGGCAGAGATCTCTTGAAGGTTCGCTTCCGCCCATGACATTAGGGGGTCTACTTCCAGAGACACCTGTTGGCTTCTGGTTCCTCCCTGACAGTTGATGTAGGCCACTGTTGTGGCGTTGTCCGACATTACTCTGACTTGTCTCTGACTGAACCGTAGGCAGGCTAATCTGACTGCCTGGGTCTCTAGGTGATTGATGTTCCAGACTCTTTGTTCCATTGTCCCTGAGCAATCAGCTCCTGGCAATGTGCTCCCCATCCTCATAGGATGGCGTCTGTGGTGAGCAGGATCCAGGATGGTGAGGATAGTCTCGCTCCCTAGCTCAGATGGTCTTCTTGTAGCCACCATCGTAGTTGGGTCCGGATTTTGTCCGGGAGCTGAAGGTGTAGTTCTGGGACAGTGGATTCCATCGTGATAGTAGTGAGCACTGTAGGGGGTCGCATATGAGCTCTTGCCCATGGCACTACTTCCAGTGTGGATGTCATGAGGCAGAGGACCTGTAGGTAATCCCATGCTGTGAGGCAAAGCTCACTCAACAGGGTTCGCAACTGGGTCATCAATTTCTATCTCCTTGTCTGTGTCAGGGTGACCTTGTCTTGTTTGGTGTCGAACCAGACTCCCAAGTATTCTAAAGATTGGGAGGGCTGCAGACAGCTCGTTTGTGTTGACCACCCACCCAGAGGCTCTCCAGTAAGAGTTTTGACACTGTTGGTCACCTGGTGCCTCTGGGGATTTCACCCTGATCAGCCAATTGTCCAGGTAAGGGTGTAAGCGGATTCCTTCCTTCGTGTTGCTGCCACCACTATGATCTTGGTGAACGTCCGGGGTGCTGTGGCTAACCCGAATGGTAGTGCCTGGAACTGGTAGTGACGGTCCAGGATTGTGAAGCATAGAAAACGCTGATGCTCTTAATGGATTGGAATGTGTAGGTAGGCTTCCGACAGATCCAGGGATGTAAGGAACTCTCCCAGTTGTATCGCCCCTTATTACCGAGCGTAGGGTTTCCATGCGGAAGCGAGGAATCTTCAGGTGACGGTTGGCTGCCTTGAGGTCCAGGATGGGCCTGAACGTTCCTTCTTTCTTGGGAATGATAAAATAGATGGAATAATGTCCAGTAGTTACTTGTTGCGGAGGCACCAGTGTTATAGCCTCTAAGGTTAGTAATCTGGTCAGTGTAGCTTCCCCTGCCATCCTCTTGGAAGGGTCATGGCAGGAGATTCCACAAACCTGTCCGGAGGGAGGTGGTGGAAATCCAGGTAATATCCCTCTCGAATGATGGCTAGGACCCACTTATCCGAAGTTCTCAACTCATCTTTGGTAGAATAGGGCAAGCCTGCCCCCTATGGCTTCCTCCTTTGGATGGGTCTTCATTGTGGTTGATCTTCATTGTGGGGTGCAGCTGAGGCCTGGGCCTGAGCTGGCTCCCCTTTTGTTGTGCTTGTTCAGAAAAGAATTAGCTCCAGCCTGTGGGGCGGGTCGCTTGATATATGTGCTTCTATATGGGTTGAAGTGCTGTGATCCTCTGCCCCTGGAAGTTCGGGGGAAGGGAAGCTGGTTTCTCTTATTCCTGTCCTCCGGTAGCCGTGGCAGTGGGGACTCACCCCATTTTGTTGGCTAGTTACTCTAGTTTGCTTCTGAATAGGAGGGTTCCCTTGAAGGGCATCCTTGTGAGTCTAGTTTTGGAAGATGCATCAACTGACCAGTTTCGGAGCCAGAGTTGTCTTCTGGCTGCCACAGCGGATGACACTTCTAGCTGCAGTGCGCACCAGATCAGAAGTGGCATCCGCGAGGAACGATACTGCTGGTTCCTGGTCTGTGATAAACAGGCACGTGTCACCACGGCACAGCAGGCCGCGATCTGTAGAAATATAGCGAAGACGTCAAAGGACTGTGAGGATAGATTCCAGACATCTGTCTTTAGCATCCTTGAGTGCTGCTCCTCCCTCCACTGGGATAGTAGTGCGCTTTGAAACCGTGCAGACCATGGCATCCACTCTCAGACATGCCAGGAGATCTTTGGCAACTGGGTCCAGAGGGTACATGGCTGCCAGAGCCCACCCCCCTTTGAACGTAGTTTCCGGGGCATCCCATTCCAGGTCAATTAGTTGCTGGACGGCTTGTAATAATGGGAAGTGACGGGAGGACTGACGGAGTCCCTCTAGTAGGGGGTTCGTCTTAGGTTCCCCTAAGGCGCTTGTACCCAGGATAGCATGCTCTTTTAAGCTGTGTGTGACCAGGTCTGGAAACTAGACCTTGGCGAAGAAGCATCTCATGGTTTGGTGGGGCTCTGTCCCCGGGAGTTCCCCTTCCTCCAGGGGTTCTGACTCCTCATCCGAGTTGTCCGTGTCACCGAAGGTGGGACTTCTGGGTGGTGGGATCACTTTCCTGGGCATAGAGGGTCCCGGGATGTTGAGATCCTCTGGTGGAGCTTGTGGCCGTATTATAGGAGGCCCCAGTTGCATGTGGACGAAGGTATGCAGACCTTTGAAGAATTCCACCCAGGAAATAGATGCTGGGTCTAGACTAAGGGGTGCCGTGTCCCTGGGGAGCCCCATTTGAGGGAGGGGGTCCCGCTGTGCAATGCTAGGTCGGCGTACTGTTCGAGAGGCTGGAACCCGGTACCAGCTGGGGGAGGGCCATGAGTTGGATCCCCTGGGGCAGTGGTTCTCAACCCTGGCCTGGGGACCCCCCAGCCAGTCGGGTTTTCAGGATATCCACAATGAATATGCATGAGAGAAAATTTGCAAGTTATGGAGGCAGTGCATGCTAATTTTCTCTCATGCATATTCATTGTGGATATCCTGAAAACCCGACTGGCTGGGGGGGTCCCCAGGACAGGGTTGAGAACCACTGCCCTAGGGCCTCTTCGCACTGTATACATAGGGCTGTGGCCTTCTCTAATGTGCAGCTCTAATGTGGCATGCTGGGCAAAGGCCCTGAGCCTTGAGTTTCTTTTCCAGTGGTGCCATGGCTTGTGCGCATAAGATACAGTTGTGCGCTCCGGTGCGTCGAAGTTGTGCACGTAGATTTGGTGTGCGCTCAGGGAGATGTGTGCGCACAGATCGAAGTTATGCGCCCGGCACAGTAAGCGTGTGGCTATGCGCATCGCTTGTGCGCACGTTGTGCACACAAGGTATTTGTGCGCACGGCGGCGAACAGATGAAAATGGCGACTGCGACCACGCGGACAATATGGCGACCACCTCTGAGGGTCTCCACGTGGGAGGACCCTCGGATTGACTGGGGTGTAGCCCTGCTAGGGTAGATCAACCCGGTGGCACTGGTCCGGCTGGTGACCTGTGTGACTCCTCGAGCTTCGGAGACCGGAGACTTTTAAATAGATTTCTACTTTCCTTGTCTTGGCGCTTCCAGACCTCGTTCCGGGTGGTCTCTGGCTGCGGGGGAGAGGGAAAATACCTTTGCCGCGTTCGAGGTTGCACCCGCTGCCTCTCACAGCCTCACCTGTCGTCGGGGGCTAGATCCCCGCCGAGGATCGGCTGCCGGTCCAAGGCTTACCTCTGAGGGATCGCAGAAATCACCTCGGGAATTCTCAACTGGGGGAGGGACCCAATGGGTGTCACCGCAGGAGACCGGGGCTAATCTGTAGAGGTAAGATTTCTTCTTATTTTGGTTCTCTTTGGTAAAATTACTCTTAACGCTGTGCAAGCGTGCATAGAGTCCCTAACTGCTATGGAGATGGAAAATACTGAAGAGCTGCACTTCCTGCAGGGGTATATGTACTAGGGCTGACGTCAGATTGAAATCTGATCTGTCTCCAACTGCTATCAGGAGTACACAATACCCATTGGTCCTGAGTCCATCTGCTACACGCTAAGAAAAGTAGGAATTAAGTGAGCCATTGCAAATCATTTTATGTAAAACAAAAAGGGGCATACTAGCATGGTTTATGACTGCCTGATCACTTCAGGTAATCAAATACAGAGTGGAGAGTAAACAGTCATCTCACCGGGCCAAAGCCATCTGCAGCTCTTCCTCCTTTTTGGCTAGCTGCATTTTAAGCTCAGCAATCTGAGCCTGCAGCTCAGCAATCTGGTCATGGAGATCAGTGGAGTCTCCTTCTAGCTTTCGCCGAGTCTTTTCCAACTCTTGCCGTCCCTTCTCCTCTCGACGTAAATGCTCTTTTGTGATGGGGAGAACAAGGCATGCACATTAATAAAAGGCATAAGCAGACCCTCAATATAGATAAGGTATTTTTATATAGCAACAGTACTAAGTTTTGGTAGTTCAACTTAAAGCCAGCAGTCTCATTTTTGGTGTGGAGAATGTATTCAAAGTTTAAAACTCTCCTTATCCACAACTATTAATAAGGTGAAAAAGTCTGAAGCGTTGACTCAGGGAAGAATTTAAAATGGGCTTTTTAAAATAAGATATTACAAAACAGGTAAACAGAATGATCAAAACTGACACTGCAGACTGACATACATGTACCAATAAGTTTGGGTTTGACAAAGTGGTTCAGTGAGGACTGCTGCACTTATTAAAAAGTTACCAATGGAACATCAGAAAATACTCATTAGTACATCTGCCTTTCTAGCAACATTTCTCTCTGCAAGAACTCATTTTAAACCACACATTCCTATCAGAGCAGGATGTCCAGATGTACTCGATCTGACAGCAAGAAGCAGAGCAGAAAGGTGGATAAGAATACTGTGCTTTAAGATAATTCTCTGCTTTAGCATGTATAGCTCAAGTTCACCAGGTCCATTAACTTTGGCCATTTCTCTCCATTTCCCGTCCCCGTCCCCCCCAACATAGTGATCTAGAAGAGAACCATAGTTTGTCATTATGTCAAAGTCCTCCATCTTCAGAAAAGGTACAGAGGCAGTAGCTTTACAAGCTTCCCCATATTGTAATGGGAATAGAGCCAATATAATAAGGTGCGCTGAAGCCGCCGCGAGTTTGTGCGCACATGTACACATTTTCCCCCACAAAGCCCTATATGGGAATGTAATAAGGGTTTTGTGAGTGGGAAAAAAGGCATCTACAAACATGCTTGCAGACCTGCATTTTTCCTGCACGGATGCATGCTAATTGCATGCAAAGGAGGCGATTACCTAATCATGGGCAATGCAGGGAGCCGCGCTAATGCTAGTGCGGGGTTTTTTTTTACTGTCACAGTCAGGGCATGAGTTAACAGAAACATAGAAATGACAGCAGAAGACCAAACGGCCCATCCAGTCTGCCCAGCAAGCTTTCATACTTTTTTCTCATACTTATCTGATTACTCTTGGCCCTTAGTAACCTTTTGGTTCTATTTCCCTTCCACCCCCGCCATTAGAGCAGTGCTGAACTGCATCTAAGTGGAGTATCTAGCTTAATTGGTTAGGGGTAGTAACTGCTGCAATAAGCAACTACACCCATGCTTGTTTACCCAGACTATCGGGCCAATACAGTACCTTTCTGGGTGCTCGAGCGTTCAGATTTGTGCCCAGCTGAGTGCCTCTTGGCAACAGAGCAACCAGATTCGTGCTTAGCTAGGCTCTTTTCTGGGCACCTGAGATTCTAGATTCGTGCCCAGCTGAGCACCTATCACACTGCTATATGGTGTGAATTATCATCCATGAAAATGTTTGACTTTCTAAAGCAGAGTTATTTGAAATATTAAAAATATATTCCAGGGACACTCACTGAATAGGTAGACCCATTCGTTTGCTCACTTTTATGCATGGATTTTCAACATGGATGCAACTGCTTATTACATAGGGTCTTACCGTGCTTACATACGTGCATGGATTTGTGCGCAAATCATTTGTATAATTTATTTTTTTTATATCCAACGGAAGCACCAGCTTTAGCCACGCAAGATCAAAACCCGCGCTAACTAGCTCCTGTTTTGCCCTGGGTCTTATTACATCGGCCCCAATATTCCTTAATCCTCCTTCAGAGGTGAATGTATAATTGAGTTTCTATGCCAGTGTGACCCTCCCCATTCAGATTGCTAGTGATGTCAAACAGTGCCAAACTAATGGTTGTTTTAGCTATATAGACATGTCCACTGGGATTTGAATATTTTATATAGATCATTTCAGTCCAGAGGGTGGGAAACTTTATCCTTGGGCCATATTTTTGGCCATTGCCTGTTCCAGGAGTCAGGGAATCCCCAGTAAAAAGCTAATTCAAGAGCTGGCTCCTCCAGCCTCTGAAGTGGTCTGGGGGAACAGAAAAAGAAGAGAGCAGCATAAGTTATGCCCCTTCACGTCTTCCTCTCACCCTTGAAAGTGGCTACTGCTGTTTCACACAAATCCCCTCCAGCTGTGTAACCTTAAGTCCATATCTGCCTTTTTTGCTGTCCAGGGCCCGATTGCTGGTTTTAATCATAAGGGATATCATACAGCCACCTGTTCAAAACAGCAGTTAGGCTAAGAAGATGTGGCCCAAATACGGTTTTCTTCTTGCTACCCAATTAGATTGAAGAGGGAGGGAATGTACTGACTGGGGAGGAAGCTGTAAATCTGCCATATAACTGCCACTGCCTCCCAGGCCAACCCTGCAAACCAGCAAGTGAAAATGTAATGGCAAACTCTTCCTGAAGAATGGGCCCCATGGGCCATTTCTGATCTGTAGGCTGTAATTTGACACCCATCTGCTTTAGTCCCTACTACCTAACAGCTCGATCCAGTATCGTCCGCTCGAGGATTGCCCGTCTGTAACGTGCTCGTAGCGCACAATTCGGGCGCGCAAGGCAGTTCGGCGATACAGTGTCCAGTTTCACGCGTCCGTATCGCTTCTGAAAACAGATGCATAACCCTTTCCGCACCCGGCATGTAAATGAACGAAAAAGCTGTATAATGAAGGAATTAGCTATTCCCCTGCGATACTGTAACGGGCGCTGATATTATCTCCTCCGTAACCCGCTGTTCTGCCGCGGCCTTAACCTGCTAGTTTACCGCCTCCCCCTAGTAGGAGTTAGTGTAGTGTAGTGTAGGGTAAAAACATTGCTTACCCGCCCTGGTCCCGTCCGGTCTCCTGCAGCCCCGTCCGGACCGGACGGGGCTGCAGGAGACCGGACGGGACCAGGGCAAAAAAAAACAAACGAAAAAGTAGCAAGGCTCGGGCCTGCTATGGTAAGTTTAAAAAGTGTAAAAAACAAAAAACCTGTGTGCTATATAAAAAAATAAAACAATTTTAAATACCTGTCGGAGGGCCGTGGGTCCAGGCGGCCGGTGGGCGGCGGGCAGCCATCAGCGGCATCCGGTAGTCCCTTCTCCCTTCCTCCCTCCCTCCCCTGCCTGGATGAGCGCCAAAATCGCACGGGCGGGTCGGCAGCGGGGGGGGGGGGGGGCGGCAGCAGGATCCGGGAGCAGCGGGTAGGCAGCAGCGGGGTCCGGGGCAGCGGCAGCAGGGGGGGGGGGGGGCGGCAGCGGGGGGGCGGCAGCAGGATCCAGGAGCGGCGGGTAGGCAGCAGCGGGGTCCGGGGGTGGCAGCGAGATCCGGGGAGCCAGCAGCAGCAGCATGTTCGATCGCGCAGGCAGGTAGGTGGCAAAGTAAAGATGGCCGCCTGCACGGGAAAATCGTGCAATTGGCCGCTGAAGACGTGACGTCACGACGTTTGGCGTCACGGGGTGTGACGTCACGTCTTCAGCGGCCAATTGCACGATTTTCCCGTGCAGGCGGCCATCTTTACTTTGCCACCTACCTGCCTGCGCGATCGAACATGCTGCCGCTGCTGGCTCCCCGGATCTCGCTGCCACCCCCGGACCCCGCTGCTGCCTACCCGCCGCTCCCGGATCCTGCTGCCGCCCCCCTGCTGCTGCCCCCCCCCCCCCCGCTGCCGCTGCCCCCGCCCCCCCGGCCCCCGCCGCTGCCTCCCCGCCGCTCCCGGATCCTGCTGCCGCCCCCCCCCCCCCCCGCTGCCGACCCGCCCGTGCGATTTTGGCGCTCATCCAGGCAGGGGAGGGAGGGAGGAAGGGAGAAGGGACTACCGGATGCCGCTGATGGCTGCCCGCCGCCCACCGGCCGCCTGGACCCACGGCCCTCCGACAGGTATTTAAAATTGTTTTATTTTTTTATATAACACAGGTTTTTTGTTTTTTACACTTTTTAAACTTTTTTACACTTCCTGGTGCCTGTCATTTCAAATGTCATTTGAAATGACAGGTACCAGCGCACCCAGGTTACTGTATAGGCGCTGTTACAGCGCCTATACAGTAAAATGGGTTGCGCGGGCATAACCCTTCCCTAACGCTTCACAGCCGCGGCATGCATTTGCATGCGATTAGAGGAGAGTATCGGGGAGTTAGTGAAGAGAACTGTGCGTGCGGGGGGGGGAAGGGTGCGCCTGACACTACCTCACTGTTTTTACCGCGGCCTTACTGGATCGAGCCGTAAGCTAGATTTGAACTAGTATCTTAGAAGGAAAAGGTTCCATAACCCTGAATTCTCTTGCACAGTTCTACTCATTCCTGATGCAATACCAGAAAGTCTACCTGATCTCTGGCTCTAACCTCACATCCTTGTAAAAGGTAACAAAGTAAAAAAAAACTGGTCTACTTAAAATCTGGCATGTTATTTCAGTAATATATTAACTGGTATAGCTCTATATTGTCTTGTAATGCAGTTAAATTTAAAAAAAAATAAAAAATCTTAACCATTGGAACAGTTATGGTTGAGTTACATTATCATGCACATGGAAACTAACATTCTTTTTGTTAGTGTTGATCTACAATTTTCTATTGATAAGCAAGAAGATTACAGTTCAAGATGCATCTTGTCAAGAATGGTGATGCTCGAGGATCCTGCAACACAGAAGCACTTTGTTTGGCTAGTCAGGAATATTTTTGTATTTTACCCTGAGGTGCCTCCTACCGGCCACAAACTAAGGGCTCCATTATAGAGCAGGAAGCACTTCCAAAAAGTTACATGGTAGGAGATAAAGCTCACCTGAAATGACTGAAGAGAAGGTGATAGCTGCACAGATGTGTTTTCCCCTTTGATTCAGTGCTTGTGAAAGATGCCGAATTCACAGTACTGAAACTAAAATCCAACACCTGGGTAGATACCTCTTACTCCATGCACCAGGATTTGAAGATTTTCCATACCTGGAAATAAGACCGGGGGGTGGGGGGAGTGGATGTCTTACGAGATCTCATCAGTATAGCCAACACCGCGTCAGCATAACCTTTTTCCTTCAGATGCTGCCTCAAAAGCCATGCTGCTAGACAAAAGCAATCTGCCTGGTCGAAACAAACAGGTCCTTGATGGAGGTGGTTTGGGAAGTCCCGAAACAGCAGGGGGCCTGCCACCATCAGGTTGACCAGATCCGCGAACCATGGACGGCACGGCCACTCTGGAGCCACGAGAATCACTTCTGCCAGATGTATTTCTATTCGCCTGAGCACGTTGCCTATCAGAGGCTAAGGTGGAAACACAAAGCAGTACGGCGACTGAAGAAGCGGGGTGCCTTGGCGTTCTTGAACGTAGCCATCAGGTCCATGCTGGGTGTGCCCCACCTGTCGCAGATGAGCTGGAAAGCCTAGTCTGCTAACTCCCACTCTCCTGGGTCTAGACTGTGACGACTGAGAAAGTCTGCGTGAACGTTGTCTACCCCGGCTTTGTGAGACACCACTATGCTGACCAGGTACTGCTCCGCCCAGCTGATTGACGAGCCTCTGCCACCATGGGGTGACTTTGTCCCTCCCTGGCGACTGATGTAAGCAACGCTAATCGCGTTGTCTGACAGGATCCTGACCGACTTCCCGCGGAGAAGTGGAAGGAAGGATTGTAAAGCTAGACACACCACTCTGTTCTCCAGGCGATTGATTGACCACCGTGCTTCCTCTCTGGACTACTGCCCCTGCACAGACTTCCCCAGACACACTGCTATCCAAACGGAAAGGCTGGCATCTGTGGTAACCACTGTCCACTTGGGAACCACCAGGGGAACTCTTCAGCTCAGGTTGTCTAGGAGTAGCCACCAATCCAGACTGGCCCTCGCTGAATCGGTCAGCAGTAGGGATAGATGAAATTGTTCGTATACTGGGCTCCAATGAGAAAGCAAAGCTGACTGTAAAGGGCACATATGTGCAAAGGCCTACGGAACCAATTCCAGAGTAGATGTCATGGAACCTAGGCCCTGCAAGTAATCCCAGACTCTGAGGATGTTTGGACAACAAGACTCAAATCTGTCCTTGAAGCTTGACAATGTGTTCTGTAGTGAGTAACACACTGCCCCCACTGCGTGTCAAAGAGAGCCCCCAGGAACTCCAATGACTGATGGGACCAGACGACTTAGCAAAGTTGACCACCCAGCCTAGTGCTTGCAACAATTGAAGCACACGGTGGACAGCAGACTGGCAACTTGATTCCGATTTTGCCCGAATCAACCAATCGTCCAAGTATGGATGTACCAAGAATCCTTCCCTGTGCAGCTGCGCCATCATTATCTTGATGAACGTCCTGGGTGCTGTTGCCAGTCCAAAAGGTAGAGCTTGAAACTGATAAGGCTGTCCTAGGATAGAAAACCTCAGGAACTTCTGGTGGGCAGCCCAGATCCCGATGCGTAAATACGCCTCCGTCAGATCCAGAGACTCTAGAAACTCTCCCTTCCGAACTGATCGTAAAGTTTCCATGCAGAAGTGGGGTATCCAAAGGCATCTGTTGACCCACTTGTCTGGAATGGGCTGGTACGTTCCCTCTTTCTTTGGTACCACGCAATAAATGGAGTACCGGCCCTTCCACTGCTCCGCCAGAGGAACAGGATTAATTGCGCTGAGCTAGAGAAGACGCTGTAACGTCGCTTTTACTGCCTGACTCTTTGCCGCATAACCACATGGGGAGACCAGGAACGGGTGCCGTAAGTGCCATGCAAAATCTAAAGCGTAACCTTGTCTTATCACGGATAGCACCCACTAGTCAGATGTGAGTTTGGCCCACTCCTCGTAAAACAGACAATCTGCCCCCTACAACTGGAACAGAGGAGTGGACCGGCCTCACATCATTGTGAATGCTTATTTCCTTGTGCAGATTGGGTATTACCCGGTCTGCCAAAGTGGCGCCCGCGAAAGGACTGGGACCATGACTGCTGGGATTTTGCCTAAAAGAGGAAGCGGAAAACCGGGGGGGGGGGGGGGGGGGGGGGGGGGCAGGACCATCTACTCCCACGATAGCGTGATCTAGAAGAGAAAGAACCCCTTGACCTGGGTCTATCTTCTGGCAGCCAGTGAACCTTATTTTCTCCCAGAGATTGAATCATATCCTCCAAGTCCTTGCCAAACAGTAATTTGCCCTTGAATGGCAGAGAGCCCAGCTGGGCTTTGGAAGAAAAGTCCACAGACCAGTTTCTTAACCAAAGCAACTGCCTTGCAGAGACAGTGGACACCATGGACCAGGTCGATGTCTGCAACAGATCATAAAGGGCATCCATGCTATAAGCGATCACTGCCTCAAGGCGCCCCCATCTGAAGAGCTTCTCCTTCAGACAGGGATTCATTGGCCTGTAGCTGTTGCACCCAAAGGCCAGCTCTCAAGGCAAAATTACTGCACATCACTGCTCGAACTCCCAGCATTGACACCTCGAAAATCTTCGAGCTGAATCTCCAGTTTATGGTCCTGTAGATCCTTGAGAGCTGTGGAACCAGTTAACTGGGATAGTGGTCTTCGTGACAGCTGACACCGCTGCATCCACCTTGGGAACTCTAAGAATATCCAAAGCATCCTCCAGCAGAGGATATAGCCTGTCCATCGCCTTAGTGACCTTCAACCCCAGATCAGGGGTGTCCCATTTCTCGGAACAGCAAGTCAGTCGCTGAAAAATGGAATAGAAAAGTAGGCGGACCCCTCAGGCCCAACACCAGATCCATGGATCCTAACCGGGATTCTTCTTGCAGAGCCTCGATACCTAATTCCCCTAAAATAGTGGGAATTAGGGGCCCGAGCTCCTCTTTCCTGAAGAGTCTGACCACCTTAAGATCATCCCCCTCTACAGCACCCAGCTGCTGGTTTCCATCCCCCTCCACCCCCCTCAGGGGCTGGGATGGTAAGTTCTGATCCTCATCTGGATCAGATGTGTCAGAGGAAGTTACTGGATCACCCCGAGGGGCCACTGACCTCAAGGGATGTTTTGCATTGAGCGTCCCCATGTTCTCCTCCGGCCTGGATCGCTTCTTAGCCTTAGCAGACTGCTCTGCGAAAGCAGATTTGCCTGCAGAATGTTTCTTGCTGGCTTTTCTGGCCTTGTGTAATAAAACAAAATCCGATGAGGAGGAAGAGCTGTCTAAACATCGGGGTCAGCACTGTGAGCATCAGAATCAGGGAGCCCTGCCAAGTCTGAAATAGTGGCGTTTTGTCTGCCGGGGCCACGCGCTGTAGAGACAATGAGGGCGGGAGAATCTCCTCCCCTGCCGCCACTCGCGGCACTGAAGAGATGGGGCCCCAAAATGGTGCCCATTCCCACGCTCAGCGGGAACGCGAGAGGAAAAGGAGGCTGCAGATCTCCGAAAGCCTATGTTGAGCTGACACGAACCCCCCCCCCCCCCGGCCGTTCCTTTGCCTCCAAGGAGACAGGACAAGCAGAGGCCGTCCCTAGACAGCTGCATGCACGGCAGACCGACCATTGCTGCATAGTTCCAGCAGCAGAAAAAATAAAGGAACCAAGGGGCTCAAACCACCATGAAAAGAACAAAAAACCAGAATGCCCGGCAGCAAGAGAAGAGAGTCCCCCCGAACAGTTCAGCGACAACTTTTTTTTTTAAACTTGCCCGGCCTCCTGTGCGTTCTAATCCCACTGGGGTGAGTGATCCGGGCTCCCTGGTATCACCCCAGGCACTGCTACATGGTGGCTAATAGGGCCCTCGACCCCTAGCCGCAGCTACCTCAAGCACCGGGGGGATGGTCCCTTCAGGACCTGGCAACCCCCCCCCCCCCAGGAGGCTGAAGGTTCTTTCCTCACAAATTCCCTTTTCCTCTTTTTTTTATACCTATCTGTCTAAGACCTTTTCCTTTTCAACTCAGCACACCATACAGACTGAGTTTTGCATCTCCACCATCTGCTGGAGACAAATACTGACGGACTGTGGGTGGCACCTCAGGGTATAGGGCAGAGTGTCAAAACTTCTGCCTCCATCTGCTGGAGGGGGAGGCAAAACCCAGGAGCCTGGGCTGATCCTGGTCCATACAGGGAACCACTGTTCCGGGGAAGCACATGCCAGCAGCCATGAGTAACTTAATGCTCCATCTAAGCAGAAACAAGTAAAAAAAAATAATGGGGATAGTTAGGGTCAGGGAGGAGAGGGGAAGAGGTAGGAAGGGTAAGGTTAGGTGATCTTTCCCCCTAGTCTGCTGGAGCGGACTGGGAGGGAACTGGGGGAGGTCTGATTGCATCGCCATACAGTTTACTAAAATTCATCCCCCCCCCCCCCGGGCACATATTTTAAAATCTGGTGCACGTGTTGTGTGGCCATGAGATCTTATAACATACGTGCACTGGCATGTGCATGTTATAACATCGGTACGGCCATGTTTGCATGCTGGGAACTGTGCGCTCATGGCCGTGCATACACTCCTTTTAAAATCTATCCCTTTGGGAGTAGCCACTGCTGCTATTGGCATCAGTAGCATGGGATCTACTTAATGTTTGGGTGCTTGCCAGGCACTTGTAACTTGAATTGTCCATGGTTGGAAACAGGATGCTGGGCTTGATGGCCCCTTGGTCCGACTTAGTATGGCAACTTATGTTAAGTGGACTACACAAAGGCATGTGTCCCTAAGGGAACTTATTTTAAATCTCCCTATTCTATATTTAACCCACATCCTTTAGTGTAATAAAGGCCCTACAAAACTTCCTGTGAGTTTTAAGTTGGCAGGTAGTAAGTGAGCAAACTGGTTGTTCCACAGCAACTTAGAGCAACTATTAGGCCTGTTCAGAAACATGAATCACTACCACTGGAAAGGATATCTTTCATCCAATTTCAAATCTCCTAACATTGGAAACAATTTTGGAGGAGAAGAATGTAAGCAGCTAGATGAGTTTTTGGAAGATAATGTGCTCCTGATTAGAAATCAATTTGGGTTCTGGAAAAAAGTCATGGTATGGAGGGCTTAGACATTTTTGGGAAATGGAGAAGGGGCAATCTGGGATTCTGGTTCAGCTTCATATCACCACGACATCTGAAGTATTCTCTACTTGTACAGTTTGAATTGGTTGGTTCAGGTTTATCCTGGTTTCATTTTTAACTGGTAGAGAGCAACATGTACAGTTAAGGGAAACATTCTGATTGGATGCCAATTCAGTCTGGTATACCATAAGGATCTGCTTTGTCCATTTATTCAGTATTTAAAACTGCACATAAAGGTTATAAATAGTTTAGGAATGACATTTTATTATTCAGACATACAATTTATATTCTATGTGATATAAAGGACATTGGGTGTGTTTTTCAAAAACTGCATAGAGATGGTTAACACCCCCTGGTTTGTAGAAAATAAATTGGTGCTTAATATTGCAAAACTTCTGAGGGTAGGTAAGCACGTCTTTAGATGTTTGCCTATTTTAGGATTTGCATGCATGCAAATTCAGGTGGTTAGTGAGACTTGAAATCTGGACATTGGACACAATTAACTTTCAGGGCACAGATTAAGCAGGTTGTAAAGGCTTCATTTTAAAAGCTTAAATTGAGATCCTTAAAAAAAAATAATTACTGTTTTAATGATTTAGGATAGTTTTGCAGTCAATGTTTAGTTAAATTGATTACTACAACAGCTTACATATGGGGCTTCCAAACAGCCAGCTCAGAATGTTAATTGATTCAGCATGCAGCAGCTCAATTATCTGGAGCTGGTCATAAAAATCCTAACTCCTGTAATGTGTGAGCTTCATTAGCTCCCTGTCAGATGGAGGATTAAATTGAAGATAGCTACACTTGTGCACAAGCTTTTATATTGCAAGTCTCAGTTCTTTGATCATCAGTCTTCAGCAAGCATGTCAGTCTTCTGATTCCAACTTATTGGCACTATCTTCTGTGCAGATTTATAAACTGCATTCTTGCTCATTCTCTCTTTACTCTTACTGCATGGAATTCTTTACCATCAGAATAATGGTGAAAAAAATTTTGAGAACAGGTGAAAGCTTTATATTTTGCAGATATGAGATGTTTAATTTTTTACTGTATTTTGATACCTTTGCTTTTTATTTATATTATGCATACTTATGAGTGTTTATGTGCTCCACACTGAACATATGGGAAGATGCAAATAAACTACCGTATTTTCCGGCGTATAAGACTGGACGTATAAGACGACCCCCCCCTTTTTTATACACATTTTTAAGAAAAAAATAATTTTACACTCAAACAGGAGCAACCCTATCTATGAAAAGGTAACACTATAAATACTGTATATCAGGCCCTAAAAACCAATACACCTCATTAGGAAAACAGAACTAGCAAGCAGCTATAGATCCCCACACAGAAATAATTGTAAAACTATACTAATAAGCAGAATAAATGTTTCAAAACAGCTATGAACAGAACATCCAACAATTAAAAACTCATAAAAACTATTAAACTTTCTCCAAACACCAATAAAATATTTCAAAAAAGCAGACATCACATAATATTAAATAATTAAAATGGCAGTCAATCAAGAAAAATAAACTTAAAAAGCCACCTTTACTTACCTCCTCCAGCAGCTCTCCTACTCCTCTTCCATGCAGGCAGTAGCACACACCAGAAGCAGTAGTGGCTAAGCTCTATACTCATGGTCCTCTTCCTTAGGGTCCATGTCTCACACACACACACACCATACCAGTCATGCCCCCATGACCAGTTTCTGTCTCACACACCAATCATTTCCCAAACAGTCTTTGACACACATACCAGACACCTTCCTGAACAGTTTCTCTCATGCCATAACTACACATAGGCTTCCCACTCCCATGTTCTGCTTACTGTACATATACGGGCTTCTCACTCTCATAATCACTTTCTCTGTCTCACACATACACACACCAGTCTCTCTCTCATTTCCATGCTCGCTTTCCACGTGCACAGGCTTCTCATTCCCTGAATCACATTCTCTCTCACATTCACACACACCAGTCTCTTTCTCTCACACACACCGTCACCTTATCAACCAGTCTCTCATGCACGCACACACACCCCCCATGCTCTCTCTCACATAATCAGGCTTCTTACTCCCATGCTTTTTCACATACCCAGATTTCTCACTTCCATGCTTTTTCTCTCACTCACATACACAGTCAACTCCTTGAGCAGTCACTTTCATTGTCTCACATATACACACACACACACGAGCTCTCTGACCAGTTTCTCTCAATCACACACACATGCTCTCAATCAAATACATGCTCTCACTTACACACTGGCTGGCTGCTTCTCTCTCACTCACTTCCTCTCCCCCCGCCCCTCCCCAAGCACAAATGGTAGCTGCTGCAGCCTCCTCTTCCAGCCCCCGCAGGCCAAGAAAGAAGAATCCCATCGGCCGCGGGAGGCTCCTGATGCTCTCTCCTTTCCCTATTATCAGCTGCTTCGATTGCTCGGGGGCCGATGCTGCTGTCGCCGCTGCTATTTTTCATGCGGCACGGCTCTTTCTCCTTCCCGCGCACCGCGTATCACTTCCTGTTCCGGGTCGGGGGGGGGGGGGGGGGGCGGGAAGAAGAAAAGGCCAGCCGCTGGTGCCACAGCTTTTTTTTTTTGCACCGCTGCTGTTCCCGCTGGGCTTGAATGTGCTGATAGGCCAGCGGCAACGGCAGCAGGGAAGGAAGACCAGCTGATTTTCAAAGAGAACTGTCTGTATAGTTTCTCGTCAAAACATAAGGTGCATGTGTTTAAAATCACGCTTGCTTTGCACCCGCTATTTGGGTGGGCGGCAATAAAATAGCGCACGTGCTGTTGATGATCTCAAACACACAGTGTTATCCGCCCTCTCTCCTGCCCTCTCCAGGAATGTCTCTCTTTTTAACTCAGCTATAAGTGCATGTGCAGTTTTCCTGTCTCCCCATCCTCTCCTGGACACCTCTCTTAATGCAGGTAGGAGTGCATGCACAGTTCTCCTCCCTCCCCTGCCCTCTCCAGGAATGCTTGGCGACACCCCGGTGAGAAGCGCTGCCCTATAAGACAATACCCGGCGTATAAGACGACCCCTGACTTTTGAGAAGATTTTCAGGGGTTAAAAAGTAGTCTTATACGCCGGAAAATACGGTATTTAAAAGTTTGTGTAAAACTGCATTGTCCAGACACCTACTCTATTCCTCCAACCAATGGCCTCCACTATGTTAATACTCTCATAACAGTCACTTAACTTGAAATCTGACCAACAGAAGGGAAAAAATGACTGCAAAGCATCATAATAAACATGTTTCAACTATGGTATCTCACCCTCCATGTCAGCGATCATGGCCTCATGTTTATTTTTCAATTTGGCCAGGCTCTTTGACTTCTCTTCCTCCTCCGCCAGGTTGGTGGCAAATTCTGCTACTCTGTCCTCAAGCTGTTTCTTCTCCTGCGGGTTTCAAAACAACCTTGTCAAAATGACAAACACTAGAACTTCTTGAAGACAAATTTGTATGAAGGATTTATGGTGTTTTTCCCAATTAAATTTAATGCATGAGAAAATGTAGCTGATATTTTGAGTTTGAGCCATGAATTTTTGTACCATTACCCATTTACAGACTGTTCAAGAGTCAGCTGCGATTTAAATGGGAATATATAAAGGAACAAGGTGAGATTATTCATGGTAGCAACTGGAGAAATTACTTACCTGATAATTTCGTTTTCCTTAGTGTAGACAGTTGGGCTCAGGAACAGTGGGTTATGTGCTCTTCTGCTACAGATGGGAGACAGATTTCAAAGCTGACGTCATCCTAGTAGACATACCCCCTGCAGTGACCTTAGCTCTTCAGCATTCTCTTTGAAAAGCCATTGTGGATATATATTTGCTTAAATAACTTGATTAAAACTGATCAAACTTGAACTAATTCAACTGATTTCAAAAACCAGAGACCGCCAGCGCACTCAACCAATTAACATTGACACCGGACAAACTGTGGGTGTCAAACTAGGGATAGGCAACAGCTTACTTGTATTTGCTTAATCTCAAGGTTCGCTTTCCGAGGTCCTCCTTCTCTGGGGCAGCCATGGGTGGGATGCTGAGTCCATCTGTCTACACTAAGGAAAATGAAATTATCAGGTAAGTAATCTCTATTTCCTAGTGTGTAGCCAAATGGATTCAGGACCAGTGGGATGTACAAAAGCTACTCCCGGACAGGGCGGGAGGCTGCGTCTTCTTGGGCCTGAACATCCAGGCGGTAGAACCTGAAGAAAGTGTGTAAGGAGGACCACATCGCCGCCAGACAGATCATGGCGGGCGACAGCAGCTTGGTTTCTGCCCAAGATACTGCCTAGGCCCTAGTAGAATGAGCCTTAACCTGCAGGGGTAAGGGCTTTCCTGCCCTCTATGTAGGCTGCCTTGATTACTTCCTTGATCCAGCGAGCTATGGTTGCCCACGAGGCCACTTCTCCTTGATTCTTCCCGCTGTGGAGAACGAACAAGCGATCCATTTTGTGCACTGGTTCCGATCTTTCCAGGTATCGCACCAGGAGTCTGCCGATATTTAAATGACGAAAAAGGCATGAGTCTTCAAAGTCCTTATGTTCATCAGGACATCAGGGTTCAGGAGATGGTTTGGTTCAAATGAAACTTGGAAGCTACTTTTGGTAGGAAGCAGGGGATAGTGCACAGCTGTATTGTTCCAGGAGTGAACCTTAGGAACGGTTCCCGACAGGATAGTGTGTGTAGTTCGGAGATTAGATGAGCTGAACATATTGCAACCAGGAATACCATCTTCAATGTTAAGAGGCGTAGTGACAGACTGCGCATTGGTCTGAAGGAAGCCCCTGCTAGGAAGTCTAATACCAGATTGAAGTTCCATAGGGGCATGGCCACTTTAGGGGTGGCCGAAGTTGCTTAATTCCTTTTATGAAACAGGCCAAGTCCGGATGAGCTGATGGATCTTCGTGAAGATCTGGCCCTGCTGGAGAAGATCCCTGTGTGGAGGTAGGCACAGAGGGCTCCCCGTAATGAGTCTTTGCATGTCTGCATACCATGGGCATCTTGGCCAATCTGGGGCCACTAGTAGAACCAGTGTCCTGTGATATTCTCTCTTGCGGATGATCTTGCCCAGTAGTGGCCATGGGGGGGGGAAGGTGTACAGTAAGTCTTCCTCTAGCCAGATCTGGATGAGAGTGTGGATCTCATCTGCAGCTGAAGACCCGGGGACTTGGGCACAGAGAGGTGGCCAGTAGGTCCATTTCTAGGAGGCCCCAGCAATTTACTTTCTTTTGGAAGGCTGTGGTTGACAGTGTCCATTCCCCTGGGTCCAGGCTCTCTCTGCTGAGGAAGTCTGCTGAGACTGTCTTTTCCTGCGATGTGGGAGGCAGGGGTCCTTTGTAGGTTTACCTCTGCCCATGCCATGAGAGGGTCTATCTCCAGAGACACCTGCTGGCTCCTGGTTCCTCCCTGGCGTATGATGTAGGTAACCATTGTAGAGTTGTCTGACATTACTTGAATCGCTTTGCCTCAGAGTCTGTGGCTGAATCGCAGGCACGCTAGTCTGACTGCTTGAGCTTCCAGGTGGTATGCGTTTCATCCTGCCTCTTCCTTGCTCCATTGTCCCTGGGCTGCCAGGTCCTGACAGTGGGCTCCCCACCCTCGTAGACTCACATCCATGGTGAGCACAATCCAGTTCGGTGGGGATAGGCTTACTCCTCTGCTTAGGTGGTCTTCCTGTAGCCACCACTGAAGCTGAGAATGTACCTCTGCTGGTAGTTGGAGGCAAATTGAGTAGTCCTGGGCCAGTGGGTTCCAGTGTGACAATAAGGAGCACTGAAGTGGTCACATGTGAGCCCTTGCCCACAGAATGACCTCCAGGGTTGATGCCATGAGCCTGAGGACTTTAAGATAGTCCCATACCTTGGGGCATGCATTGGTCATCAATTGTTCCACCAGCTTCCTTCTCGTCGGGGGAGGGAGAAAGACTTTGGTGTCTAATCAAGCTCCCAGATACTCTAGAGTCTGAGAGGGCTGCAGACTGCTCTTGACCATGTTCATGACCCAACTGAGTTCCTGCAGTAGGTTCTTGACTCTGATCACCTACTGGCTCTCTTCCGAAGACTTTGCCCTGATCAGCCAGTCATCCAAGTAAGGGTGTACCAAGATCCCTTCCTTCCTTAGTGTTGCCGCCATGACCACCATAATTTGAGAATGTTCGGGGGCGGTTGCTAGGCCGAAGGGTAGCGTTCTGAACTGGTAATGGTGTCCCAGTACCGCAAAGCATAGAAAACGCTGGTGATCTTGATGGAAGGTAGGCTTCGGAGAGGTCCAAGGAGGTTAGGGACTCTCCCGGTGTACTGCCATTATTACGGAGCGGAGAGTTTCCATGTGAAAGTGTAGTACCTGCAGATGACTGTTTATGTTCTTGAGGTCCAAGATGGGTTGGAATGACCCTTCTTTCTTGGGAATGATAAAAAGAGATGGAACAACACCCATATTTTTCTGGGGCATAAGTACCAGAGTTATAGCCTTCAGACTGAGTAGTCTTGCCAAAGTGGATTCCACTGCCAGTCTCTTGGTGTAGGAGTGGCAGGGTGATATAAATTTGTCCCGAGGAATTGCTGCAAAAAACTCCAGAGTAGCCTTCTCGAATGATGTTTAGTACAAATTTGTCCAATGTGATTTCGACCCATCGTTGGTAGAAGAGGGAAAGCCGACCCCCTATTTCCTCTTCCTGTGGATGGGAAGGCCCATTCTCATTGGGAAGCATAGTTCGAGCCTGCCCCTGGGCCTCTTCCTCTCTTGGTTTTTCAGTTCCAAAAGGGCTGGGAACCTTCCGGATGGGTGAGGTACATGGAATGATGAGTTCCTGTAGGGTCGAAAATGTTGGGAGCCTTTGCCCCTAGTTCTTCTGGGGGAGGGGTGTTGGGATCTTTTACTCCTGTCTTCCAGTAGCCGAGGCACTGGGGATTCGCCCCACTTGCTGGCTAACTTCTCTAATTCGCTTCTGAATAGGAGAGATCCCTTAAAGGGCATTCTTGTGAGATTTGCCTTAGAAGTCGCGTCTGCCGACCAGTTCCGCAACCATAACTGCCTTCTGGCCGCCACTAGAGGCTACTCCTCTGGTTGAGGTACGCAACAGGTCTGAGCTTGTGTCTGTCAGGAAGGCTGCTGCAGGTTCGATCATTTCAATGGCATATGTTCCGGAATTATCTGCCTCTCTCTATAGGAGCAAGCAGGAACGTGCCACCAGCGCACAGCAGGAAGCTATCAGCAGTGTCATAGCAGTTGCGTCTAATGCTTGCTTAAGGATGGATTCTAATGCCTATCGAGTATTCTTCAATGCTGCCCCTCCCTCCACGGGAATGGTTGCTCGCTTTGAGATGGCGTAGACCATGGCATCCACTTTCGGGAAATGCAGGCATTCCTTGGTCACTGGTTCCAGGGGGTACAAGGCTTCCAAGGCCCGACCTCCTTTAAAGCTTGCCTCCGGGGCATCCCACTCCAGGTCAATGAGTTCCTGGGTGGCTTCCATCATTGGGAAATAGCATGAAGCCTTACAAAAGGACCCCAAAATGGGGTTCTTTGGCTCCACCATAGGGTCCGTGCCTAGGATTCCCAGAGTCTGTGAAACAAGGACTGGTCATTCATCCCTGTGGAAGAAGCAAAGCATTGTTCTGTATGGTTCCAGGCCTGGAGGGATTTCCCCTTCCTCCAGTGAGGCACCATCTGAGGTGTCCAGGTCCCTGTCAGTAAAATTCTTGGTGAGGAGGCAAGGCATATCTCGTGGCACCCAAGCAGGGCCGGGAGGGTCAGGTGCTCCTGACTGGGGTTGGACCTGGGTCGCAGCCAGGGCTGATTGCGCCTGAATGAAGGCTTGCAGTCCCTGGAAAAATTCTAACCAGGAGAAGGCCCCTGGGGGTCCATGTTAGCCCGAGCAGGGGGGGGGGGGGGGGGGGGGGGGAGGGAGTCTGAGCAGGAGCCCCTGAAATGCCCTCTTGTGGAGATGCCATTTAGGAGTTATGTAGGTCCGGGGTGCTATCGTATATAGTAGTTCTGGACCCTTCCTCAGACTGAGGGACCAGGCTTTGGTACCCCTTGGGCTTCTTCGCAATGAAGACAGACAGGACTCTAGTTCAGGCTGTGCAAAGAATGTCTGAGCTTCTTGGATGCCGGTGCCATTGCCTCTGTATACAGATGGACAGGTAATGCATTTCAAGATGCATGCAGTTATGCACGTGAGTACTGTACGCACGTGTAGCTATGAGCGTGGTTGTGCACAATTGAGTGCATCGGCCGTCCAGCCCTCCCCGCACGTACCAGTCAAGAAGGGAAGATATCGCCAACGCCCCCCGCGCGTAAGATGGTGCCCCCGAGGGTCTCCACATGTCTGGATCCCTGCACCAGATCCGGGACTAGCCCAACCAAGGCTGCTCAACCCAATTGGTGCTCCCTTTTTAGCTTGCCGGAAGAAAAAAAAACGGAATCTATATGCAATCCGAGCCCCGGAGACCTTAAAGTTTTCTGCTGACCTGGTCTCAGCGCTTACAGAGCGTGTGCCGGGACCATCTCCAGCTGCAAGGGGGGGGCTTTACCTTCACCACCGCGCTCAGTTGTGCGCCTGCTGCCTTTCAGCCACTCTGGGGGCTAAGTCCACGCCGGGAACAGGCTATCGGACCAAGGCACACCTCCGAGAGACATCAGAGATCACCTCAGGAATTCTCAACTGGGGGAGGGGGACCAATCCTTAGGTATCATGGCAGGAGAGCAGGGCTCGATCTTAAGGTAAATTTTGTTTCTTCTTTGCTGTAATTCTTAACACTGTTCTAGTGTGTGGGGATAGTGTCTGCATCTGCTAGGAGATCTGCTAGGAGGGGTATGTCTACAAGGGTGAAGTCAGCTTTGAAATCTGACAGTCTCCCATCTGCTAGCAGAAGAGCACATAACCCACTGGTCCTGAGTCCATCTGGCTAGGAAAGCCAACACTTTGCACATCTTACACCAACAGGATATCTAGTTACATAATTTATATAGACATTTCAGGAGACTTAATACAGTCTATATATTGTGCAGCTAGACACTGAAGGTTGTTACTGTTTTATTTAGAACAAAAATATTTAGAGAAATTTGTATTACACTTAAACCCAAGTGTATAACAATCAGCATTGGACTGGAAGGCTTGCTAATCAGTGCACTGTCTCAGATTTCCTGCTTCATTTTATAACCATTTAATTCACAGTGCAAAAGGCTCTCAAATGCTTTAAAAAGCATTGCTGCAAGGATTGGGAACAAGAACTACAAACGATAACTTTCCACCTAACCTTTTACTTTAATGTTTATGTCTCCTTTTATCCAGGGTATCTCACAAAACCAAACAAGTTACATTTATATACTTTCTTCCTTGAACAAAGTTCTACCCAAAGCAGTTTAAAGCAGAAATACATTTTATATACCGCAAATTCATATCGATGCAGTTTATAAAATGTTACAAACTACAAAAATATATCAGTCTACCAGCAAAATGCAAACCTCTCACATTCAGTTTGGGGAGGGGGTAACAAATCAATCCAACTATTGAAAACTCATGAAATAAAACCAACCTGTAGAGTCATACTAAATACAAACTCATTCAACCTCATCCTTCCTAAAGATTAGGAAAAGCCCCAAGCCCTCAGCACCCAATTCTCTAGACACTCACATAAGTGGCTCCCCCAGGTATCAGTGGTGAGACCACTGTACCTCGACAGACAGATCAGGTGGAAAAAATCAGCAAGTTGGTGCAGGACTCCACAGTTTATATGATAGAAAGCTTAAAAAAAGGTACTATTGTGGTTTGACAGGAAAGGTTTTTAGTTTTTATTTGGAGAAAAGAAAGATTCTTAATATCACAATTCCAGAGAAATGGTACAAGCAGAGAGAAGGCTTAGATGCAGGAAGGACCTGACTAGAAGGTAACAAAGTAGAGAGTGCAGAGCAAACAAAGGACAGTGTGAAATGAAGAATTATTAAAGATGAACAGAGCCATAAATATATTTAACATTAAGCAGAACAATTTTATACTGACAGTACTTGACAGAGAGCCAGTGGAAGGCTTCAAATCAGATTGGCACAGAGAAAGTGAGGAGCAAAGAAGAGGAGCTGCAGGGGTAAAAATGTTTGGTGGAGACTAGACTGCAGTGCATTGCAGAGATCTAGATGATGGTGCATAATGTAGAATATAGGAAATGAAAAGTAAAATCTGATTAAATCGGTAGAAGCTCAGATGATTACAGGACAGATGTTAAGAGCACACAAGTTTGAGGACCAAGATTTTTAATGGAAAAAAGAAAGTGAACTGGGCCAAGGCTATCAAAACCAGATTTAAAACAGATGCTATATGTCCTGGCTAATCTTTCTGATTTTACTTTTCTAAGAATTGAGCATGAGCTGCCTATGGAGCTCATCTAGAGACTGAGGAATGGGAAGACATGAGAATGATCTGCATACCAGCATGAGTTAAGGTGCAACAAGAGAGATCCAGAACCAGTCTAATAAAAAACAAGACTCAGAACAGAGCCATACTGGACTCCTAGTGCAGGAGAAGAATCAGGAAAGGAGTCACTCAGAATGGAGAAAAAATTAGTCAAAATGTGATACAGACAAAATCTTTCCACTATTTAAGGGAGGAGACATCTGTCATCCACTTTTGACAGTTGATTACTCCCAACTACTAGAAATTATCACGATTAAAATGTAGAAGAGCTAGATACAGTATCTGCCTGATAAGAATCTTAAATGTAAGATGATCCTCTTCGTGGGCCAATACACAGCCCGATACTGTAAAACCGCGGGAGAGCGGACGAACGCCCGCTCTCCCGGCGCACGCACCGGCCCTTGGCCGGTGCGAGCGATCCAGTATGCAAATTAGGCGACGTGGTGCAAACGAGGAAAAGGAGGCGCTAGGGACACTAGCGCGTCCCTAGCGCCTCCTTTTGGCCTGGAGCGGCGGCTGTCAGCGGGTTTGACAGCCGACGCTCAATTTTGCCGGTGGTTCTCGAGCCCGCTGACAGCCACGGGCTTGGAAACCGGACGCCGGCAAAATTGAGCGTCCGGTTTTCGGCCCAACAGCCGCAGGCCGAATTCAAAATTTTTTTTTTTTTTTTTTTTTTTTACTTTTGGGGGACCTCCGACTTAATATCGCTATGATATTAAGTCGGAGGGTGCACAGAAAAGCAGTTTTTACTGCTTTTCTGTGCACTTTCCTGGCGCCGGAAGAAATTAGCGCCGACCCAAAGGTCGGCGCTAATTTCTTAGAGTAAAATGTGCGGCTTGGCTGCACATTTTACTTACTGAATCGCGCGTGCATACCTAATAGGGCCATCAACATGCATTTGCATGTTGAGGGCGCTATTAGGTGCCGCGGGTGGGCCGCGTGTTTTCCTCCCCTTACTGAATAAGGGGTAAGGGAAAACACGCGTCCAGAGCAGGCTGACAGTGCGCTCCGACGGAGCACACTTTATTGTATCGACCTGACAGTAAGTACTATCTAGCTACTGCCCCAGAGGCTACCTCTGTCTTTGGCAAGAGGCATTTAGCTGTGATTGTACATATCAAAAAACCCACCTTGTCTTATAATTAGGGACCTTCATTTTCAGTTATTTTATTTTACCTAGGAATTTTTTTGTTAGTGTTCATAACAAAAACAAGAGAAATCAATGGAATAAAAACATGTTCTCAGGTAAACCTTTGTTCTTGGTGTATTAAACACAAATTCTTGGGTGAAAAACCTGAAAATAAGATGTCCCTACTTATAAGGCCAATACAGGGTAGATGGTTTAAGTGAAGGGAGAAAGATATCAGGCTAAAAGGATTAAGTATAGAAGAAAAAGTAGTAAAGCTGGTAATTAACCACATACTCCAGAATCTTAAGGAATGAAAGAAAAATGACAAATGTGAGAACAAGAGAAGACTTCAATGTGGGATAGACTAATGGATATGGCAAGAGGAAACAAACATGACAAGAATAAGAAAAGTGTCAGCACTGCTAGCAGGACAGAATGGATGGAATCAGTTGACAGTAGTAAAATTACAAGAGTGAAGCAGAACTGTAAGCTCTGTTTAACTGATCGAATTCAGAGAGGGAAGTAGGAGAATCCAACAGAAGTAGTGAAACGGATGCATGGTCTGAGCAAATCATGGCATTTTTATCGAGAAAAATTGCAGAAAGGTTTAGAGGAAAGTCGACTGAGCAGGTGGTAACAAATGTAATGAAAAATACCAAAGAGGTAGAAAGTTATTAGAAGATTAGGTCAGGGCACTGTAGTAGTTATACTTAGCTGATGTGCAGAACAGTCAACCAAGAGAATGAAAAATATATTGGGTACAAAATGTGCCACTGAGCTTAAGCAGTGATACAGCAAAACTGAACTTAAAGAGTCCAGAAATGTCAATTATAACTGGACCTCTAGATTTAAGTCAAAAGCTAAATATTTGGGCTAAATTACCCCAAAGCAGCTTTGTATCTCAGAGTGCTTTATTTTCTTTTCCATTACTTTACTAAAAAGCACTTTAAATTTTAATCAACCCCATCTTTGAACCTCCTTGGTTCCCTAGCTTCAGATGGCATGCTGGGATAACCCTGGAAACCTGCACCAGCCTACGAGCTGTAGGGGAACCTTCTCCTTAGAGCACCCTTATCCTTGCTTGATGGCCAGCCAGGCCTGCTGTATAGTAGCAGCAGCCACAGTGCCTGCCCTCAGCAAGCCACCTGGACTGCATCCAGGCTTGGTGGCAGGGTCCAAACCAGATCTCCTGCACTGTAGTATTGTGGGCTAAACCACAGGGCTGGCCCAAGGCCCTTGTTTTGACAAATCTAGAACACCTTGTAATATCTGACAGATTTCCAATGAAGAGATGGGGGAATATGTAGCACAAAATTATGGTTTTATTATTGGATCTGGTCTCACCTTTCCCAGTTTGCTGTTTTGGTCTTCCAGTATAATCACATCTTCTTCCATCTTCTTCACTTTGGCTTCTATGCTGACCTTGTCTAGTTGTAGTTTCTGCCTTGCAGCTTCCTCTTCCTCTAACTGCTCTTCCAGCTCCTGCAATGGTGGCAGAAGCATGTGTTAACAGAAGTTACTAGGGACCCTTTAAGTGAACTCCTGCTCTACCCTTAAGACCACCATAATGTCTAAACAGTCCTAAAATGCTCAAGTAGCTATATTTTCAGTTTTAGGAGAGAAATAAACTGCAATCTCATTTTACTACAACTGGAAAGTGAATCTTGCCTCTTTCTACTAAGCTCTTGGGAAGGCCATCTAGAGTAGCCACTAATATTTTTTCAGTTTTCTTCTATGCCCTCATCCACACAATGCCTCACACCTCAAAGAACCACATTTAATGCTGTGCTTCTGATCAACTAAGCCACCCACCCTGCTCCCTTTTCAAGTACTGTGAACACTACCTTCAGCAGCAATAGTTTCATTCCCCATACAGCCCAGGGAGCAGTTCATGTGAATGGAATCCAATTCTATTGCTTGGCAATTCTGAGTTAACCTTTTTTCCGTTAGGATGGCTCCAACTTGTGTAACATTTTGTACATAAACCCTTCAAATGCTTACTGCAATATTCTGAATCATTTTCTTTTTCTCAGTCTGTAATTGCTGGCATCGTTCCTCCTCCTCTTCAACTCTGGACTCCATGTCATGCAGGATTTCCTCCAGTTCCTGCTTTTTAGCCAATAAGCGGACTCTCATCTCTTCTGCCTCAGCACAAAGGTCACTTTCTGCTTGCAGCCTTTCCTGCAGCTGCATCTTCTCTGTTGTCAGCTGCACTTAGACAACAAAATCTCATCAGGCTAGGCACTTTGCAAAAGTTAGACAAGACATTTTCTACCTTCTTCCATTTGGGAATCAGGATACTGCTATGAAAATTACATCCCAGGCCACACTGGCCACTAATACTGCAACCCTCAGTAAGTCTCAATAAAATGGCTAATTACAGAAGAAAGCCCCTCTAGCTTTTATAATCTACAATAGTTACAAATGTTATGTTAAAAAAGGTAATACTGCAGAAAGCAGAGTTGCTTACCTGTAACAGGCGTTCCCAGGACAGCAGGATGTAGTCCTCACATGTGGGTGACGTCACTGGACAGAGCCCTATGAGGAAAAACTTTTCTGTCAAAGTTCCTAGAACTTTTGACTGGCACACTGAGCATGCCAGCATGCCATAATCCCTGTAGCCATAGGGATCTCCCTTCAGTCTCGTTTATAGCAAAAGGTGCGAGCAAAAAAAAAAATGTTTCGGACCCAACTCAGTGAGGTGGCGGGTGGGTTTCATGAGGACTACATCCTGCTGTCCTGGGAGAACACCTGGACAAGAAGGATGGTAAGTCCTCATATGTGGGTGATTTGCAAGGTACAGGCTGACATTTGTTTGGACCAACAGCATACTTGTGCAACAGGCACAACTGGTGTACTGATGGTAAAAATGAGGCAGCCTGAAAATCACAGCAGATTGGATGTGGAAGGAGTTGGGATTATACTGGAAATAAGTTCAAGACTGATTGGCCAAAGGCAGAGTCTTGATGTTCTTCCTTGTCCAGGCAGTAATGTGCTGCAAATGTGTGAAGAGAGCTCCATGTTGCAGCTTTACGGATCTCAGCAATCAGTACTGAACGATAGTGCGCTACTGATGTTGCCATGGCTCTTACTGAGTGCACCTTCACTCGTCCCTGCAGAGAAAGGCCTGCTTTTTCATAGCTGAATTCGATACAGTCTGCTAGCCAGTTGGAGAGAGTTTGTTTGCCCACTGCAACTCCTGGCTTGTTTATCAAAAGAAACAGAGCTGGGTGGATTTCCTATGGCCTGCAGTGCGGTCTAGGTAAAATGCAAGTGCACGTTTACAGTCCAAAGTGTGTAAAACTCTCGCGCCCTGGTGAAATGTGGGCAAGACTATAGACTGATTCAAGTGGAAGTCCCATAACCACCTTGGGAAGGAATTCAGGGTGAGTATAGAAGACCACTCTGTCATGTAGAAACCTGGTATAGGGTGAGTATTGACAAGTACTTGTAACTCACTAACCCTTCGAGCAGATGTAATGGCTACTAGGAAGAGAGCTTTCCATGTAAGAAATGTAACATCACAGGAGTGCAAAGGCGCAAATGGGGAGCGCATGAGTCTTTTAAGTACTATGTTTAGGTCCCATTCAGTGACTGGTGGCCATAGAGGGGGCTTAAGTTGTAGTAGGCCCCTCACACTTATTCACAAAGGGTTGTGCTGTTACCGGGGCATCCCCAACTCCTTTGTGGTATGCTGGGATGGCACTCAGGTGTACCCTCACCCAAGAAGTCTGGAGACCAGAGTCTGAAAGGTGCCAGAAATAGTCTAATAGAGATGGCGTGGGGCAGAAAAAGCAGTCTATAAGAACATGCCATACTGGGTCAGACCAAGGGTCCATCAAACCCAGCATCCTGTTTCCAACAGTAGCCAATCCAGGCCATAAGAACCTGGCAAGTACCCAAACACTAAGTCTATTCCATGCTACTGTTGCTAATAATAGCAATGGATATTTTCCAAGTCAACTTAATAGCAGGTAATGGACTTCTCCAAGAACTTATCCAATCCTTTTTTAAACACAGCTTTACTAACTGCACTAACCACATCCTCTGGCAACAAATTCCAGAGTTTAATTGTGCATTGAGTGAAAAACTTTCTCCGATTAGTTTTAAATGTGCCATATGCTAACTTCATGGAGTGCCCCATAGTCTTTATTATCCGAAAGAGTAAATAACTTTCACATTAACCCGTTCTAGACCTATTTTAAACACCTCTATCATATCCCCTCTCAGCCGTCATCTCCAAACTGAAAAGTCCTAACTTCTTTAGTCTTTCTTCATAGGGGAGCTGTTCCATTCCCTTTATCATTTTGGTCGCCCTTCTCTGTACCTTCTCCATCGCAACTCTCTCGATATGCGGTGAACAGAACTGCACAGTATTCAAGGTGCGGTCTCACCATGGAGCGATACAGAGGCATTATGACCTTTTCCGTTCTATTCACCATTCCTTCTCTAATAATTCCCAACATTGCTTACTTTGACTGCCGCAGCACACTGAACAGATTTCAATGTGTTATCCACTATGATGCCCAGATCTTTCTTGGGTGGCAGCTCCTAATATGGAACCCAACATTGTGTAACTATAGTATGGGTTATTTTTCCCTATATGCATCACCTTACACTTATCCACATTACATTTCATCTGCCATTTGGATGCCCATGTTCCAGTCTCAGAATGTCTTCCTTTTTGCGTGCACCATATCGTAAATCTATTCCACTTAGAATAGGATTTTCGTGTGGAAGGTTTTCGTGAAGGTACAAGCACTTGAAAGACATTAAACGGTTGAGTGGTTGCAGGATCAAGCGTTCAACATCCAGGCTGTGAGGGATAGGGTCTGAAGGATCGGATGGCGTAACATGTCTTGGTTCTGAGTTATGAGAGTGGGTGCTGTGCCCAGGCGAATGGGTTCTCTGATCAAGAGGGCAAGAAGCATGGGAAACCATACTTTGAGGCCAATACAGGGCTAGGAGTATCATTGATCCTTTGTCCTGCTGCAGCTTCACGAGAGTTTTGGCGATCAGCGGTATCGGGGGATACGCATATAGGAGGCCTGTGTTCCGGGGAGAGCGAAGGCGTCCATGGCTAACTTGTTTGGTTGTCTGTGCAGGGAGCAGAATCTGTCCACTTTGTGATTCAGTTCAGATGCAAAGAGGTCTATTGTTGGTTGACCCCAGCGTTGGAAGATTCTGGTTATCACAGGATCCAGAGACCATTCGTGGGGGATGGAACTGTCGGCTGAGGTGATCTGCTATTACGTTCTGTAAGCCTGCCAGATAAGTGGCCCAGAGATACATGGAGTGTGCAAGGGCCCAGATCTACGTGGCTTCTTGGCAGCGGAGATAAGAGCCTGTGCTGCCCTATTTGTTCAAGTACCACATTGCAACTGTGTTGTCTGTTTGTATGAGAACAGTCTTGTATGAAAGGCAGTCCTTGAACACATATAGAGCATAACGCATAGCTCGAAGCTCTAGAAAGTTGATCTGAAACATTGCTTCGAGCTGTGTCCAAGTACCTTGAGTTTGAAAGTTGTTCACATGAGCTCCCCAACCCAAGTTGGATGCGTCTGTGGTTAAAGTTACTTGCGGAACTGGTTGCTGAAAGGGTAGACCTGTTAGCAAGTTGGCTTTGTTTGTCCACCAGAGAAGTGATAATGTAACTGGTGGGTTACTTGAATCTGGGATGAAAGCGGTTGACTGGCTTGAAGCCACAGATTTCAAAGTTCACTGAGTTATTCTCATGGCCAGCCTGGCCATAGCAGTGACATGGACCATGAAAGCCATGTGGCCCAGCAACATTAGGAATTGATGGGCTGAGGCTGTTACTTTTGTGCGCAGAGACAAAGCTAGCTTGGAGAGAGTGAATGCGTGGTTGTTGGGCAGGAAGGCCTTTGCGACTGTGGTGTCCAAATCTGCTCTGATGAAAGTAAGGAGGTGAGATGGAGTTAGGTGGGATTTTTGGTAGTTGATGAGAAATCCCAAAAGTGTAGCAGATTGGGGGGAGAGAGAGGGGACTGAGAATCATTGCTGGGGCAGTGCAGCCCAGCCCTAAAAGACGAATTACCTGGAACCAGTGGGTGAGGAGAAATCCCGGCCCAGATTTGATGTTGTCATGCCTCTGACATCAGAGGCGGATCTGGTAAGTTTAAAAACTGCCCCCCCCCGTGGCGTGCAGACACCGCCGGCACGCTGCGAAAGCGGTGCATGGCTTTCTTTGATTTTTTGGATCACTGTGGAACTCTTAATTTCAACCTTTTGAGGACTTGGGGGAATTTTCAATTCTAGTAAGTAAACTTCACTTTGTTTTCCTCTCTCCCCTATACAAAAGATACTAGATTTGAAAAGGACTATACGGATACCCATTAAGAAACAGAGGCTCTGCTTGGTTGTTTTTGAATTAATATTCCTTTAGATTAATATGCCCCACACCAAACGGAAGGCTGAGTGAATGTGCAGGAGGCTATGACTTAGTCTCCTTACCCAGACCAATTCAGCCTCAGATATCTTTCTTTATGGCTGCAGCATCACTGGAGGAGAGAGCTGCAGTGGAGATAGTTCCTGAGCGAGAATCTATACCACAGGCTGAAGTCATCTCATTGAGCCCTGGGGGCTCCCAATACCCCCTTCCCTGCCGATTTTTTTTTTTTTTTTTTTTTTTTTAAAGAAGAAAAGTGTGTAGACCCCTTCTTAGGTGAAGGGAGTTCTTTAGATTTAAATGTTCTATCTAATAATGGTTTGGGAGGTGGGGGACCAAGCTGCTGGGGGTGGTAAGGAGGATAATCCTGAATTAGAAATAATTATACCTAAAACGGCAGAAATCACAATGGACACTCTTTGGGCTGTGATTAAGTCGATAGAAACAGCTATTATAAAACTGACTAATGTTAATGTAAATTCACAACAGAAAGTATTGGAATTGGAAAACTATATCTCAATATAGTAATAAATTGGCAGCAAATGATGAAGTTGGAAAAACTAGAGACTTTCCAAAAAATGTTGCTAAATCTGAGTTATCTAACTTTAAGAAGTTAGAATATTTACAATATACTTTAAAATATTCCAATCTGAGGATCTTAAATTTCCCTTTCCAGAAATTGATTCCACTTAGGGAAATGTTTAAGGAATATTTTTTGCAAATTTTGAAAATGCCAAATCAGTCTATTCCAGCCATCGCAAAAATTTACCATCTACCTCAAAAAAGAATGCAAACATAAGATATACAACCAGAAATATCTTTGAATGTTTCTGAAGTGATAGAAATGACGATAGATACTAAAATAGCGATAAGAGCACCCGTTTGTATCATTTATGTTCCCGATGGAAAGAGATACCGTTTTACGTTTATTTATGAGACAGGGTGGAGAAATTCCATGGGCAACAGATATGGATTTATCCAGATCTTGCGAAGGAAACCTAATTAAGACAGCAAGAATTTCTTAAATTAAAATCTGAAGCCTTGGTAAGGGGGTGCCAAATTAAGGTATCCCTGTATGTGAAATTTGGTTTAAAGAACATAAATATGCCTTTTATGAGGTAACAACTTTAGAGGCATTCCTAGAATCTCACCCCTTAATGCAGAAGTTGGTTAGAGAGCAGAAGTAGAATTTAGCTGCCATCTCTGTTTACTGAATTTGAAAAAAAGAAAATAAAAATTTCCTTTTTTCTTTTTTTCAATTACCTTTATATCGCTCATGAATCTGTATATTTTGGATTTCCTTAAAAAAACTGAATGTTGTGTTTAATTGAAAATTTGAGAGAATTATTGAATGTTTATATATCAGTATACATAATTGTTCTCGTTATTGAAAATTCATAAATTAAAAAAAAAAGTAGATTGATAGTGAGCTTGAGAAAGTTGAGAGCTCCTTGGATTGGCTCTTGATGAGCCAGTCGTCCAGGTAAGGAAAGACATGTATGCTTTTCTTGTGTAGATGGGCTGCAGCCACTGCTAGGCACTTTGTAAATACACGGGGTGCCGAGGCAAGTCCGAAAGGCAGGACCCGGTACTGAAAGCGTTTATGTCCCACTAGGAAATGCAGGTACTTGTGGTGATGTGGGAATATTGTAATGTAAGCGTAAGCATCTTGAAGATCAAGAGAACAGAGTCAATCTTTTTGCAGAAGGGGAAGCATGAAGCCCAAGGACACCATCCTGAATTTTTCTTTGTAGAAATTTGTTGAGATGGCGGAGGCCGCCTGATTTCTTTGGAATGAGAAAATAGTGGGAGTAGAACCTTCTGCCCTGCTGTGCCTGGGGCCCAGGTTCCACAGCCCAGGTGCCCAGAAGGGTGGACAGTTCTGACTAGAAGACTTGTGTGATCTTTTTGCATCCAGAGTGGATTGGGTGGTGAGTCTGGGGGTACCATGAGGAAGTTTAGATGGCATCCCTGGGTTATGATGGATATCACCCATTAGTCTGTGGTAATGTTGAGCCTGTTTGTTATGAAATGGTGAATTCAATCTACTAGGAAATCTGAATCTGGATTTGTGGAGCAGCTACTGTTCTCTGGATAGGTCTCAAACTCCAGAGGCTTGGCCCGTTTGCGGTGGTGGCTGAGGCCTGGATGTCTTGGGATGTCGAGGATTTACTCAGACTGCCTGGTTGGCCTCACGTGTTTTGTAGGTGGGTAGTATCTGCATGGGTGATAAAATGGCTTTCTAGGATTCCTTCTGGTGGATCTTCTTGCAGAAGGGGCCTCGGTAGTAACTGTGGATAATTGCTGCAGGGTCTCATGGTCTTTTAGTTGAGCCACTGCATCTTGTATCTGGTCTCCGAATAGGTTACCAGTACATGGCAAATCAACAAGTTTTGTCTTGGACTTCAGGTCTCAAGTCAGATGCTTTCAGCCAGGCCCACTTCCTGGTGCTGATTCCCATTGCAGACATGCAAGAAACTGTTTCAAAGGAGTCGTAAGCAGCACGAACCTCATGTTTCCCAGCCTCAAGGCCTTTCGTAGTATGGCGTTGAGACTATCCTGCTGTTGGGGAAGAGAGTTGGCTGTTTCCAGAGATTCCTTTGATACTGTGTCATTTAAAGTTGGTATGCAGCTATGCATGACACTAGCATAGAGCCTTGAAACATCTTGTGACCCAAAATATCAAGGAATTTTTGGTCTTTGCCAGGAGGTGTTGAAGAGTGAGGTCGCAGTCTTCTAGCCTTTTTTTGTGCGGACTCAACTACCACAGACTGATTGGAGTAATTGTGGCTTTTGGAATCCAGGAATATGTTGGACCAGATTAAGTTGCATCTGTCCTCTTATTCACTGGCTGAACAGCACAAGGATGGTCCCAGAGACTATGCTGGAGATCCACTAGCACTTCGTGGACAGGGATAGCCATAACTTTTCAGAGCATCAAATTTGAGAACTTCCAATGTTTTATGGCGTGTGTCCTCTAATCAGGGTCTCTGACATCTCCCTTACAAAATTAGCAAAGGAGAGATCTTCTGGGGGAGATTTTCTCCTTTCTTCCAGAGGATATGGTTCTGATAAGATGTCCTCCGTGGATGTGTCTGTCAACATCTTTCCATGTGTCAGAATAGGTATCTAGTCGAGATCCTGAGGGAGGGAAGAAGGTTGGTACTGTAGGATGTGTTGGCACTGATGGATCCTTTGATGTCTCGATGGAAGATGCAGTGGCACTGATGTGGGTTTCGGTGGCACTGAAGGGAAATGTGGGCCTCTGTCCCGAGAGCCCTGTTGGACCAGGCATCTGTTCCAGCATCGGTGGAATCTGTGTTGAAAGAAGACTGGAGTCCGTGCCTTCGTCTGAGGATCCCGGAATGGGAATCGGGACTTTCAGAGCCTTTGCAGGCTGCTTTGGCATCGGTGGCCCGGGTTGTGTTGGAAGGGCACCGATGAGTGAATCCAATCTGGTTAGCAAAGGTATAAGTATCGCTGGCTCCGGTGTCTGTATGGAGGCCGGCATCGAAGGCTGTAAGTGAGAGCATCATGCATTGCCTGGCAGATGAAACTGTCCAGTTCCTCCCTGAAAGCTGGTGTAGATATCACAGCTACAGGGGGAGGTAGGGTAGGAGCTACTGGCACTCCACAGGAGCTTGTGGGGGCTCAGTACCTGGCACAGATATTGGTGGGGACTGCCTTATTTTCTCAGGTGGAGGGGAGGTTAAAAGGCTCCTCTACCTGTGTCCTCTTCATAATCGGCTTGATAGCCATCGAGGCCGATGCGGTGTCGGCACCAGGCGTAGACTTGCGTCTGTGCTTCCCTCTGCTCAGTCTGGTCTTTCTCCGGCACAGAGGAAGATGATATGGATGCCTTAGACGGAGTCATGATGGACAGTCACCACTGCCCTGGTGCTCTTGGCAAGGTTTGATGACTAATTTCTTCCATGCTCATGCCTGTGATTGGGTGGACGTCGATGGAGTCAACTTGATTTTAAACAGGGTCTCCATCTTGTCGAGGAGAGCCTGCCTACCCTTCGGAGTCATCTGTGCACAACTTGGGCAGTGAGAAACACCGTGTGATGAGTCGAGGCACAGCACACAGACATGTGGGTCGGTAATCGACATGGCTCAGGGGCACTCTGGACATTTTCGGAAACCTGTTGCTATAATGGCAGAGGTTGAGGCCCAAAAACGGTCAATGGCCTGTGGGCACCGAAAAATGTAGGGGCAGGAACAGACCGTGGACAGTGAATGCTTACTGGGCGAGCGATGAAAAACAATATCACGATGGGAGACACCCCCCCCAATATCACGATGGGAGACCTATGAGGGAACCTTTTCAAGTTTTTTCCATAAGGAAAATTGTGAGAGTTCTCACAAGAGTTCCTAACTGCAAGGCAAACTGCAGTGCAGAAAAAAAAAGACTGAAGGGAGACCTCTGTGGCTACAGGATTATGGCATGTTGGGCATGTTCAGTGTGCCAGTCAAAGGTTCTAGAAACAGTTTTCCATGATAGGGCTCCATCCAGTGATGTCACCCACATGAGGACTACCATCCTGCTTGTCCTGGGAGAATAAGGAAATCTTTGCCATTACTGTGTCCCCCACAGTTAAGAAAAACAACAAAACAACTTAATGAGCCAATAGAAAACGTCCTTGTAGCCAAGATATGAGGTTGTGTTGAATCCTTACTGGGGCAATTAGGTATATTTAAGACCAAAATTTTCCCCATGAACCAATTACAGGGTTACATTTACACCTATTCAGAACAAAGATCAGAAGATATGCCTTTTCCTCACCATAGCCTGCTCTTTTTCCAGTTCTTCTAGTTTCACCTCCAGGACAGAGTGCTTTTCTTTGACTTTATTCAGTTCCTCATCTTTGGCCAACATTTCTTCTTCCTGCCGGCTTACCTGCAACAATGGCTTTACCTGCAAGAAGCAAAAACAAGTTGTACTCATGTGAGAACTGAAAAAGGGATAAGGATATGTTATTTAAAATTATCTGAGAAAATCTACCAGTGAGTCATTTACACATTCTTCAATACATAAACTTACAGCAAAAATACTCTACAGAGTAGTTCATACAAAATCAAGCCAAGGAACGTCTGCAATCCAGTAAATTCATGTAATGCAAGCCAATGTTATTGGGTGGCACTGGCTACTACAATATTGCTTTACCTGCTATTCCATGGGTTTAGGCTAGCAAATGATTTTATACAAAGTTACACAGAAATACTAGTTGTGCAAAGTCTATTTCACACCTAAGTGAAACTGAATAGAACCCTTAGCAAGTCTGATGTGTCTGCCTTCCAGCTATATAAAATGTTTAAAGTCTGCAAACCAGGTTAGGAAAACAATTAAATTTTACTTTTCTTTGGGAAGTGAACACAGGCATAGCTTCTTCCTCACTTTGACAATGTGAGAACCAAAGTTGAGTACCATTCCAACAAGTGGCTAGCTATATGGAATGTTTGGAAGCCATTTTTTCTGTCACAGAAGGCATTATAAAGTATCTACTTAAGTATCCAACTTTTTGCTCATGCCATATTTACTGTTATTTTCAGTCTGTAAAATTCAGATAGTTATTTTGGATTAAAAATGGTAGAAATGTGTTAGCTTCTGTTCTAGATTCATTAAAACAATTTGACCAAGGATACTTTATTTTTGTACATGAGTAACTAGAAATATGTTGGAACCAATTCCAAGGCAAGGTGGGTGGGTTCAGAGGATTCACATTCCTCTGAGATCACCTGTTACAGATGAGCAACGTTTGATTTCTCCAAAGTAGGGTGTGATATCTGCACAGGTGGGGCATCCCTAGCTATAGGTAGTCTCCCACAAAAAAGGGAGGGGATCCCAACAGGCAATTTTTGAAGGTAACTATTAAGTTCGCTTTTTCTAAAAGGCAGCCTGGAAACAATAAGAAACAGGTTGGGGGGCATCTGGATTTGGATTCTAAACCTCAGACTCTGTAGGACAGACTAACCAAACCTATTACACTGGCAGTCTTTACCTAAAGAATTAGATATGAATGTTGATGTGAATACCTCATTACAACTTGGAAAATCTCCCCATGGAGGCCAAGTAAGTGGGCCACTACCATTAGGACTCTTAATACAATGAACCTTGACATGACCATCCAGAGTCAGGCCTTCCTGGGCATAACCAAGATGCAGTCTGCTTAACTAATTACAAGGGGGTGCTTGGCAATGGCAGTCCCAATTTAAAATAAAACAAAAAAAGCTGGGAGACAAGTATTTCAGTCTGCTCCAGATAGAGGGCTATGTCTTTTGCAATCCAGACTGTGCAAGGCTTGTTCACCTTTGTTGACATGTGGACTAGAGAAAAAAAAATATTGGTAGGACGATTGACTGGTTAAGGCAGAAGTCGATACAATCAGGCAGGATCTTAGGGTGGCTCTGCTCAAATATCCTATTATGAAGAAACTCTATAATATGGATAAGTCACTAGGGTCTGGAGCTCTGCATGCTAAAGTAACCACCAAAAATATGACCAGCCAATTCAGGTACTTAAGCTCACAGCAGTTAATGACTCAAAAGGAGCTCCTCAATGTGGTGATAGCTCTGCTGATGAAAGCTCCCTTTGAACTGCTGTGCTCCTGTGACCTGAAGTACCTGGCTTGGAAAGTCATTTTTGGTGGTTGTCACTTCAGCTCGCAGGGTCAGCAAGCTCCATGCCTTAGTGACATCCATCTTACACTAAGTTTTTCATGACAGGGTGCATATGTAAGACAACCCTAAGTTCCTGTTTAAAGTGGCATCAGACTCATCTTAACCAGTCCATTCTCCTGCTAACACTTTCCCAGGTCCCATTTGCACCAAGCTGAATAAGCCCTGCACAGTTTGGACTACAAAAGAGCCTTAGCTTATCTGGAGCAGACAGAAGCCCATACACCATCCACCTAACTTTTTGTTTCTTTTGAGAGGAGTAAGTTGGGATTCATTGTTGCAAAGCAAACTGCATCTCCTGTTATGCCCAGGGAGGCCCTGATCTTGGGGATTACATCAAGGCTCACTCTGTACAAACTATGGCAATTTCCCCACAAATCAGTGGGAGCACAGAGGAGAGGATCACCTTGCTGGTGGCTTGAAAGGCATCAGTAAGTTTTTGCTTGTGAAATTCTTTAAAAGTATTGGGGCGAAGTTAACTATTTGGGAATATTATTTAGTGTGTTTGTGCTTTCAATAGTCAGTATGTTAGTGAATAAACAGAAGTTAGAGTGTTTGAATATTTAAAAAAAAAAAAAAAAAAAAAAAAAAAAGAGCAGCCAGAAGCTAGAAATAAGCTAGGAGCAGTGTATATCTAAGTAAAAAAAATTGCAAAGTTCAGTTCAGTTCCTCACCTTGGAAAGATGTTAAGGTATATGGATTTGGTTTGATTAGGTACTAACATTTGTTAATCAAGAGCAGTGAGTCACTGGCTGACTAACTGAAATTAAGTTTTCCATGCTGGGCTCCATCTGTTGTCACTCATATGTGATGACTGACACCCTGCTGTCCTCAGAATACCTGTTACAGGTAAGCAACACTGCTTTCTGCCCATAAGGCAAGCAGGATTTCAACACCACTAGTGTCTTATGTTTCCACAGGATAGTTTGAGGGCGGCCCAATTGTGATTAATATAATCATCAAAATCTTAGTGGGAGGAAGAGTCTTAAATACCTGCCAATGCCTTTACTGTGGCATTGGCAGGTATTTAAGACCTGCCAATGCCACATGTGAAACTGTTGATGCATGTGAAACTGTTGAAGATGCCCAAGGGAGCTGAAAATTCTCCCAGAAAACTTTGGAAGGGAATGTCTGGCAAAATGCCATCAATAGGACATCACCAGCTGCATGATTAACTGTTTGTATTCAAAGACGGCATATTAATAAATGGCTTACTGTTAATTTCTAACAAGTGAAAAGCACAGATCCAGTGATGGGATTTTTTTTTTTTTTTATATCTAATCCCAGAAATGAGGAAGTTTTGTACAGGAGAAGACTGTACTGACTTGATACATCTTCTTCCTCTCATCCACACAACAAAACCACCAAAAAAAAAGATTTAGGTCTCTGCTGGTGTATTTTCACATTCATGTTACAGCCACACAATCCAAAGAACTGTGAAAGCCTTCAACTTTGCTCTGTCAAGCCTGTTTTTAAATATTTGACCCTCATGACTGAGTTGTCACCTGCAGCTAGATATGAGCTGATTGACAAAGCTGTGAACATTTTTTCCCTTTCCATGACTCAACTTTTTTCCCGCTAAGGTTAAACTGGATTTTCCTTGATCTATTTGTATTTTTACTGTTTATTACGTTAACAGAAAAGTCTTTAAGACTTACCTTAATGAATAGACAAACCTTTAAATGAAAGCGTTTAAAGGAGAGTTACCAAAATGAAATATCCAAGCATGTAAAACGTACCTTGGTAAAGAGTCGCCACCACTGCCAATTTCGCAATTTCAGATAAGCAGCACAGTTTCTCTGGATCACTTTCATGGCAGTTAACTGTTGCTGGCGCTTGGCAAAGGCCCTGCAAAAAAGTCAATCAGGTTGGCTTATGCTATGAAATGCAGCAGCTCCTGCCATTATACACTAATACCCAAGGGACAGCTTCTGTTACCAGATGGTTAAAATCAGGTGCAGCCCCACTGTTGGGGAGATTAGCAGCCCCTAAACTCAGATCAAACCTGTTGTATGCAGATCAAGTCATTTTATACCCTATCCCAGGTAGTAAAAAAAACCCAACTCTGTAAATCATGGGCCTTACAGGTGAATCAAAAGCAACAAATTTACACCAGAAAACGTAATTTACCAGAAATAAACCAAATACTCCCTAGACCAGCGATTCTCAACCAGTATGTCACAGGTTTTCAGTGTCCCACTGTCCTGGTGTGCTTCCCTCCCTCTCCATATCAGAGGGACGCAGAGATTCTTCCACTAATATTGCTGCCAGGCAGCAGGGTTAGTGGGGTGTGTGTGTATGTGATCGAGAGAGACACTGACTGGTTGGGAGATCACTGGTGTGAGACTGGTTGTAAGCCCTAAGGAAGAGGACCTTGAGGACAGAGCTTCATCAGCCACTGCTGCTTCTGGTGTGTGCTATTGGCCTGCAAGGGAAAGGAGAAGAATTGCTGGAGAGAGGAAGTAAAGGTGGCTTTTTACGTTTTTCTTGATTGCCTGCCATTTTAATTGGGTATTGTGATATATCTACTGTTTTGAAATATTTTATTGGTATTTGGAAATTTAAATAATTTTTATGGAGTTTAATTGTTGGATGCAATTCTGTTTATCAGCTGTTTTATACAACATTTTAGTGTAGTTTTACAATTATTTCTGTGTGGGAATCTATAGCAGCTTGGCTTGTTCTGTTTTCCTAATAGGTGGTGTATTTTTGTGTTCAGGGTTTGGTTTAAATATTTGTAGTGTTACCTTTTCATAAGTAGGATTTTTACTGTTTCAGTGCAGTCCATAATGCAGGTGTAACTTTGTGGATTAGTGTGCATGCATTATTGCAGATCCTGGGACTATGTTAGGTGTTATATTTCTGTTTCCATTTCTCCAGTTTTGCACTGCATGCCATGTATATGGCTTTTTTTTGTTTACATTCCAGTTTTCATATTTGTAATCTTTCTGTACTTGGTCAGTTTTGTATGTATGACTGAGGTGAGGTATTTTACTAGCATGTAGGCATTTGTAGTCTTATTTTTCTCTCAATAGGACAAGCAATGGTGGCAAGTTACTGTCTTTTCATAGGTAGGGCTATTGGGCCTGGAAGTAGAGAGAGTTAATGTTGCTATTAGAGATGACACCAGAACATTTTTTTTGTACACAGCGAGTTGTACAGGTAGTGCCCTAGTTCTCCTATGCACCCATTGTTGGGGGTTGAGGGGGTTCCTGGGAATCAGAATGTATGTTTACATTCAGCCCCATAGCTGTCATATGTTCAGTGTCACACATGAGTAACATGTTAGGTGTGTGACAAAGAAAAGGTTGAGAACCACTGCCCTAGGCTATGCATACCTCGGTCCAAGGCTAAGGGTGTCAATATTTTTAAACATGTTAACTGCCTATCTTCAGGCAACTAAGTTTTCTCCTTTGAAAATGTACTGCTTGAAAAGGGAGCTGGGCCAGAAACAGCAAGTTAGACAGGTGGTTAGTACCGAAAGTCAATGCTACCTTGGCTGGCCAAACCTAAATGCAGAGATAACTGGCTTAAAACTAGCCATCGTCCTTCCTTGATCTGTTAATTTATGGGGCCAAGACTTCTCCCCCAGTTCCTTCACAAACATTGCAGCCAGATAGCCCTTCTGAACCCCCATCAAGCACTTCCCAGAACCTCACCATCCAGCCACCAGACCACCACAGGCTTACCAATTACTGATTGGATGTCAAGTGCTTTGATACGGTAAGGAAATGGAGGGAGCTGTCGATACCATTAATGCTTACCCATGGTGCCAAACTTCTTGGACCAGGGCCTAGTGATCTTGGGAGCATGGGATAAGAGAAAAGGCAAAAGGCTAAGCACTCTTAACCTACTTAATTCATGCTCTGTGCAGCTAGTGCTGAGAAGTTTAGGGTGCTGGACCTATGTTGGTGCTGGGTGCTCAGTATACCAATTGGACTCATTGTGCTCAATGCTTGGGCCTTGATACAGTTGACATGTCAAGCTAATATCTTTGTAATTCTCCCATCTAGCTCTGCCTAAAACAATTAGGCACAGCACAGGGCTCATTCTAACAGGGCAATGAACATCCCCTACTGCTCCTTAGATGTTACTGAAGGCTTCTGATAACTTCTGGAGACAGGTATGTTTTCACCTGTGATTGGAAGACTGAGCTCACTTCCAGATATTAACTTTGGCATGCACAACCTCCCACATCTCCAGACTCGCAGAAATGTATACTGAAAAAAAAGTGTTGATGCTTCAAAGCATCTACTTAACAGTCACCTTGCTCAAACATTTAGGACGCTGGTCTCTGAGTATGGGGAGTTAGATTCCTCTCAACTCCTTGACCCATCCTTGAGCCAAAGAGGTTATCTGCCTCTTTGGGTAGCCTGACTACCAGTTATTGTAGTAGTTCTGTGGTCCTTCAGAGCTTTCAACAGCTACAAAGAACTGGACTTAACTGGCAAGGAATATATAAGCTTAACCTTCTGGGTCCAAACCATCCTGGGTGACATTTTTGTGCACATGTCAGAGCAGGTGTTATGGCCTTATTGCAAACATTCATAACTGTTTGCTATGGACATCTTCTGTTTGCAGAGATACAGATCTGTTAAGACACTGGCTTGCTTCTCAACTCTGAAGAAAATTGCTAAGGTGAAGTCTCCTTGACATGAATGAAGATCAGAAAAAATTTTGACTGGGTGGCTCTCTGGCATGGCCATACTAAAGATACAACCTGGAGAGCAAACTGGCTAAATCAACTACCACAAATCCATCCAATCAGCATGTAAACAAGTAGGGTAAGGGTATATAATATTTTTAAAACATATCCAAAAATGTTTGGATATTATCAGGCCGATACAGTACAGTGTGCTCCATGACAAAAGTGTCCAGTCTGTATGAAAAATTAAGAAGCTGCAGCATGGGAACTACCATGCAAGGATAATGAAAGGCTAACTTTTCCAGAAAGCTCTGGTAGGCTGTCTGATTGAAGCTAAGTAACATGACCCATTTATGACAAACTAGTTTCTGAAGATGAAAAATCTTTATAAGAAAAAAACCAGGTAAGTCATACAATCTTCCTAAACATGCGTTTAACATCCCAACTGTTGCACTACAATTTTAAAAATTCTCTGCTTGCACATTACAAATTTATCTCAAAGATAAGAAGCTTAATTTGTTGCACCAGCTGCATAAATAGTTTCAAAGATAACCTTTGGTCCATTTGTGATTTTAAAATGAAGCTTTTTTGGGGGTGAGGGTAGATGGAGAAAGACTACACAAAAGCAACACAGCTAGGTATCCCAGCCTTCAAATCAAGCCTAACAACTAAATTAGTCACCATTCACCAACCTTATAATACTGGTGGTGATTTTCATGTTTCTATTCAAAATCAAGTATTCCTTACTTTCTTGCCAGGTATCCTCTGCACCAAGCCTGGAATCCAATGATAACATCTGTGATCTTCAGGTCTCTCTCCTCCTCAAGGTGAGCAAGCACACCAGCACGGAAGAACACTTTGCTTTGACCTATTCGATAAAGGTTTGGGTCCAGTTCAAGTGCTTTGATCTAATTAAAAGGGAAAAAAAAAAAAGACTTGCAATGCTAGCTTTTGAGATCACTATTAGGATATTATATATTGATTTATAAGCAGGAGACTATGTCCTGACCCAAGACTAATCCATGTACTTGAGAAAATAGATGGAAGCTTTGAGGGAGCTGTAACAGCCTGAGATTACAGCATTTCAAAGAAATATAAAGCAAGAAGAGAAGAAAAGCACAGCAGCAATGACAAAAATAGAGATTAGTTATATAGCTCAAATAAAATTCTACTCAAGAGTTCTGAAACCTTGTGAAACACAAGGAAATTGCAACAGTCTATCTTGAGGTGCATAGCTTAAAATGACGACCTTAAACTCTGAAATTATTCTAGGCACAAAATGCACAATTAAGTTAAGATAAGCATGGCCTAAAATCAAGCCCTGGAAACTGCCCAAAGATAGGAAAATTGGTTCTTACCTAATTTTCATTCCTGTAGTACCACAGATCAGTCCAGACTCTGGGTTTTGCCTCCCTTCCAGCAGATGGAGAGAGAAAAACTTTGAGTGCGCCCTCTCTTAACTTGGTGAGACACCTGCTGCTCCTCAGTATTTACTCATACCAAAGCAAAAAGAACTTTATATTTCAAAACATTCATTAACCTAACTTTTAGCCCCATAACGAGCAGAGTGTGAAAACACAGAACTTTAAACACAGACCAAAAAACTCTGCCTTAAACAAATGACCAAATAGGACAGGCCTACACCATATTCTTCAGGAAAGACCATAACAGACACACAAGTTCGAGCGGACTCTTCCTCTACCCACAACCACCTTCAACGGGTGGGTGTCTGGACTGATCCGTGGTACTACAGGAACAAAAATTAGCAGGTAAGAACCAAAATTTTCCTTTCCCTGTACGTACCCGGATCAGTCCAGACTGCTAGATATAACAAAGCCACTTCTAAACAGGGTGGGATTGTGAAAGACCCGCTCGAACACTGGCCCCAAAATTGCCGACATCCGCCTGTTGGACATCTAAACTGTAGTGTCGAGCGAACGTGTGCAAGATCTTCCAGGTAGCTGCTCTGCAGATTCTGTGGAGACCATCCGGGATTCTGCCCAAGAGGCCGCCTGTGCCCGCGTAGAATGAGCTTTCAGTCTCTGGAGCTGAGCGACCTTGGCAGATATAAGCTGAAGTTATTGCTTCCTTTAACCAACGAGCAATAGTAGTCTTAGATGCTTTTTGTCCTTTCTTCGGGCCATGCCATAAGACAGATGGTCCGATAAACAGAATTCATTAGTGGACTCCAAATAGTGCAATAAAGCCTGTGACATCCAGACGCTTCAATTCTCTAGAATGAGGATCCAACTCCACATCCGTAAAGGCCGGAAGCTTCACCGACTGATTCAAAGGCTGAAACCACCTTTGGCAAAAAAGATGGAACTGCCCGAATCGAAACTCCAGATTCCGAAATGCGCAGGAAAGGCTCCCTTACAGGATAAAGCCTGAAGCTCAGAAACTCTCCTGGCTGAACTGATGGCCACCAGAAATACCACCTTCAACGTGAGGTCCTTCAAGGTATAGTGGGCTCGAATGGTGCTTCATACAGAGCCCGGAGAACAAAGTTCAAACTCCAGGGACAGAGCTGTCTAGTCTGAGGACGAAGATGCTTTACTCCGCAAAGAAAACGTGTAACATCCAGGTGGGTTGCTAGAAAAGAGCCCTGTATCTGGTCAAGCAGACATCCCAAAGCAGAGCTTTGGGCCTTGAGAGAATTAAAGGACAAACCCTTCTGAAGCCCATCTTGAAGAAAGAGCATAAGAGCATAAGAAAAAAGAAAAGATAAGAAAAAAGAAAAGGAAAGAATCAGGGGAACAGAGGCCTTCCTAGGGTTCTCCTCCCGAGCCTCACACCAGGACTCATCTTCCAAACCCACACATAGGCCATGGAGGTAGAAGTCTTCCGAGTCCTCAGTAGAGTCTAGATTACCTCCTCCCGATATCCCCTTCTTTGCAACCTGTGCTTTTCAAAAGCCAGGCAGCAAGACAGAAGTGAGCTGCCTGATCGAAAAATATGGGACCTTGTAGTAGATTCGGTAAATGAGTCAACCGTAGAGGTCTTTCCAGACAGGTTCAAGAGATCCGCGTACCATGGACGGCATGGCGACTCTGGAGCTATGAGAATGACATGTCCAGGATGAATTTCGATTCTCCTTAGCACCTTTCCCACAAGCGGCCATGGGAGAAAGACATACAGGAGCACAGATGGCCAGTGAACTACCAGAGCACAGACTCCTCCTGCCCCATGATCTCTCCTGTGACTGAAAAAGCGGGCTGCCTTGGCATTTGCTTGGGTCACCATGAAATCCATGTGAGGTGTGCCCCACCAGAGAGAGATGTGCCCCACCAGCGAGAGATCAGATGCATCGCGTCTGAGAGCTCCCATTCTCCAGGGTCCAGTTGATGACTGAGGAAATCTGCTTGTACATTTGCTGTTTCCGCAACATGCGACGCCGCCAATCTGTCTAGATGTTGTTCTGCTCAGGACATCAATAGGTTCGCCTCGAGGGCTACAGGACAACTTTTTGCTCCCCCTTGCCTGTTGATATAAGCCACTGTTGTTGCACTGTCCGACAGGACTCGAACTGCCCGTTGATGCAGCAGGGGGGGAAGGAAGAACTTGAGAGCCAAACAAACAGCTCTCGTCTCAAGGCAGTTGATCAACATGACAACTCCTCCGGAGACCACTGCCCCTGAGCCACTTGATCCTGACAGACTGCTCCCCAGTCGGAAAGACTGGCATCTGTCGTCACCACCATCCAGTGGGGGATTTCCAGGTCCACCCCATGCTCCAAATGCAGCTGCACTAGCCACCATGAGAAGCTGGCCCTGGCAACTTCTGGAAGTGGTAACGGAAGAAGGAACCCACTGTCGCAGGAGTTCTAACGGGATAACAAGGCTGCTTGCAAGGGCTTGTGTGAAAGCTCATGGAACCAATTCCAAGGTTGAAGCCATGGATCCCAGAACTTGTAAGTAGTCCCAAACTCTGAGCACCGAAGTCCACATCAGAGATTGCACCTGACCACGCAACTTGATGCACCTTTCTCCGGAAAGAAAGACTTTGCCCAACTGGGTGTCGAAAAACTCAAGTACCTGGGAAGGGACTAGGTGGCTCTTGGAGACGTTGACCACCCAGCCTAAGGATTGTAGGCGGCTCAAGACTGTCCACTGCCCATGAGCACAGGTTCACAGATTTTGCCTGAATGAGCCAGTCCAGGTAGGGATGCATGAGCAATCCCTCCTCTCTCAGAGAAGCCACTACCACCATTACCTTGAAGAAGGTCCTCTGTGCCGTGGCTAGGCCAAATGGTAGGGCACAAAATTGAAAATGCTGTCCTAGGATCATAAACCTGAGAAACTTCTGGTGGTCACTCCGAATGCCTATGTGTAGGTAGGCCTCTGTCAGGTCCAGAGACGCTAGGTATGTGCCCTTTCGCACAGCCTCAATGACCAGAGTGTCTCCATGCGGAACCGGGACACCTTGAAGGCTACATTGACCTTTAGGTCCAGAATGGGACGAAACATTCCTTCCTTCTTGGGGGACGACAAAATAAATGGAACACCCCCTTATTTGTTCTGCCGGAGGAACTGGTACGATAGCCCCTAGACTTGAGGCGCATCAGGGTCTGGCGTACAGCCAACTGCTTTGCTGGGGAACCGCAAGGAGACACTAGGTACAGACTTTGAAGTGGGCGAGCAAATTCTAACGCGTAACTGTGCTTTATCACAGAAAGAAACCACAGATCCGACATATGGACCCACTCCTGCAGGAAGAGACAGCTATCCCCCTATCCTGAGATCCACCAAGTGGGCCGGCCTCGCTTCATTGAGAGGACTTGCCGCTTGCGGTAGCCAGACCAGATCCATCCCGGGGAGTGCGCCAGCCACGATAAGCTAGGGATCAGGACTGAAACCTCTGAGGCTTGCCTGAAGCCCGGGTTCTGAGCCCTACTCTGGCAAAAACGCCTCTGGCCCTGAAAGTACGGGTGGGCAGGGGAGAATCCCTGCTGGCCCCTCGGTCTATCCTCTGGCAGCTTGTGGACTTTATTCTCACCCAAGTTTTTGATGAGCTGTTCCAGATCTTCTCCAAACAGGAGCCCACCCTTAAAGGGAAGAGCCCCCAACTGCGACTTCGAGGAGACATCCGCAGACCAATTCCGCAGCCATAACAGACGTTGCGCTGAAACCGGAGACCATCGTATGCGAGGATGTGCGGAGGTGGTCATAGAGGGCATCCGAGCCATACGTGACCGCTGCCTTCAAATTAGCTTGTTTCGCCTCCGCCGGATCAAGATCCTTGGCACTCTGCAGCCGTTGGACCCATCGCAAGCTCGCCCAGAGCATGTAGCTGCTGCACACCGCAGCACGAATGCCAAGATCTCAAAAATCCTCTTGAGGTAGCCCTCTAACTTGCAGTCCTGCAAATCCTTCAGAGCAGTCGCTCCTGCTACTCGAATAGTCCTTTTTGTAACTGCAGAGACTGAAGCATCCACCTTAGGGCTGCTCAAGAGCTCCAGGACATCCTCGGGCAAGGGATACAATTTGTTCATAGCCCGGCTAACCTTGAGACCCGTTTCAGGGGAATTCCACTCCCAGAGGATCATTTGCCAAAGCAAGTCATGTGGCGGGAAAGTTTGGGCATGACCGCACAACCCTGCTGAAACAGGGTCCACTGTGCCCGGACTTGGAGTAGTTGGCGAGTCCATGATCCCCAGCTCAGCCAGAATGTGGGGAATTAGAGGCGCCAATTCGTCCTTCTGGAACAACCGGACCATCTCCACTGGAGGGGCCTGGTCCGCCAGGGTCCGGGTCATCCAAAGGAGGGAGGGGGAGCCACTGGCCCTTCCCCCTGGATCTGAATCAGAGACTGGTTCCCTGGGAGAAAGCCACAACCCCGGGGCCTGCCACCGGCAATGCATGCCTCCTAGGAACCTTGCATGGTGGGGCAGCAGGCCCTTGAAAAGAAGCCCCCCGCTTGCCCCCTATACTAGCCAAAAAGGCTTGGTGCATCAAAACAAAGAGGGGAAAACAGTGGGGGGCTCCGCCAAATTGCCCTCTAAAGGGTCAGAATCTGCATCGAGGTGCCCCTACCTGCTGCCTGGGCTCCCACAGGGCTCAATTTGGTCGGGGAGAGGGTCGGAGGATGGTCCCCTTCACCCAGCACCCTGGCCTCTGCAGTGCAAAAAGTATCTAAGATGGCCACCGTTCCTGCGCTGACTGTGAACAGGTCCTCTGGAGCCTCAGGGACAGCGAGCAGCCTCCCGGCACAATGCTGTACGAGAATTGCCGCTGCGGCCGCATCAGAACTCTCCTCCCTGCCAGAAAGGCACTTGCTGCATGTCCCCAAAAGATTGTGGGTACGCCGATTGCCCCGGCAGGATCGCGGCATGGCTGAGGGGAAGAAGAAAGGGCCACATAGGAGCTTCTGTTGGCCCAAGAACAAAAATACTCCCAAACTTTAGTAAGGATTCCCCTGCCTTACCTGCCATCGCCGAAGGAAAAAAAACAAAACAGGGAACTCCCCACTTGCTGGGTTTTTTTCTACATAAACTTAAAACTGTCTTCAGGTTTTAAAAGTTTCTGGTTTTAGCTGTCACCGTCTTCCCTGAAGACGGTGACAGCTAAAACCAGATAGCAATACAGCTATCCCCCGCCAACCAACCACACTAGAAAGCCTGGGGTTTCCAACCGCTGCTCATGCGAAGATGCCTACAACCAGAGGGGATGGTCCTCACCAGGACATCAGCAACCCTCTGGGAGACTCCACCGATTTCTGTCCTAACTTTCTTTTCTTAATTCATTAGTGCTTGGATCAGAACCACAGCTTTTGCACCAACTCCATCTGCTGGAGACAAATACTGAGGAGCAGCAGGTGTCTCACCAGGTTAAGAGAGGGTGCTCTCAAAGTTTGTGTCTCCATCTGCTGGAAGGGAGGCAAAACCAAGTCTGGACTGATCCGGGTATGTACAGGGAGTTAGCAATTAGTTGTCTGAAACCTCAAGATGGACAGATGGCTGGATTTCCCATAAGTACCTACAGTACCTGAATGTAATCCACTTTGAAGTGCTGAAAAAAGTGTGAAAAGTGGAATATAGATCTGAGGCAGGAGAGTATAGCAGAGGGAATCCCTTTTCCACCTCTAGCCCCAGGTATAAAAGAATTAAATCTGGCCCTGAATGGACAATCAAATTCAAAACAGGGCTAAAGAACCCAGTTTCTGGTGCCAGCCAATTATACGAGAGAAAAATCTAAGTACTACTGTATTTGACACCAGTACTTAGATATGTTTCTATAGGTGTAAACTTTCAGTACAGCAGTCAGGTTGTTTTTCACACAAGGAATTATTGATTTAAGGAAAAAGGAATGGGAGGTCATGAGTACAATAACTAAGACTTTGCTGGGCCCAAAAAACATTTTTCCTGCCCTAGACACATGGGATGCAAGCTGAGAAATAGTACAACTTTATATATTGTGTTAGATATACCATGAGTACACATGCTTGTTTCCCATCCATGAAGCCTTTAGGAATGGAATTTGGAGTAAGAATTTCATATCTAAAAAAAAGAAAAATAAGTGTCAAGTCACAATCAGACTCAGTGAATTACTGTATTTTTCACTCCATAAGACAGCTAGGATTCAAAGGGAGGAAATTTAAAAAGAAAAAAAATATAGTGTGCTAAACCAACTGTTCCCAGGCATCTGTCCTTATGGAGCAAGTTAGGGGAGTGCATAACTTTTTTGTCCCCATTTTGTTTTTGGGTCTGGGGAGGGCCATTTAGGTCCACTCCCCAGATCAGAAAACGTTTATTCTTTCTGTAGGGAGGAAAAAAAAAAACACAACACAAAGCAGCCTCCCATACCAACACTTTAATTAACCACAACCCCCACCCTCCTGACCCCCCCCCCAAAGACCTGCCAAAAGTCCCTGGTGGTCCAGCGGGGTGGGGGGGGGGGGTCTGGGAGCGATGAACTGCACTTGGGACGTCGGCTGCCAGTAATCAAAATGGCACCGATGGCCCTTTGCACTTACTATATCACAGGGGCTACTGAAAATGCTTGCCTCAAAAGCCACTTCTTCCTTGGCATGCACATCCAACCTGTAGATTTTATAAAAGGAATTCAAAGACGACCAAATACATCAGAATTGCCATGCTGGGTTATACCAAGGTCCATCAAGCCCAGCATCCTGTTTCATTCAGGATATACAAAACTAAGCAGTATATGATTAGGAGGAGACTATCCAATCAGGAGAGACACTGGGTGATCAGATATGATCAGGGTAGCAGCAGGAGTCAGAGGAATGCTAGGATGCAAGGGAAGAGGTATTAGAAAGAAAGTAATTGATAATGCTACTGTACAAGTAGATAGTAAGACCTCACCTGAGGCCATACCTTTACAACAGCAGAATCTAAAAAGCCACCAAAATGGTGTGGTCTACACCAAAAGGCCTATATGACGACTTAGTGTGCTAAATGTATACTCTACAGGAAGGGGCGAATATATTCACATATTTGAAAGGTATAAATAATGCAAAGCTTCCCAGTATAAAGGAAGCTCTGGAACAAATATGAGGGTTCAAGAAAGTAGAAATTAGGGAGCAACATCAGAAAATATTTCCTCACAAAAAGGTTGAGGAGGAATCATTCCAGGCATAGCAGTGGAAGTAAAAACAGTAAGGGAATTCAAGAAAGCCTTGTATAAGCTCAGAGAATCCCTAGTTACAAAGTGATGAGAAAGCCAGAAGTTAACTGGTGGTCTAACGTAAGCACCAGAAAGCAAATTTGGCACACTAGATGGGATTCAGGGTCCCCCCCTATCTGCCATCAGGTTTCTATTAAGTGGGCACAAAGGAATAGCCTATCTTCTGGTTTTACTCTAGAGACCAGCAAAAAAAAAAAAAAAAAGTTAAGGCTGTGTAATACTTAAAACTATTGTGATAAGAGTAAAGGATTTGTTACAGTTTGCTCTTTTTAATGCTAGAGAATTTAAAAAGTATCAATTTAAGCCCCTTGTGAAAAACTGAAGACTTGGCTCTTCACCCAAGCCTTCCCCGACACCTAATCTCCGCCTCGGACTGTTTTAACAGCCGTGCCCCTCCCCGTTTCCTCCCTCATCATCTGGGTGTGTGCGATTATTTCCCCATCAGCTTCCATGAAGCTTTCTACTTCACTTTCATTTGTCTTCTGTTGCCTCTTGTAGTAACCCCTCCTCCATTTCCTTGTTGGGATTCCCCAGTCTGGTCCCACCTTTGTTTTCCTTACTTTACATCCAACTCTAATACCTGCCCCCTGCTATATTTCTCTTTCTAGATACTAATTGGACCAGTTCTTGTATTCCTCCCTATCAGTTGCACCAATTGTACCCGTTGTACTAGCTTTTGTCAATTGCTTGTTTCTTCAGTTATCTGCTCCACCTGCGAGTGAAGTTTTCTACTGTTTTGGCTTCTATTGCTCTATGTACAGCCCATGAGCGAAGTTAATGTACCCGTTGTACCAGTTTGTGCCAATGCCTGTTATCTTCTGTATTGGTATCGCCTACGAGCAAAGTTTTCTACTGTTCTTGTTTTCTATTGCTCTATGTACAGCCCATGAGCAAAGTTAACATTTACTGTAAACAGAGGTGATCTGTATCCCATACAGGAACCCTTGTATATAAAACATAATAAATAAATAATGGAATATGCACAACTAACCTATACCTACACCAGCCTCAAGGAAGAGTAAATATTTCTGGTCTGAGCTTCCCCAGAAGCAAATAGATGTCCATGGTGAGATCACACCTTGAATACTGAGTACAATTCTGGTCGCCGCATCTCAAGAGATAGTTGCGATGGAGAAGGTACAGAAACGGGCAACCAAAATGATAAAGGGTATGGAACAACTCCCCTATGAGGAATGGCTGAAGAGGTTAGGGCTGTTCAGCTTGAAGAAGAGATAGCTAAGGGGGGATATGATAGAGGTCTTTAAAATCATGAGAGGTTTTAGAATAAGTAGATGTGAATCAGTAATTTACACTTTTGAATAAAAGGACTAGGGGCATTCCACGAAGTTAGCAAGTAGCACATTTAAGACTAATTTGAGAAAATTCTTTCACTCAATGCACAATAAAGCTCTGGAATTTGTTGCCAGAGGATGTGGTTAGTGCAGTTAGTGTAGCTGGGCTCAAAAAAGGTTTGGATAAGTTCTTGATGGAGAAGTCCATTAACTGCTATTAATCAAGTTTACTTAGGGAATAGCCACTGCTATTAATTGCATCAGTAGCATGGGATCTTCTTAGTGTTTGGGTAATTGCCAGGTTCTTGTGGCCTGGTTTGGCTTCTGTTGGAAACAGGATGCTGGGCTTGATGGACCCTTGGTCTGACTCAGCATGGCAATTTCTTATATTCTTATGTCTGTATTTGGATAACTAAGCATTTGTGGGTAGACTGGAGGGCATTAATAGATTATGCTTCTTCCCATACACTCTGAATATCTTATGACAGTTGCTATCTGGATTTCCTATTTAGCCTTCAGTAGCCAAAGACTGGGCAAATTGAGTCTCAAGTCCTGAGTATCAGCTCTAACGACTACATCAGAACACATTTTAGGCTAGAATTTCCATTAGAAAAGCTTAGCAGTAGTAAAATGTTTCCATGCAAATACTAGACCTAGAAATTTTTGCCTAGGTTTGAAATACTAGAAAAGTTACCTCTGTCTGAACTCCTGAAAGACTACTCTATTGGGGAATCCTTGTCTGCAGATGCGGATACCCTCTAACACTCCATTGCAGCGCAGCTGATCCAGGACTAGATGGGGATCCAGTTTGCCAGCCTGCAAAAGTTAAAAGGGTAAATCATTAATATCAACCACACAAGTAACACTTCAAAAAGTCAAAGTTTATAGTACACTGCACAATAATGGAGAGCTTACTACTTACCTGATAATTTCCTTTGAGGAAAGGAAGTTATCAGGTAAGTAGTAACACACCAGGGTTATGCATGCCTACCAGCAGACGAAGACTGAATAAAGCTGACGTCACTGACATAGCCTTGCCCTGACATCAGCCCGCCAGTATCTCTAGGAAATCTAAACTGGGACAAACTGGTTTTACTTGAACATAACTAGTAATGCTCAACTGCTCATGCTTCCAACGAACTGGGAATCTGCTGAGCTCAGCAAAATAGTTATCAACTAATCTTAGGAGCTGGTTATGTCACTTATCAGTCCTTCCAAAGGAACGGCGACACTTCATCTGCATATAATGGACAAACTAAAAGTAGGCAGCCCAGGGAGGTTTGCGGATTGGCCTGCATTCCTTAGAGGAAAGGAAACTCAGGAAAGTAGTAATTTCTCCTTCCTCTGCACTCAGGACAATCCACATCCTTGGGATGTACCAAAGCTACTTTCAAAAGGGGTGGGAGGCTGCTCACAGTCCCGTCAACATTGTATGTGCAAAAGCTGTGTCCTGAGCCCTAACATCTAAGTGGTAATGCTCAGCAAATCTTGACAGGAGAGAGTTCCACCCACTAACTGCCTGAGTTCTAGTGGCATGTGCCCTGAACTGTCTAGGTAATGGGACATCTGCATCCACTTGGGTAACCGTGATGACTTTTCACCCAACAGGCTATAGTCCCTGCGTTGCCAGTTGTCCTTTACCTCCACCATGGAGCACAGTTGACCAAACTTCCTGAAAGAGCAAGAAATCTTCAAGTACTGCACCAGATGTTTAACATCCAAGGCTTGCAACATACAATCACGCTCATCTATCTCTGTCCAGCATGGGCAGGGAAATAGACTGATTCAAATGCCACCCTGAAACCACTTCTGGCAAAAAAGAAGGTACAAGTCCTAAGCTGTACCACCCCTGGAGTCATTCATAGAAACTGCTCACAGCAAGAAGAGCTTGCAGCTTGGAGACCCATTGCTACCAGAAAGCAGAATTGCTTACCTGTAACAGGTGTCCTCCCAGGAGAGCAGGATGTTAGTCCTCATATGGGTATCAGATGGAGCCCTGTCACAGAACACTTGTCAAAGTTTCTAGAACTTTGACTGGCACACTGAGCATGCCCAGAATGCCACTAACCCTGCAGCCAGCAGGGGTCCCTCCTTCAGTCTCGTTTGTGGCAAAAGTACGAGCGGAAAAAAAAACCAAAACATAAGCGAACTCAACTCTGTGGGGTGGCGGGTGGGTTTCGTGAGGACTAACATCCTGCTGTCCTGGGAGAACACCTATTACAGGTAAGCAAATCTGCTTTCTCCCAGGACAAGTAGGATGGTAATCTCACTTATGGGTGAGTAGCAAGCTACAGGCTGAGTCATACGTATGAGGCCAAGCAGCACCGAACATGTGCAACAGGCACAACTGGGGTGCTGTTGGCAAGGATGAGGCAGCCTGAAATTCACAGCAGGTCAAGGTAGAATGAGTTGAGTTCCTACACTGGAAACATTTCTTAGGACAGACTGGCCAAAGACAGAATCCTGGTGCCCAGCCTTGTCCAGGCAGTAGTGAGCTCCATGTCGCAGCCCTGCAGATGTCAGCAATCAGTACTGAACAGTGTGCTACTGACGTTGCCATTGCTCTGAGTGTGCCTTCACTCGTCCCTTTAGTGGAAGGCCTGCTTGCTGGTAACAGAATGCGATACAGTCTGCCAACCAGTTTGACAGTGTTTGCTTGCCCACCGCATTCCCAAGTTTGTTCTTATCAAAAGATACAAAGAGTTGGGTGGACTTCTGTGGGCTGTAGTGTGGTCTAAGTAAAACACAAGAGCATGCTTACAGTCCAAGGTGAGGAGAGCTCACTCACCTGGGTGAGCGTGAGGTCTTGGAAAGAAAATGGACAAGACTATGGACTGATTTAAATGGAAATCAGTTACCACCTTACCAACTTAGGAAGGAATTCAGGGTGAGTGCGGAGTGTGCATGAAGGAACCTTGTGTAGGGTGAGGTCACAAGGGCCTGTAACTCACTCTGTGAGCAGATGTGATGGCTACTAGGAAAAGTACTTTCCACGTAAGGTATCTGAGTTCACAGGAGTGCAAGGGCTCAAAAAGAGTGTGCATGAGCTGTGCAAGTACGACATTGAGGTCCCATTCCACGCAGAGGAGGCTTAAGCTGTACTAAGCCTCTCATGAAGCAACTCACCAGGGGTTGAGCTGTTATCAGGGCATCCCCTATTCCTTGATGGTCAGCAGAGATGGCACTAAGGTGTACTCTGATAGGTGTCTGGAGACCAGATTCTGAGAGGTGCCAGAGATATTCCAACAGACTATGTGGGGCAAGAAAAAGAATCCAAGCCCTTGTGTGGACCACAAGGTAAATCTCTTCCATTTAGAGCGGTAGGAATTCCACATAGAAGGCTTCCGTGAAGCTACTAGGACTTGAGAGACGTCACTTGAAAGGTTGAGTGGCTGTAGTATCAGCCTTTCAATATCCAGGCCATTAGAGAGAGGGCCTGCAGGTTTGGGTAGTGTAACTTTCTGTGATTCTGTGTACTGAGGTTGGGCAACGTGCCCAGGCGAATGGGGTCCTGGACAGAAAGGTCGCGAAGTATGGGAAACTTAATTTGGCGCGGCCAGTACGGGGCTATGAGAATCATTAAGCCCCAGTCCTGTTGTAGCTTCACAAGAGTCTTGCTTATTAGCGGAATCAGAGGATATGCATAAAGCGGGCCTTTGTTCTAGGGATGGGTGAAGGTATCCCCGACTGGTACATGCTGGTCCCTGTGCAGGGAGCAGAAGCTTTCCACTTTGTGGTTCTGACTGGATACAAAGAGTTCAATGGTCGGATGACCCCACCGGTGGAAGATTCTGCTCGCAACCGAGGGGATCCAGAGACCATTCGTGGGGCTGGAAATGTCTGAGGTGGTCCGCCAGTGCATTCTGTGTGCCTACTAGATAAGTGGCTTGCAGAAGAATGGAATGCGACAGGGCCCAGGCCCAAATCTACATTGCCTCCTAGCGAAGCAGATAAGAGCCCGTGCCCCCCTGTTTGTTCAGGTACCATATTGCAACTTGGTTGTCTGTTTAAATCAGGACAACTTTGTTGGAGAGGTAATCCTGAAATGCATAAAGGGTGTACCGCATCACTTGAAGCTCCAGAAAGTTGATTTGATGGATGCTTCGACTTGTCAAAATCCCTTGAGTTTGAAGGCCTTTGACTCCCCAACCTAGGATGGAGGTGTCCGTAGTTAAGGTCACCCGAGGAGCCAGATGCTGAAAAGGAAGACCCACATGTAAGTTGGCTTTGTGTGTCCACCAGGCAAGGGACAGACGAAGCTGGCTGGTTATGTGTACCAGGGACGACATCAGCTGAGTAGCTTGTCACCACTGGGATTTCAGAACACTGGGTCAATGCCATGTGGCCGAGCATGTGGCTCTCTTGATGGCAGATAAAGCTGGCAAGGTTGACAGCATAAGCACACGGTCGTTGGGTAAGAATGCTCTGGACAGTGTCGTGTCTAGGTCTGCTCCTATAAAGGAGAGAATATGAGACACTCAATTGGTATTTGGTGTAATTTATTAGAAATCCCAATGAGTTTAGAAGCCTTATGATGAGACCGAGTCGAGGGCTCCTTGTTTTGACTGGCTTTTTATGAGCCAGTCGTCCAGGTATAGAAAAACATACTCCTGTGTGTAACTCCGCAGTCACGACTGCCAGGCACTTCGTAAAGACTCGAAGCGCAGAGGCGAGGCCAAATGGTAGTACCTTGTATTGACTACGGCCCACCACAAATCGCAGATATTTGTGATGAGGGGAGATCGCAATATGGGCGTATGCGTCCTGAAGGTCCAGAGAGCGGAGCCAATCCCCTTGTTGAAGTAGAGGAAGCATGGTGCCCAGGGATACCATCCTGAACCATTCTTTGCCAAGAAATGTATTCAAGGCATGAAGGTCCAGAATAGGCTGGAGGCTGCCAGTCTTTTTTGGAATAAGGAAATATCTGGAGTAGAACCCTTTTCCTTGCTGATTTGGTGGAACTGGTTCCACGGCTCTGACTGACAGAAGGGTTGAGAGCTCTGACTCGAGTTTTCCTGTGTGGTTGATCCAACTCCAGGATGGATTGGGTGGGAAGACCAGGAGTAATTTTGAAAAATTTAGACTAACCATGGGTTATGATGTACAGTACCCACTGGTCCATGGTGATTGGATGCCAATTTGTTGCAAAGTGGCACAGGCAGCCCCCCACTGGAATATGGCTGCTGCTCTCTGGGAAAGAGTCAAAATCCAGACACGGGGCCAGCTTGTGGAGCTGGCTGTGGACTAGATGTTCTAGTTTGGTGCGCATGTCCCCTCTGAGGTGCCAGAGCCGGTTGTGCACAGGATGCAGGAGGAAAATATCTGCGTGGCCTGTAGAATTGTTTCTTGGGTTCTCTTCATGTGGCCCTGCGGGCTACGGAGGGAACATCTGGGGAGACAGTTAACCTGCACAGGGTCTCATGATGGTCCTTTAACTGGGGCCACTGCATCCTGGATCTTATACCTGAACAGATTGTCTCCGGTACATGGTAGATCTGCCAGTTTGTCCTGCACTTCCGGGCGTAGGTCTGAGGCCTTAAGCCACGCCCAGTGTCTAGCACTGATGCCTGCAGCCAAGACTCTTGATGCTGTTTCAAAAGAATTGTAGGCAGCTCTAATTTATGTTTACCTGCTTCCATTCCTTTTTGTAGGATGGAGCACAAGGCTTCTTGTTGCTGTGGTAGTGTCTCTGCAATCTCTTGGACTTGTTTCCAGAGATTTCTATTATATTGGGTCATGTATAGTTGATATGCTGCAATTTGCGATAACATTGACCCTTGGAAAATCCTGTGTCCAAAAGCATCCAATGCTTTCTATTCCGTATCAGGAGGGGCAGAAGAATGTGGACGCGACCGTTTAGCCTTTTTCTGAGCTGATTCCACAACTAGAGTGGTGGGGCAGCTGACTTGAAAACCTGAGGTTTTTTGAACCAGGTAGGTAGCATCTGTCTTTTTATTAACTGGGGGTACCGTACCTGGATGTTCCCACAGGCTGTGCCATGAGGTCCAAAAGACCTTCATGTACCCGTATTGCTATTTATTATTTTTTTATATACCGGCATTCGATCTGAGATCACATCGGTTTACATTCAGGTGCTGTAGGTATTACAATTTGTACATGCTCCAAAAGAAAGACCTCCAACATTTTATGGCTCACATCTTCCTCTGTGACCAGTGTAAAAGGTATAGTCTCAGACATCTGACAAAGCTGGCAAAGAAGAGGTCTTCTGCAGGAGATCTTTGCCTTTCCTCTGGTGGTGAAGGCTCTGAGAGTAGGTCCTCTGATGCCCATGATGAATCTGAGGATGCATTGCCTCATGGATTATAGGGACTTTTGCCTTCTACCGGTGAAGGAAGCATGCCAAAGTGAGAAGGCATCGATGGATGTGGCCTTGGCATTGATGGAATCTGCGACGGCATAGAGGACATCTGGGTAGAGGAGGTGGGCTTGGGTACTGATAGCCCCGGCATGGGCTCCAGCATAGATAGTTCCTGTGGAGGGACGTGGCCAGGAATAGATCCTTCCTCCGAAGAACCTGGTACTGGAATCGGGCCATGCTGGCCTCGATGGACAACTCGATGCCAGCATGTCCAGTGGCAGAGTCGTCGATAAGGCACCTATGAGCATATTGAGGCGCTAGAGGAGCAGTGCCACCATCGAGGGAGCCGGTTCTGGGGCCGGTGGTGATTGGAAGCCTCGTAAGGCTTTAAGCACTGCCTCTTGGACCATGCAGTCCAATTCCTCCTGGGAAGCTGGCATGGGTGTCACAGCGATCATGGTAGGAGGCAGGCTAGGCGTCAGAGCCTCTACAGGTAGGGAATGCCTAAGGGTCCCGGGTCCAGAGGAGTATGGGGCTCCTCTCCCCAGGCCCTCTTTGCAGGAAGCTCAATGGAAGTCTATGCCAGCACCAGTCAAGGATGCCCAGTGCAGATGTTTCCCCTCGGTACTTGGTCCGGTCTTTCCCCGGCATAGAGGACGATGACGCCGATGTCATCGGAGTCTGTGACTGATGGTCACCCTGTCCACAGTGCTCCTGGCGAATAGTCTCCAAGGTCAATGGACCCTCCACGGTTGGTGGCGCTTGAGCAGTCTGTTTTGAAGCAAACAACTGCTCCATTTTGTCCAGGTGAGCGTGACGGCCTTTGGGGGTCATTTGTGCACAAGAAGAGCATAGACTAATGTCGTGCAAGAGGCCTAAGCACAACATACTTCATGTGGGTCCATTATGAACATGGTTCTCAGACACCGGGACATTTTCTAAACCTGGTCGCCATGTTAAAATTTGGCAGGCGCACGGTCTGTGACTGAGCACTGAAGTGGAAAACCGCCAAGAACAGACCACAAGTATCGGAAAACACACTTATCAAGCGGCGGGAACGGAGCGCGATGGGGGACCCCGCTGATTGATTTTTGAGAAAATAAACTTTAAATAGTTCTGTGAGGAAAGTTGTGAGAAATTTCTCAGAGCTCCTAAACCATGATGAACTGCTGCATGGGAAAAAAAAAGGACTGAAGGGGGACCCCTGCTGGCTGCAGGGTTAGTGGCATGCTGGGCATGATCAGTGTGCCAGTGAAAGTTCTAGAAACTGACAAAAGTGTTCCATGACAGGGCTCCATCTGATGTCACCCATATGTGAGGACTACCATCCTGCTTGTCCTGGGAGAAAAACTGTTTAGGGTGAGCAGCCACAAAGACTATGCAGTGGCTGAAATGTAGGACCCGTCAAAAAACACAAGACCAGATTAAGGTCCCAAAGAGGCACCAGTGACATGCTTTACTCCCTTCAAAAATCTAGACACATCTGGATGGGAAGACAAGGGACCACTATTGACCTGCCACTATAGCACCTTCAAAGTGTTTAAAGCCAAGTCTTTAATCAAACCTTCCTGCAAAAATTCCAATTAGTGGAATTTCAACTAAGATTGTGAGAACCTCGCTCTTCACATCAGTTCTTGAACATGCCAAGCCTTAACAAGCTATAGATGTAGAAAGTTTCCTGGCCTGAAACAAAGTGGAATTCACTTCAGAAGAAAGCAGAGTTGTTTACCTGTAACAGGTGTTCTCCAAGAACAGCAGGATGTTAGTCCTCACATATGGGCAACATCAGATGAGCCCAGCACAAAGCTTTTGTCAAAGTTTCTAGAAACTGACTAGCACATTAAGCATGCCCAGCATGCCACAATCTATGCAGCAGTCCCTCTTCAGTCTTATCATAGAATTCATGAAAAATAAAATAAAACCAGAGAAATCTAAAGAAAACCAACTCCGCAGGGCAGGTTTTGTAAGGACTAACATCCTCCTGTCCTTGGAGAACACCTATTACAGGTAAGCAACTCCTCTTTCTCCAAGGACAAGCAGGATGGAGGTCCTCACACATGGATAAATGTGTAGCTACAGGCTGCTCCTAAACATAAGGCACACAATTAGTGCTGCTATAACACTGGGAGAAAGCCTGAACCCAAACCAGGGCCCAAGGTAGGGAGAGTTGGGTTTTGAAGCTGGAAAAGATTACGGACTACCAACTGACAAATGACTTATGTCGTCCATCTTTATCCAAATAGTAATGGGAAGCAGAGGTGTGGAGAGAACTAAGTCACCGCCCTGTAGATCTCCTGTACAGATACTGCACACGCGAGTGAGCTACCGAGGCAGACATGGCTCCTACCAAATGAGCCTTGACATGGCCCTCAAGTTGCAGTCCCACTTGTGCATAGCAGAAAGCAATACAGACCGCTAGCCAGTTCGATAAGGTCTGCTTGGATACTGCAACTCCCAACTTGTTCTTGTAAAAAGAGAAAATGTGTGGTCTGGCAGTGAGATGCCATCCAGTCCAAGTAAAAGGCCAGGGCCCTTTTACAGTCTAGACTGTGCAGGACATGCTCACCCTGGTGAGAGCGTGGTCCTGGAAAAATGGTGGGCACGACAATGGATTGATTGAGATGGAACTCTGTGACCACCTTCGGAAGGAACTTCGGATGCGTACGCAAACCCACCTTATGAAAAAGCTTTGTATAAGGTGGCTATGACACCAAAGTCTGAAGTTCACTGATTCTGTGTGCTGAGGTGACCACCACCAGGAAGAACCTCTCTGGATAGGTACTTCAGGTTGCAAGACCTCAAGGGCTCAAACAGAGCCCTCATGAGATGAGTCAAAACCATGCTGAGGACCCAGGAGGCCACTGGGGGTCAGATTGGGGGCTTGAGCTGTAGTAAACCTTGCATAAACTGCCCCATGACAGATGGATGGAGGAGGATCTGCCATCTATCCCCCAATATGCCCCTATGGCTCTAAGGTGAGCTCACAGAAGTGGTCTTCAAGCCAGCCTCAGACAGGTGCAACAGGTAGTCCAAAAATCTCAGTGTGGAGCATGAGAACGGTTCCAATCCTTTCCCCACACCAAACAGAGAACCATTTCCACTTGAGATGGTAAGATCTCCTCCCGGAAATCCACCAGCACTCAAGATACACGTCCAAAAGACCAAGAGTCTGTAGGGTCACCCATCAACATCCATGCCATGAGGGACAAGGTTCATAGGCTGGGGTGGCAGTAGCCTGCCCTAATCCTGTGTGATCAGGTCTAGAGTGGTCCCCAGCTGGATCGGAGGACGTGAGGTCAGATCTTGCAGGAGTGGGAACCAGATTTGACACTGCCAACAAGGCTCATGGTGCCTTGGTCCTGTTGAAGTTTCTGGAGCATCTTCAAGATTAGTGGCAGTGAGGGATATGCATATAGGAGGCCAGTGCCCCAGTGACGTGAGAAGGCATCTGATCTCGACCTCCTGTCTGCCTTGACCAGAGCAGAACCGATCCTCTTTCTTGTTGTCCGGGGAAGCAAACAGATCTAATCGGAGAAAATTCTTTTTCACTCAACGCACAATAAATCTCTGGAATTTGTTGCCAGAGGATGTGGTTAGTGCAGTTAGTGTAGCTGGGTTCAAAAAAGGTTTGGATAAGTTCTTGGAAGAGAAGTCCATTAACTGCTATTAATCAAGTTTACTTAGGGAATAGTCACTGCTATTAATTGCATCAGTAGCATGGGATCTTCTAGGTGTTTGGGTAATTGCCAGGTTCTTGTGGCCTGGTTTGGCCTCTGTTGGAAACAGGATGCTGGGCTTGATGGACCCTTGGTCTGACCCAGCATGGCAATTTCTTATGTTCTTATGTTCAGGGTTCCCACCCACAGGTAGAAGATGCGGTCTGCATCTTCCACCTGTGGGGGACCATTTGTGGGGCTGGAAGGTCCTAATCAAATCCACCAGGATGTAGTCTGTCCCTGGGAGGAACACAGCTCATGGAAACATGCCCTGCAAGAGCCCAGGACCAGATCTGTACTACAACCTGGCAGAGGAAGAACGAACCCATTCCTCCCCGCTTGTTGAAGTACCACATTGCCCCTTGACTGGGCATTCTGGGACCACTTAGCCAACAAGGTAATCCTTGTTCAAACTGATAAAGGGCATACCAGATTGTCCAGAGCTCCCAGAATTTGATCTGGAGACACTGCTCCTGCAAGGACCATTGGCTCTGGGTACTGAGGTCCGCAACAAGGGCCCCCCAACCCATGTGAGAAGCATCTGTGGTTAAGAATTTATGGCTGAGTGACCTGGAAAGGCATCCCCTTTTCCAGGTTGGACAGGGTCTGCCACCACACAAGGGATTTCCAAAGTGGTGTGGTGACCAAAATACAAGCCTGAGGGTCCTGGGTGGCCTGTTACCACAAAGCGCAATGTCCACTTTGCATGTGTAGCCGAGCAAAAGGCATGACATGGACCATTGTTGCCATATGTCCCAGAAATGCAGGATCTGGTGTGCTGAGACATGGCATCGAGAAATCACCCCTGCTAGGAAAACTAGGTTCAATGCTTGGCCCCAGGGCAAGGCAGCCTTTGCCTGGACTGTATCAAACCTGGCCTCAATGAAGTCCAACTGCAGGGCAGAAAATGGGATTTCAGGTAGTTGATTAAATCCCAGGTCCTCCAGAGCATGTATGGTGGAGTGCAGGGAATGTAATGCCCCCCCATCTGGAGTTACCAATCATCAAGGTAGGGGAAGATATGTACTCGTCTCCTGAGATAAGCCCCCATCACTACTAGGCATTTTGTGAAGGCACAGGGTGCCAATACAAGGCCAAAAGACAGCTCCAGATACTGGTAGTGTTTCCCTCCTACCAGAAAGCAGAGATCTCTTCTGATCCCTGGGAGAAATGGGAATATAGGCATGTTCATCAGAGCCAGTCTGGCCCTGAGAAGGATCAGAATACACAAGACCATTTTGAATTTTAGTTCAATGCCCTTAGAGCTAGTAAGGCAACTGGCTTTCATGGGGATCAGGAAATACCTGGAGTAGAATCCATCACCCTGCTGATTTGAAGGCACCAGTTCGACTGCACGAGCCAATAAGAGGATGGAGAGCTCTAACCAAAGTATTTGCTGAGTCTCTGTAAATCTCCACTGGGGGCATGGAAGAGATTGTGATGGAGTCTTATGGAAATGTAATCTGTATCCCTGTCTAACTATGGACAGGACCTGGTCTGAGATGACAAACCCATCAGTTGACAAAAAGCCAAGGCACTGACCCACTGGAGGGTTGGTGCCCTGGGGTAGGGATTGCTAGTTCAAACTCTCCCGCTTCCAGTCAAAACCCCGTGGCAGGACTGTTGGGGGGGGGGGGGGGGACGGGGACATGTGGCTGTCTTGCTTTTGCCCTAGCTGGTACCCATTGTGATCTGCTTCTAAAAGGTGGCGGATAATACTTCCGTGGCCAATAAAACGGGCGTCTCATGTACTATTGAGCTGGCTTTTGGCCAGAGGCCTGGGGTCAGATGTGCTGACTGATAACTACTGAAGGGTTTCATGAGTGTCCTTAAGCTGTGCCATCGCTTCCTTGAATTTGTCTCTGAACAGATTTCTCCCTGGTACAGGGCAGGTCTGCCAGATGATCTTGTACTTCGGGCTGGATATCAGAAGCATGAAGCCAGGACATACGCGGGGCCCCAATGCCAGCTGCCACAACTATTGTTGCTGTTTCAAACACACAGAACAGACTTCGTGTTTGTCACATTCAAGGCGCTGTTGGATTACCTTCCAGAAATAGTCTTGAAACTGCTGTGGGAGGTATTCCACCATATCCTAGGACTTGTTTCTAGAGATTTCTGGAATATTGGCTCATACAAAGCTCATAACAGGTGATTCTGGCTGCCAACATGGAGCCTTGGAAGACCCTTCTTCCTAGAGCATCCAGGGCTCTGTGCTCACAATCCAGAGGGGCTGAAGCATGAATATATAACTTCTGCTTTTTTTTTTTTTTTTTTAAAGTATTTTCCACCTCCAACCAGTGGTGAAGTTGACTGAGTTCAACCCACTGGTTGGCTGACTATCTAGTCAGTCTCCCAGCTTACTGGAGGGATGGAAATGGGGTGTTCCCAGAGCAGGATGACCAACTGAATATATTGTGCACTGGCAGACACCATTTCTTGCTTGGAATCATGCTCTGTTAAGAGCTGGAAAGGCACTATTTGCCATGGCCTTTACAGACTCCTGCGAAGGTCAGGTCCTCTGGTGGAGATTTATGCCTCTCCTCTGGGGGGGGGGGGGGGGGTTCAAAAGGCAAATCCTCAGAGTCCTCTTTCAAGGAAGAGGATCCCTCCCCCTCCTAGGGATCATGGGGGCATCATCCGGAGACATTGATGTGGACCCCCCTGCGGTGTTTTGTGCCAAGAGCCTGACTGCCTCTGTGGCACCACTGTAGGCACTAGTAGGACTGGGGGGGGGGTGCAATGGCACCAAAGGTCCCATATGCATCAGGAGTGCCAGGGGAATCTGTGGCTCTAAGGGCTAGCACCCCTTTAAAAGTTGCCTCCGAAACATTCCACTTAAGCTCAATTAACTCATGAATTGGATCCAGGAAAGGAAACAGGATGCTTTGTGTAAAGTGGCAAATATGGGATCTTTCTTTCGTAAGTCCTGTAGAGTCTCCCCTGTCCACACCAAGTGTCTTCAGGGTCTGAGTCAGACCCAGCAACTCATCTGTGATAAAAGCGGAGTAGAGTTCCATGTGGCTCCAAATCAGGTGGAATTTCTCCCTCTTCTAGAGAGGAGAAAACCAAGTCTCCATTGAAGCCATCCAACATATGATCCACATACTCCTGAACATCTTCAGGGATAGCCTCACTGCAGAGTTTGCCTGCAGTAGCTAACAAGTGGGAGACCTGAGCATTTGATCCTTTAATAGGTTGCTTCGCCTCTGCTGGGCACCTCTGCAGAAAAAGCCTGCAAGCCCTGGAAAAATTCCACCCAGGGCCCACAGGCTCAAAACTGGCATTGACCCCTCTCAGGGATGCCTCTGTCATCAGAAACAAGGGTCAAGGGTATGTCCCCTAATGTCGGCAAAATCTGTAGAAGCCAAATCACCTTGAGCATCTGAACAGCACTGACAGGCATAGTCTCACAGATAGCAATGTGCTTAGACTCTGTCCCCGGCACCATAGTTTTCCTGCATTCAGCTCTAGGCAACTTGTGTGCTCCCCAACGCCGCCAGGGTGTATAGGCACAAATATGCACTCAAATGCTGGCCCATGTCAGGACACCGCCACATGAAGAGAATACGTGCACATGCCTAAGTGCACAAGAAAAGAAACCAGGCTCTGTTCAGCCAACTATAATGAACAGTGGGGCCTAGGCAAAAGCTACTCAACCCACTGAGCTGCCTTCACTCTACACTAACTTCCCAGAAAAAGAGGGAGAAGGGGGGAGATGCAGAGGAAAACAGGGAAGGAGGACCTGGGAGGCCTAAATTATTATTTATTTTTTTGCTACAAGCAAATCCCAAAGGAGATGCATGTCCACCATCTACATATAAATGAGAATACTGTCGAACTGATTTTGAGGCAGGGCTGTGTGTCAGTGATGTCAGCAAGTCAGCTTCTCAGTCTTCATCTGCTGGTAGGAGTGCATAACTCACGGGTGTGGATTGGCTTGTCTGAGTGCAGAGGAATTCAGTTTTAACTAAAATCTACAGCTCTATCTTTTTAGGGTTCAGGAAACAAATAGTAAAGCAAAAACCTTGCATTAGTGTTTTAAATTAGAAATTCATGCTGAAATCTGAGAATGATAGAATAGATTTTTCTCTTATCTTAGTGGTCAAAATGAGACTAGACTCAATGGATAAAAATAAATCATTAGCCAAGTTTCTCATAGCTGTCTTCATGTGTTTCAGGCCTAATCAGCAGCCCTTCAGTCCACTGCAATCAGTATTAACATACTATTCAAAAGCATTAGCAAATTTAAATTTAGGTAGCAGTGTATGGCAACAGGAGAAATACCACCTACCTTTTTCTCATGGTTTGGGATGATACAGCGTACAAAGTTGGGGTTGGTGTTCCTCAAGGTGGCCATCAGCTTCGAAAGTTGCTCCTTGTACAGCTGGCCTACTGTCCTAAACATACCTTTCCTAGTCTTAAAGGCCCCAGGTAGGGCAGTGTCTGCTATGCCAGCAACCTGATCTAATCCAACAATGCGATCAACTGGAAAGGAAAAGTAGTATTAGAAAAAAGCTCTGCCTAGAGACAAAATCTGAAACAGCTTTAGAATCCTTTATACGCAACTTTCAATAAGTGAAATATATTAAAAAAAGACCCTTTATACCTTTATTTGGCAGCTGCTAAAGCCTGTTACATTAAACTTTCAGGTAACAGGGACTGGAAGCATGCTTGCTTGTAGGTGCCTCTAAATATGGATAACAGCCTCAAACACTTTGTACTTAAATGGGCTTGCCACGGGGATCTAGATTTACCTGCTTAGAACACTCACTACAAAATGACTACCATCTAGGTAAGTCATCAAAATATACTGAACATTGGATACATGTGGAATCAAATTAAAAGCTGAAAATTCATTGTAAAATGGTATATTGAATTGTAGCATAACATCAAATGCTAAATGTTAAGGAATAAAAGTTTCCTACCTCTCCCTCATTTAACTTTCACAATAGCAACACTGCTCCTAGGAAATCCTTATTCAGTGACTGTACAGGAAAATAAAGTAGCTCACCCACAACAGATGTTTTCTGTCACATATGTGGATCTGATTGTGCGTGGTGTAGAGCAGAACAGAAATATCAGTGAAGTCTTTACTAGAAAGTCATTTAATGTGTGTAGGACTGCATCGAGCTACTAGCTCCAAATTATCCAAGTCTATAGCAGGAAGAGAACTACGAAGGTAGGAGCCTTGGTTTTGTCCCAGTGGTAAAATCTTCAGAGAACATCTATTACAGGTAAGAAACTTTGCTTTCTCTGAGGAAGTTCAGTCACAAAAGTGGGTCTTTGTAGCCAAGTATTGCCATCAGCATAAAACCAACAGGCAAGAGAAGTTTGTTAGGAAGAACCCTTTTCTCATTTGGTTTATTTGGGCTTTAAATTTTTTTTTTTTTTAAATGGCCAATGGAAAAAACCTGCAACCATAAAAATGAACCCCTCAAAGGCCATAGTGAATACTTCAACGCCTAATCTGAGGGGAGACTGTTTTCAGATAATAGGATGTGAGTGTGTGGTCTGAACATCAGTTGATAGCTTACAAAACTCAAGGTAGGCAGGCCTTAAGACTAGCAACTGACATTACTATGGCCACAACAGTGGGTTTTAACATTACTCTAAGGTCAACCCTGCCTGAGAGTAACAGAAGGTGCAGCCTGTTACCAGACTAGAAAGTGTGTTGTCACTGTACTGCTGGGTCTAATGGGAGTCAAAGACATGTGTATAGGGAAACCCCAATTCTTGCTAACAGGACAAACCGTTAAGATGGACTCAGATGTCAGAAAAATGGACATTAGCCTGTATAGCCATGTGTAGCCAAATGCAAAGATGAGTAACTTTGCAGTTGCTGTGTACTTGACCAGCTTGACAGATTTACAGGCCCATGCCCACTTGGATGGTACCCTGTGAGGGCAAGAGTAAAGATAAGGACAATTGGTGCAGTGTGAATGTGTGCAGCTAGAACACTTGGGGCCTCTTTTTATGACTCTTGGCCAATCCCAGGGCAGGACTTATCAGTTCACTGTTAGGTGTGAACTGGCAGTTGTCATGCTGGCCCCATTCTGAACCTGAACAAATAACTCTGAAAGCATGCAAAGCAGAGGTCTAACAAAGCCTTGTGTATTCACCTGATTATGCATGAAGCTGCTGAATTATGCATAGGTGAGCCCTTAAAAGCATCAGGGAGCAAGCACTCAGGGTCAGTTGAAGAAGACAACTCATCTGAGTGCTACCTGAGCTCCTCTACACCTAGGATGAGAGTCTGATGCCTCAGGTATCCATGAGTAGAGGAGTTAAGTACACCCTGTTGCTGGCAAGTGACAAGGTGAAGCCCTCCTCTGCTCTGGACAATCTTGCCAGGGGAGCAAATCCTGCCATTTCACAGAGAAATGACTGCTAACGTCCACTGCACTGGTGAGAAACTAGAGGTCTAATCATCAGTGGGTTAGAAAGATAGGCGTTTTAGCTCTGGTATGCAAGTCTACATTAGAAATAATGCTAGCATCACATCCCCTAATCTGATAAGAACCATGTGTCAAGCATGCTTTTGTAACTTTTTTTCCTCATAAGTACTGTCCTTGTATTCATGTCATTATGGTAGATCCTGAATAAATAAAATTTAACTCAGTCAGCATATGTATTTCACAGTAATTGGAGGGATCACTGGAAAAAAGGAAACAATGTGGAGGCATTAGACCCCAAAAATCCCTGTACAAGTGGACTTCTAAGGGCTGTCTCCTTCAGATTGAGAACTCTAAATTTAAATTATGCCCTTACACTTGTGGGCCCAGGGAAAAAAAAGTGTTTGAAGGTTGAGTTACAATTAAGGAGAAAATCAGACATAGGTAGGGAGCATGGGCTGCATGCACAGCATCACCCTGATAATGAAATCTATCAGTTTTTGGAGGACAAAAGGGATCCCTAACCTTGTGTCATCTGTCAAAAATAGTGCTTATATATGGACAGTATTTAAATTGATAAGAATCTAGCACTAACTTTGCATTTCACAGTAGCTTAATAAAACAAATTTAAAGTCTGACATTTCACTATCAAAACAAGGAACAATTCATTTATAAACAGTTAAAGGTTGCTACTCAGCATATATGTTAGATATAGCCATCTGGCTAACATACCAGGGATATTCAGTGGCGTGGCTGCACTGCTGAATATTCCTATCTTAAAGTTAGCCAGCTTTGCCAAACTGCCCAACTTCAGGACAGCCCTATGGGCTGACCAGACAGCCACATTGGTTAAGCAGCTAACTCTGGCCCACCCCAAAGCTCCTCCCACTCATTTCCAGAATGCCTGACTTATACACCTAAATTCTAGGCACACATCTCACCTAGAATTTAGGTGCGCATGGCACTGAAGATCCCTGGCTAACCATGTAGACTGGTAACTTCATTTATCCATCTAAATGGCTTGAATATTGTCCTCAGTTAAGTTCTATGCATCAAGAATTATTTCAATATCTTTTCATGAAGATTAGATACAAGGAAAGCAAATATCTTTCTGAAATAAGTGAGAAAATGTTTCAATACTCTTACATCAATGTTCAAACGGCTAAATAAGCCATTGCATCTGATAAGAAAAATCAGCTGAACAAACAGTTCTAGCCCATTTCCCCATTTTGGAAAAACAATCCATGCAAAATAGGATGCAAGTGCAAAATTATCAATAGGATTACAAACTAAAGTCTGGCCATTTTGTTTTTATTTAAAAAGATTAAAACAGTCACATGGTTTAGGTTACAATTCAGAAAATTCTGTTCCTGCAATGCCTTCCATATCAACTATTTGGGTTAATAAAACTAGGCTTTTATTGCTTCAGACAAACGTCAACCTAAGAGAAACTATTTTCTTTAAATCACCTACAGGAAATGGATATAATTTGCCTTATAATATGTAAAGGTCTTGCTTCCTCAGCTGGGTTACTTCTTCAATAAAACTACATTAACTAGGAACACAGCAGAACAGGACCAGTTTTTTTGTTTTTTTTAAATTGACTTAATTACCTAATGGCCATATTGAACTAAGTGGTCAGTGCGCAAAGCTTTATGTGCATGTGTTCAAACAAACCACATCAAGTGAGTATTCACACCATGCCATTGTACCTGATTTACCATTTTATGCTTTTCCCCCAGAGTCAGGTGGTACCTTTTTAAAATTTTGTCCAAAGATCTATGAATATTAAGAAGAGGTAAAGAATGAAATGATGCAAAGCAGAACATGCTGAAAAGGGAAAGGAGCAGAGGGGCATTAGAACAAAGGTACTCATAGGAGGGGAGGAATATCAACATTTACTGGATTTATATTCCAAATCTCTTGGACATTTGAGATTAGAATAATAGGAGATTAGAAAAATGGTTTTCCCTTATTCTGTTTGGTAAGAGCTAGATAGAACACATCAGAAGCCCTAACAGAGAAGAATGAAATGCACTTTTGTTTGCTTCTGTACCTGAGCTTCCACACGAAAAAGATTTGACAATTTAGTGAAGTATAACATTCTAGGACAAAACTTGTGTGAACACTGAAGAAACCAAATTACTGAATATAAAAGGTTCTCTGTGCACCTTTTTCTACCTCATTAAATATGGAAACAGACTGATCAATTTACAAAAATCTAGTGGAGATGCTCATCAGTTTGTTTTATAGATGCACCCAACAGGCTAACAAGACAGCTACCTGATTCCAGATAAAGAAGGGTCTCTGTTATGAAGTATCAGATGTTCCTGGTATTAAGCAGTTAAAAGGGGAAGAAAGTAATCAGTTTAAGAAAAGTACTTCCTAAACTATATACTGCCAGGCTATAATTACACTGCATGGTTTTAGAGAGGAAAGGCTTTGGATGACTGGTCTTAACAGGTTTCCCACAATTAGAGGACCTGTACAGGTATGATGGAAGTTGTAATCTACACAGGAGATTACCAGTGTCTCAGCAAGATATATTTCCTGAGCAGAGGCAATTTATGGAATGGAAAAAGCTGAATTGGTTCGAATTGTCTATTCAGCTTTATCTAGCTTATAAATCCCCTCTAATAATTACCAGCCTGAAAAGTATGAATCAATCCTGATATTTCCTAATTAGACGCCATCTACTAACTACACTAATGAAAATTTATTGTCAACTAAATTGCAGCATGTAAGACTGCTATAGTTTTATATTTATCCTTCATCTTACAGAGGTCAAAAGACTTCAGTATTACTTGTTCCTCTATTTGCTAAACTTTTAAATATTTGTTTGGATTTTTGTTGCTTAACATTCACTGTTGTAAAAATTACAATTTAAGGAGCCATTCTGCTCTAAAACCAGAGAACTCAGACATGAAACAAACTAGCCAAATAGCTAAATTGTCAAAATATTCCATGCTTTATGGAGTGAGGAAAATCAGCAGGATCCTTGCCCCAGCAATACTGACGGGCCAGATCCTTACCCAAGGCAGAGAGGATTCCCACCCATTTCTGGAATCAGTGGCCACATCCTTTTTAGAGACACAAGAGTAAAGATCCCTGCACTCATGGCCAGGGCTGGGCTCTAAGGTGAATGTGTCCCCTACTCCATCAATCCTCCTGGAATTACTTCCCCTTCTACCTCCACCCATTCTCTCCTCCCTACTCTATTTGCACTCCCTTCTCTTCCTCCTTCCTCCCTGGCATGCACTCATCCTTTCTCCCATCCATTTGTTCTGTTCTTCTCTCATGGCCAGTGCTCCTTTAGCCACTTATGGGGTTCTGAGAAATTGTGGATGGGCCACCTTTATATTTTCCCCCCAAATTGAGCCCCACAACCACATCTCACATCACATACCCCCAAACAATTTAACACTCCCCATCCAATTGCTGAGTCCACCCTACTGCAGTCCCTGCTTGGTCTCCAAATACAAACTATCTTCCTCCCAACATCTCTGAATCCCTGCATTACATTTTCTCCCATAATCCAAATACTATTCTTCCCGCAGGCTCCCTTGTAAGTGTTCAGTCTCCAAGTCCCACACTCCTCTTTCCCTCCCCACTACCAAGAGATTTTTTTTTTTTTTCACAAGCCTCTTTCTGTACTAGTTTAAAAAAATTCACCAAAAAATCCCTCCAACAGTTAGCTGTATATTTTAAAAGATGTTTCTTTCATGTGGAGATTTCTTTTAAAGAATTTAGCTCATGTGGAATACCTGAATGACTCAGATCAATATTCATATTGTCTATGCAACTACTTTTAGAGTTTAAAATTTTCCCCTGCTCACTGGTTAAGTTATTTCTGGGCAGATTGTTTCCTAGAGAAAATTTACCCACAAATAAAAAAAAAGGCAGCTCTGGGGTGCTCCCAGGGCACAGTATAACTTTGTCCAGGCAGTGCTGCCTAGAAAAAGTTTCCCAGGTAAATAGTAGTCCTAAAGTTATCTGGAAAACTTTGTCCAGGCAACCTTAGACCAGATATTCAACTGTCACCACTCTGGGCTGAACACCCAGATAAAGTTACCCAGAACTGGCCAAGTAAGTTTTACCCAGAGACAGCCAGCTGAATATTGACATCTGATGTTGTACATCTACACAACAAAGCAGGGGTAAGTAACTCCGGTCTTGGAGTGCCACAGACATCTGTTTTTAGGATATCCACTATGAATATGCATGAGGTAGAGTTGCATGCAAACTTACCTCATGCATCTTCATTGCAGTTATCCAGAAAGCTAGACTTAATTGTGGCACTCCAGGAGTGTCAAGAGTTGCCTACCTCTGCAACAGAGCAACTCAAAACTTTTGCAGCTAGCTTAGACCCAGCCGTATATTCATGGCTTATCCTCTCTCCTGCTGCTCAGCAAACTTATGTAGAGCCACAGGTGTCAAGATATGTGCTCCACTACTAGTACCTGCAGCTGGTCAGACTTACAATTTGGAAGACACCTCACTTTTGTGCTCTGGCTTCAAATGTGGCTGTTGCTTCCTCTGTGGTGCCAGTACCTTTGTTCTTTACCCATGTGATTTAATGCATGGCTGCATTGTTATTACCTAACAATGCAGCCATGGATAAAGAAGAAAGGTGCAGCACAAGTAATAAGAAGCATCCAAGTCTGCTTCTGTAAAGGTGCACAGATGCATAGGGTGGTGGCAATTTCAAAGTTCCTAGGTTGTGGCCTAGGAACACCTGTACCTTTAAAGGGGAGGACTCTGCAGCTAACATTTGTCTGAGCTGCCTCTTCTCTGCCAAGCCTATGCCCAGCCAGCACCACAGCTGTATAGTCAACTGATGCCCAGTGAATGATACCAGTGGTGCCTCTCATCTCCCAGTACCCAGGCAACTGCCCAGCTTGCCTTACCCAAAGCCTGGCCCTGCTCCAAGGCATTTGATTGGCTATATCCTTTCTGGAGGTGGAAATACATCCTGCTTCTATGACAATGATTGACCATATTTTTTATGGCAAGGGAAGTAGGTAGCTGCTGTCTGCCTAATGAAGAAAGGCCAAGTCTCAATCCAAGGGTAATCCCTGAAAATCAGGGACATTTAGGAAGCCTACTTCTATTACAAATGAAAGGAATACTTAGTCATTTTATTGGCCGGTCTTTGTGAACAGAGGTAAGGTTAATATTCTGGCTAAAAACAAATGCTTGAGGTATGGTAGAAAACAGTAAACAGATTTTAATCCCTTACATACCATCCTTCCAAAGTTCAGAAACAAATTTATCCGAGGATTGGTGCAATAATGTAGCAACATTATCATTCAGAGGGTCCATATTCTTCATCAACCACTCATCTGCCTTGTAGTCCACCTGCATGGGGCAATAAGTTAGAATATAGTTTACTGGGTCTAGTATAATGGTTAATTGAACATAAGAATATAAGAAGTTGCCATACTGGGTCAGACCAAGGGTCCATCAAGTGTAGCATCCTGTTTCCAAGTGGCCAATCCAGGCTACAAGTACCTGGCAAGTACCCAAAAACTAAGTATATCCCACGCTATTTATGCTAGCAATAGCAACAGCTCTTTTTTGTAATTGTTTTTCATTATAGTCAACATTGTACATATCAAAATTGTACATATATGTATTGAAATCATTGAATACAGTACAAGAATCGGATATGACATAAGGGATCAACAGCCAAAAGAGTAATTAATCCTGTATGTGTCAAACCTGGGCATGAATAACACTCATAGTACCATATCTTGTCTCCTTTGTCTGGTTACTTTTCAAATTACCCCATTGGACAATCCCTAGCCACCCTCTCCTCCCCCCCTCGTCCCTTCCCATACCCTTCCCCGTATGCCTGCAAGATAGCTTCTACTGTGGTTGCAAAGTATGCTTTTTTCCAGGTACAGTACAGGTCCCATATCGCATGGAACTTTTGAATGCTGATTCCGGATGGCAGTTAGATATCCCATCTGGTATACTCTGTCTACTCTAAGTATATTCGTGAGTGGGGGTGTTTACATTCTTCCACATATAGGCTATTTCACATCGTGTTGCTATTATATACTGGAGCACCAAAGGAGCCAGAGCTATTTGTACACCCAGCACCTCAAATAGGTGCACTAATACTGATTCCCATGTTTTCTCCACCTTAGGACATGTCCACCACATATGGTAAAATGTTCCTGTCTCCCCACACTGCCTCCAACATAGAGGGCTGACCCTGACATTCAATTTATATAAGCGGTCGGGTGACATACCACCTATAACAGTTTATAACCATTTTCTTTGATGGTGGCTGACATCGAACTCCTGCCCATGTGCTTGTGACAGGAATCCCAATCGAGTTCCGATAGCTCACCCCCAAGATCTGCCTCCCACCTTAGCTGGTAAATCATCTTAGTCTTGGGGCCACTATTAATCATATACAATCTTGATATTGGACAACGAAGAGGACCGGTCTGTGCACACAGTTTCAAGCTTTGTCCTATCTAAGTAAAGCCACTGGGACCCCTTCCGCTTTAAAGTAATGTGCTAATTGTAGATACGTATACCTATCCAATGGGGCCAGATCATGTTTATTTTGCAAATCTACATATGGAATTAATTGGGAACCAGAATAGAACTGCCCTATCCAGGATAGGCCCTTCTCCTTTCATCGGCTGATAAAAGCCCTATCCATTCCCAGAGGAAAGGCTGGATCATTCAGAAAAAAGGTAGAATGGTGTACCCTCTTAACCTCCACCAGGTATGACCACCATTTCAGCCAGACCTTGAGAACAGCCTGCAAAAAAGGAGTCAATTGTTAACAATCTCCCCCCCCCCCCCCCCCCGGCGACTTGCTCCACACCCTATACTCCAGAGGAGGTTCACCCGCTACAACCTGTGCAATAGCAATCCATGGTTTTACATCCCTCATCCCATGCCAGCTGAGGACCACCCCCAGCATGATAGCTGAGTAGTACCAGAGTAAGTTGGGAATGTTGAGTCCCCCCCCTAATCCTGTCCCTATAGAGTACTTGACAGGAAACCCTGGGAGGTTCTCTTCCATATAAAACAAAACATCTTTCTCTGCCAGATATGCATCACACCCTCCGGAACCTCTACTGGTAGTGTTTGAAACATAATAGAAGCAAGGTAAGATGTTCAATTTGATCACCGCAATTCTGCTGAACCATGAGATATCTGATCTCTCATCTATCCAAATCTTGTTGTATTTGAGATATTAAGGGATCATAGTTTAGGTGGTACAAATTATCAAGATTAGATCCAATTTTGACCCCTAGATATTTTACATAATTTTTAGCCAAATTAAATGGTAATGAACCACCCACTGCAGCATACTGCTCTGCTGACATGGAAACATTCAATATCTCAGACTTAGCATTAATTTTAAAACCTGAGTCGCCCAAAAATAGTGAGTTCCTCTAAAAGGTTCTGCAAGGAGGTTTACGGTTCCAATACAGTAAAATAAGTCATCCGCAAAGAGCGACATCTTGTAGTCAGTCTCTCCTATACAGATTCCTTGAATCTGAGCATATGTCCTCACTATTGCCGCTAACTGTTCGAGCGAGAGCACAAATAGAAGAGGTAACGGGGGCAACCCTATCTAGTGCCTTGTTTAACCGCAAAGGGATCCGCGTACGCTCCATTAATTTTTATTCTGGCTTGGGGTGGCCATACAGCTTCTGAACCCAAGTGATAAATGAGTCATCCAATCCCATCCTCTCCAAGACTTGAAAGATATGGCCAGTGAACGCAATCAAAAGCCTTTTCGGCATCTACCGCTAAAAGAACTGCCAGGATACGCTGGCGCTGAGCCCACCACATCAGTTCGACCACCTTGCGGACACTGTCCAATGCTAATCGTCCAGGAATGAACCCCAACTGATCAACAGCCACTAATAGAGGCGCCACTCTCCCCAGGTGCACTGCTAAGGCTCGAGCCAGTATTTTGAGATCTGTTGATCAGGGATATCTGCCTGATGAGCTGCAGAGTGTATGATCCCTCCCAGGTTTCGCCAGCACTGTGATACCCACTGTGTTGGCTGCCAGTGCAAGTGAACCATCAGAACCTGGGGCATTATACATATTCACTAAGGGTGGTCATAACTCAGCGCTAAATACTTTGTGGTGTATCCATTGAGTCCAGGGATTTCCCTATTTTAAGGTCCATAATACTCAAAATCTCCCCCTCCGTTAATTCAGCATTACGCTTTTCCCTGTGCTCACTGGATAACACACTTGTCCATTCTGCCTAAATATTGTGTTATTTCCACTGGGGTGCACTGAGTTTTGGCGTCTGTTTAGTAGAAGTGTGTAAATTGACGCTCAATATCCACCTGAGAGAACAATTTCCCTGGGAGTCCCTTATCTTGGTAATTGAGTTTGAGCTTCCCTCTCCTTTAGCTTTCTAGCTAAAAGGTGTCCTGCCTTATTGCCAAACAATGTTTTAACCACTAATTGGTAAGCAATTTTACCAAGCTCTAAATTTTGTATTGCCCATCTCGATTCCTTCAAGTGGCCTAGGGTACGCTCATCTGGAGAGCGTTTATGCCGTATTTCCAATTTATTGATACTTTCCATTAGAACAAAAGCCATTGTCTTTCTTTATGTGTGCAGCCCTAGCAATAAATAAGCCTCGTATGTAGGCCTTTAAATTGTCCCACAGGATCCCCAGGGATCCCTCCCCAGTGTCATTACAACTTATGAAGGACTTGATTTCCTTTTTCAAGTGAGCCACAAAAATGCTATTGTCCATGAGGCTATCATTTAAACGCCAGAATTTGCTATCCACCTGGTTCCCCCCCCCCAGTGGTCATTGAATTCCAGCTAGGTGCATGGTCAGACCATGTGATGTTTCCTAGTTCTGCTTCACTGATTGAACTGACAAGCTGCTGGTCTATTAAAAAGTAATCTAGTCTGGAATATGATTTATGAGGATGGGAATAGAAGGTATAATTGTGTGTTGTAGGATTACGCAGCCACCATCTCAGTGAGTCCTGTCTCTGCAATAAGGTGCTTAAGTGCCTGTCTATGTAACCTGCCTCCACTACTGCCTGGGTGAGATTATCGAGATATGGATACCTAGTAAGCTTAAAATCCCACCCAACACTAAGATGGCCTTCACACCACTCACTTATGATATGGGAGATCTTTGTCAGGAAAGCTGCCTGATCTGTATTAGGTGCATAGATATTCAGGAGAGTTTATATTTTATTGTTAATCTTCATCCTCACAAGGAGGTATCTACCTTCCACATCCTTAGCAACGTGAGAACATCCACTACCATGTGCTTGGAAAACAATATCCCCACCGCGCACTTATGATGAACTAATGCTGCCGCATGGTATGTGTGAGGATACCCCTTAGATGCTAATAACAGTTCATACTGCTTAGTGAGATGGGTTTCTTGGCAAAATACGTCAACTCATATTGCTGCCATTTCACCAGTGAACACCTGCCGTTTGGTATGAGTCTGCAACCCTTTCACATTGATTGAAATGAGTTTTACAGTCCCCTTGTCATGATCATTACCCACCCATCTCCTTCACTCTGCTTCTACAATACCCTCACCGATGCAGAGCAGGTTTGTTCCTTCTCTGCACCGGAACCTTTATGTACCACTAGATAGGCATCCCCTGAAGTCCCTTACCCCCTCCCTATTCCCTTTCCCAATCTAATCCACTTTCTCCCATGTGGAAACTTCCTTGGAGAGTTTAGATGTCACCACAATCCAGTGTGGCTCATATTCCCCCCTCCCCCAACTTGAGAGATAGCATAACAGTAACATCAGTTTAGTGGGAACACAAGATCCCTCCCCATCAACCGTCTATTAATGCAAAACTACAAAATTCAACTGAGAACATATTACAGATGAAGAGTGCCTCATCTTAGTGTAGATTACACAGTCCGAGGTCGCATTAAAGTCCTCTGGCTTCCTCCACATTAGTCTTATCCGGGATCCTGTGATGTTGGTACTAGGCCTCCCGATTGCCTCTGGAGATGCCGGTCTTTTCCAATGGGGTCACTCCACCCTGTGTATCCCACTCAGATTAGCAGTGTTCAAGCCCTAGAGCCCTCCAGGAGCATGCCTGCCTCTCATAGTATGTCCTCCGCCTCGGATACCTTGTGAACCCTCGAGTTGACTCCCCTGATTGTAAAAGTCCAGAGGGAACAGCCATTGATAGCGAATGTTTTGGAACGCAGTAATTGGATGATGTCCCAGAATTCTCTCCTTTGATGGTTGAAACTGCGAGATCCTGAAATACCTCAATCTTGTGGTCTTGCCAAGATAAAGTCCCACTTTTCCTGGCAGCTTGAGCCACCCTCTCTTTTACTGTGAAGCAGGCTATGATGTCCCTAGCCTGATTACTGCGTGAACTTCCAATAGCTCTGTGAGCTCGTTCTAAGACCACCTCCCGCCGATTTTCCTCTTCGCCATTAGGATGTAACAGCAGGCTGCAGATGTCTCACCACATTAAAACAATCATGGTATTCTTCCGTTTTGGGCACGCTGTGGAAACGTAAGTTTATGCGACGTGATTTTCTCTTCAACATGCATGTTCAGTTCTTCCTGGACCTCTTTCAGCTTTTCCTGCTCCTCTGAGCTTACCGACCTCAGTCTGTTCCTCCAGGCCTGTTTCTGCATCATCCACTCTCCCCCCTCCCCCCGAGGTCTCTAATATCGCTTTGCATAGTCTCCAGAATATCCCCGATCTCTCTCCTGAATTGGGTCATGTCTCCTCTCAGCTTTTGGAACCAGCTTTTGAACTCCTGTCTGGTAGGAATGTCAGAGCCCTCCATATCTGCAGCTGATTCGGTATTTATTTTTATTTAAAATCTTTTCTATACCGTCGTTAAGCTAGTTGCAGTCACAACGGTTCACAATAAGGCACAATTTCAAACTTAAATGTGTTGAGTTATATTAACTAAACAGGTGCCATCAAATACTGTAACAGTTTCATATTAAATATTACTTAGTGGTTGAGATAAGTCATGTCTACTTTAAGTATATTGGCTATAAGATAAACACTTAAGTCTTGTCCTCTGTTGTTGCAATCTAATAGAGGTAAAGTAAAATAAAATATACACACACACCATTCGAGTAAGCTGATGTGTGTGTGGGAGTTCTTCGGACTGCATCATACAATTCCCTGGATTCTACTCTTCATTCACTTTGTGGTATGCTTGCTTAAACAGCCATTTTTTAAAACTTTTTTTGAATGCTTTAATGTCTGTGTTCTGATTTCTAAAGGCATTGTGTTCCATATTATAGGTCCTGCCAGGGATAGGGCCCTATCCCTTACTTGCATTAGTCTGGCTGTTTTTCCTGAGGGAATAGTTAGTAAGGCTTTGTTTGCTGATCTCAAGTTTCTATTAGGGACGTGTACGTGAAGGGCTGTGTTCATCCATTCCGCCTTTTCGTTGTGTATTAATTTATGTATGGTGCAAAGAGTCTTGTATTGAATTCTTTGTTCAATGGGTAGCCAGTGTAGTTCAATTAGGGTTTTGGTGATATGGTCTCTTACTTTTACCGGTTAAAATTCTTGCAGCTGTGTTTTGTAATACCTGTAGAGGTCTTATCGTGGTGTGGGGTAATCCTAGTAGAAGGGCATTACAGTAATCAGTGCTTGAAAAAATTAATGCTTTTAGTACTGACCGGAAGTCATTTGGTGTTAGTAGTGGTTTAAGTCTTGAGAGTCATAAGTTTGGCGTAACAGTCTCTTACTTTTAGAGATACGTTTCATACTTAGTTCCGTATCGATAATCACTCCAAGGTTTCATACTTTCTCTAATTGTATTTTTTGGTTGTTATTGATTGTAATTGGGTTTTGAATGATTGTGATGTTTTTTGTTCAAGATGTAGGAATTCTGTTTTCTCTATGTTAATAACTAATTCCATCTGGTTTAAGAGCTGTTTTATTATATCTAGATACATGTTGGCTAAGGTTAATGTTTTCTCAATTGAGTCATTAATTGGAAGTATTAATTGAATATCGTCAGCATATATGTAGTGTGAGATGCCCAGACCAGCTAGTAGGTGGCATAACAGCAGCATGTATGTTGAATAGTGTGGCAGATAGGGCTGATCCCTGCGGAACTCCTGTTTAAAGGTTTATTCTGACATTGCTTTTTTGATTTGCACTTGGAAATATCTGTTATCTAGGTATGATTTGAACCATTTGATTGTTGTGTTGCATAGTCCTATTTCTTCTAATCTATTTAATAGGATCTCATGATTTACTGTGTCGAATGCCGCTGATAGGTCCAGCATTACTAAAACGTAATGTTTACCGCTGTCGAAACCTCTCATGATGTTGTCAGTTAGCGTAAGTAGTGTTTCAGTGCTATAGTTTTTGCAAAATCCATGTTGTGATGGATACAGATTATTGCCCTCTAAGTGTTCTGCTGATTGTGTGTTTTCTATTAATTTTGCAATTAGTGGTAAGTTTGATACTGGTCTATAATTGCTCAGGGTGAGTGGATCACTGTTTTTTTTCAAAATTGGTTTTACTATTGCTCCTTTTAGTGAATCTGGCATGTTTCCTTCATTTAATGATAGATTAGTGATTTTTGTTAAAGTCGGAGAGGTTGTGGTGGCTAGTTTTTTTATATCTGTGGTGGGTATTGTGTCATATGCATGTGGGGCAGGGTTTAATGTTTTTTTTTTTAGCATTGATTCAACTTCTATTTCGGATATTTCACTGAATGTTTCCCATTGTTTAACATCTCTTTTTTGCATTTTGATGTTTTGTTTAGTTATTTTTGGAATCTTTGTTTTTAGGTTCGTAATTTTGTCATTAAAAAATGTAGCTCTCATTACATCTATTTACTGGAAGGTTTTGTGAAGAGTCAGATGTATCATTTGTGAGATTTTTTACTATGGTAAACAAGACTCTTGGGTTGTTTGCGAATTTCTCAATTTTCATTCTATAATATTGTTTCTTTGCATTGAGTATTATTTGTTTATAGTAGGCTAGTTTCCTGTATTTAGTCAGGTTTCCAGTTTTATTTTTTCCCTTCTTTTTTTCTCAGTGTTCTTTTGACTACCTTTATCTTTTCGTTATGCCAGGGGTTTGTTTCTTTGGGTTCCATGATACTCATGTATTTAATTGGGTTTCTCTCATCTGCTAAGTTTTTGGTTGTTTGCATCCATGCTGTTGTGGCCGAGTCGCAGTTGGTGCAATCTATTTCAGCTAATTTTTCTTCTAGTTTGTCTTTTAGGTTGTCTATATTAAAAGGTGGGCGATATTCAAATTCAATGGGTTCTCTTTTTTGAGTCACTTGCTCGGTATGTTTGATAGCGGATTCTATTAGGAAGTGGTCTGACCACTGTATCAGTATATATTCTGTTTTAATGTGTTCTAGTTGACTGTTTTATAAATGATAAATCTAGAGAGTGTCCTGCTTTGTGGGTGGGCTTGTCAGTAATTAGGATGAATCCTAGTGCTGTCATGAAATCTATCAGTGTTTGACAGGTGTTGGATAGGGGGTGCATATCCATGTGTAGGTTGAAGTCACCTAGTACAATTGTGGGTTTAGAGGTGTTTAAGTGTGTTAGGAATTCAATTAGAGGGGAGATGTTTAGTTCTAATAGGGTAGGAGGGCAGTATATAAGGCATATTTGTATGTGTTCGTTTCAAACAGAGCAATTTCATGGTTTCTTGGTGGTGTAGTTACATTTAAATCTTTTTTCTATTAGGAGTAATCCCCTGCCTCTTATTTAATCTGGGTATTGAGAAGACGTCAGTTTTTATGTGCTATTTGATTTTTTAAGACTGTCTGATTTTTTTTAACCATGACTCGGTAACAGCTATGAAGCTTGGTTTTGTGTCATAATAGGTCTGTAATTATAGGGAATTTCTTGGTGATTGATTGTGCATTTACTAACAGGAATGTTATCATTAATAAATTGTGATGGAGTTTGTTATTTTAGTCTTTTTTTATTTGTATGAGGTTAGTGGATTGAGTTTTCTTAGTTTCATTTGCTATGTGTCTATTTCTGTGTTTGTGTGAGTAGTAGTTTCCATATTTACCTTTGTTTAGGCAGGTTGATAGATTGTAGTCCTGGTACCATTCTTTCGTTGTCCATGAACATTGTTGTTGGCTCTGGTTTAGTCGTTGGTTCATTCATTGTTGTGGGGTTTCTCAGAGGTGTACGAAGGGGCGTACAAAGGGGCCTGCCCCTTTGATGTGCCCCTTAGGGTCCAGCTCTGTTTTTAAATCCCCTCCTCCATGGGCACCATTTTGTCTTCGGGACTGATCACTGCCATTGCGAACAAGAATCTATTTAAATCTGTTTGGTTTTTTTTCGAGGTTGTCATAATTAGCTTCCCGGAGCTCTGCCGTGAGTTTTGAATGCAGTTCCAGGCACCTGAGCTGCCGAAAGGGAACGCGGGGGAGGAAGGTGCGAGCCACAAGTTTATGCAGCCATCTTAGCGGGTGACGTCACCGCTCTCCAGAGGCTATTTTCTAAGTCAGCTTGATTAGTAGCAGGTAATGGACTTCTCCAAGAACTTATCCAAACCTTTTTTAAACCCAGCTACACTAACTGTACTAAACACATCCCCTGGCAACAAATTCCAGAGTTTAATTCTGCAGTTGAGTGAAAAACTCAGATTAGTTTTAAATGTGCTAAATGTTAACTATTATCCGAAAGAGTAAATAACCGATTCACATTTACCCATTCTAGACCTCATGATTTTAAACACCTATCATAACTCCCCTAGGTGGTCTCTTCTCCAAGCTGAACAGTTCTAACCTCTTTCATCTTGCCTCATAGGGGAGCTATTCCATCCCCTTTATTGTTTTGGTCGCCCTTCTCTAACTTTTTCATCATAACTATCTTTGAAATGCGACAGAATTATGCACAGTATTCAAGGTGCAGTCTCATCATGGATCGATAGAGGCATTATGACATTTTCCATTTTACTCACCATTCCCTTCCTAATAATTTCTATCATTGTTTGCTTTTTTGACTGCCGCAGCACACTGAACAGATGATTTCAATGTGTTATCCACTATGCTGCCTAGATCTTTCCTGGGTGGAAGCTCCTAGTATGGAACCTAACATTGTTTAACTATAGCATGGGTAATTTTTTACCCTATATGCATCACCTTGCACTTATCCACATTAAATTATCCTATTTACAAGACCCTCACCCTCATCCACAAAAGTATTACTAACGAACACTGCAACTGGCTAAACCCACCCTTCCTCCCTCGTACCTCCACAAGACCCACCCGTGCTTCCCTCCGTGGAACTCTTATCCCTCCCTCCATAAAATCCACTAGACTCATTTCCACCACCAATAGAGCCCTTTCCCTTGCAGGCCCCTCCCTCTGGAACTCTATGCCTCTTGACCTACGTACCGAAACCTCCACACCTACTTTCAAAAAGAAACTCAAAACCTGGCTTTTCCTCCAAGCATACCCCCATTCATCATCATCTTCACCAACTAACACACTAGCCCAACCATCATCTCTCTCCAACACCCCCCTTTCAGGACCTACACCCAACACCCTCCCCCTCTAAAGTTTCCTACAACTCCTGTATATAACCAGTGTACAACTTCTGTAAATAACCAATGTACATATTTCTACCTCAAATTCCTATTCACTTTTATCCCCTGTATCTGTTTGCACCCTCCCCCTGCCCCCCCTTGTATCTGCCCCCCCCCCCCCATCCCTCCCCAGTTACTTAGTTAATTGTTCTGTTACTGCGTTTTACGTTATATACCGTTCTCTGTAAAGGCTATGCCTATATATCCTCTGTTGTAAGTTACTTGTAAACCGGCACGATGTGCAAACGGTTGCCGGTATATAAAATTAAATAAATTAAATTGCATCTGCCATTTGGATGCCCAATTTTCCAGTCTTACAAGGTCCTCCTGCAATTTATCACAATCCGCTTGTGATTTAACTACTCTGAATAATTTTGAATCTGCAAATTTGATTACCTCACTCGTATTCTTTTCCAGATCATTTATAAATATATTGAAAGGCAGAATCCTGGTACAGATCTTTGAGGCATTCCACTGTATAACCTTTTCCTCTGAGAAAACTGTCCATTTAATCCTGTTTCCAGTGACTTTTCCCATGACTTTTTTTCACTTTTCTTAGAAGCCTCTGAGGAACTATCAAATGCCTTCTGAAAATCCAAATATACTACATTTACCGGTTCACTTATATCTACATGTTTATTAGCCCCTTCAATTGGTATAGTAAGTGCTAAGTAGAAGATTCAAGTGAAGCTTCCCTCAAGCTCAAACCCTGCTCCTTAAACCAGGAATGCTAGCAAAGGAATGATCAACTTTTCAGGGTTTGCACCAGTTAGTGCTTCTAAAAATCACTTCAGTTGGGGAACACAATGTTGCTGTTTATCTTAAATCAACTATTAGACTGCATTTCATTTGCTCATTGAAAGCAGTAGTATTATCATGGGAAAAGTAGTTTTAAAAGATTGGCTGAACCTAAAATGGGTTCTTGAGAAAGCCTCTCCCAAACAAGAGAAACATTTAAATTTACACACTACCTATCATTTCTAGGCCTTTTACAATTTAACATTCATAATCTCAAACCCAGCTGAAAGGATCAATCTAATGTTATCACTCTGCACTGCAAAACCCAGATTCTTTCTGGTCCAGAATCCTGCTCTTTGGACTGGAAGCACTAAGGATAGTCCATATCAGCTCAGAACTGGGAAGCTTCAAAAATACAGAAAGGGGGGCATGCTGTTTTCCCAGTCAGGAAGAAAAACAATGGCTGTGCTTTTGAGTATCTGTACTGTGTAGGCTCTGCATGCTCAGGGAGGGAGGGAGCTGCCATGGCTTAACCATGTGTTTTTCAATGGACCAGGGAAAGAAGCTGCTTCTGCAGTGGTGAGCCCAGATAAGAGCCACATTGTGTAGGAGAACTGGATATGGAACATCCACTGATGTTCCACAATCCAGGAAATGCTGCCAGCGTCAGACCTTAGCCCAGGAGTTCTTGCTGCTGCTAGCTACCTAACCAAGGGAGCGAGATCACAGCTATTGCCTGCCAGGGAAAAGTGGTAAAGTAGGAGAAGAGAATGGGCAAACAGGCCAGAGAAATGAGGTGAGGGGAGAGGGAGTAGGTGAGAAAGGGAGAAGAAAGGCAAAAAGTATAAAGTTAAATAGCAAATCAAAATATGAGAAAAGAGTCAAGAAAACTAAAAAATTAATGAAAACAAAAGTTGATAGGATGGATTTTCTCAGCTCCTAAAAACTTTTGGCTGGTACTCTGAAAAATCTTCCAGCTCTTACCACTGTGGTGTGTGCCTGTGCAAGTTTACTATTCAGCAACTTGGAAAAATAAAATGAGGAAATGGAGAAATTACTTACCTGAATTTTGTTTTCCTTAGTGTAGACAGATGGACCCAGGTCCAATGGGTTATGCACCCCTGCCAGCAGATGGAGACTGAGTCAGATTTCAAAGCTGATGTCACCCTAGATGCACCCCTGCAGTGACCTCAGCTCTTCAGTATTCTCTTCAAAGCCACTATGGACATACCGTATTTTCCGGCGTATAAGACGACCCCCAACTTTTCCAGTTAAAATATAGAGTTTGGGATATACTCGCCGTATAAGACTACCCTTCTGTGTCACTACATAACCATACTGTATGTGGTACCCAGTATACAACAACCAGCCAATCACGGCAAGCGATGTACCTTACCGGTGATTGGCTGGTTTTTGTATACAAATCCTGCTTGGATTGGTCAGCTCTCCCTGCCTGCCCAGCCCTCCCTGTCTCCAAGACTATCAGAGCGGTAACGCATCCCTCTGGCCCACCCTTGTATCCTATTACCGGTACCTCCTTCTCTGCCTCTCAGATCTCGCTCCCGAGGACTGCAGTGAAGCAGCGCAGACGTGCATGTGCGAGATCTGAGAGGCAGAGAAGGAGGTACCGGTAATAGAGATGTGAATCGGAACCGGTTCTGATTCCGGTTCACATCGTGGGTTGTTTTTTTTTTTCGTCCGGCCCGATCGTTTTTTTTTTTTTTTTTTTTTTTTTTTTTTAAATCGGCTGCACCCGAGCCAATAAACAAAAAACCCACCCCAACCCTTTAAAACTAATCCCTCAGCTTCCCCCACCCTCCTGACCCCCCCCCCCCAAGACCTGCCAAATTAAATACAACCCCCCACCCTCCTGACCCCTCCAAGACCTGCCGAAAGACCCTGGTGGTCCAGCGGGGGTCAGAGAGCAATCTCCTGGACTTGGGCCGTCGGCTGCCAGCAATCAAAATGGCACCGACGGCCCTTTGCCCTTACTATGTCACTGGGGTCGACCAATGGCAGCGGTAGCCCCTGTGACATAGTATGGGCAAAGGGCCGTCTGTGCCATTTTGATTACTGGCCTTAGGAATTCTCAACTGGAGGGGGGCCTTTAGGTATCACCACAGGAGAGTGGGGCTCAATTTTTTCTCCAATTTAAATGTAGAATTTCTCCTTCTAAAAAGTACAGCAATCCCCATAGGGAAAGGTACATCCACCATCTGTTGCAGATGGAGAAATACTGAAGGGCTGAGGTCAGTGCAGGGGTGTAGGGTGACAGCTTTGAGCCATTCAAAACAAATGGGTTATGCTCCCCGCCAGCAGATGGGAGTCCGATTTCAAAGCTGTCACCCTATATATACCCAACCAATTTGCATGAAGGGGGAACCTTGGCTCAAAAATATGCTCACTCCTGCTATAAGTGAAACCCAGGGATTAACCAAAGTATCACAGAAACTTAAGGGAGCTAAACTCTATTCTTGAAGGAAAGCTACAATATATGAAAAACATGGAAGATAGCATATGCTCAATGAGAATTATGTGAGGCAGTGGGGTGAGAATTTCACACAGACTAAATGAGTTTTGGTTCTAAAGTAGCTTGAACAGATCAGCATTCAGCAGAGACAAGGCTATTGGGTTGCAGCCATATTGTTTAACTTACCTTGCCAGCATAATGCAAGATACAGAAATCTGCCTTGTCTTTCAACTGTTTGGGTTTCTGGAGTTTAGGGTGACTGCCCAATTCCTGCATCACTTTCTCCACAAAGCTTTTATCTGTAGCTTTAGGGAACCAGCACTCCTCATCCACCAAAGCCAAGATGCCAGGAGGACCAGCCTAGAAAGTTTAGAAAACAGTTCATGCACTTAACCTTATAACAGACTTAAGACCAACATATGCTAATTTCTAAACACGAACTACACAATTTCAATATTCGGAGGCATATACTTAGATTTTGCAGATAAGCATCTATACGCATTAATGCTTTTAGCAACAAGCAGTGTCCACTTTTCAAATTGACGTGTCCGAACTGAAACATTACGTATGATTTTTCTCCAATTTGGATCAGCATTCTAGCTCAGTTTATTCAAAAACCATTTATATACACTGAATAGTAGTGGCAAAGATTACAAATCTGGAATGACTTAGGAACTGGTCAACTCATACTATACTAGCGCATAAAACCAACCAGAGCTTTGGATTACTTTGGAGGCAAAGTTATCTTTTGGTGACAATTCACTAAAGGGCATTTTCATCCTTCCTATAAATGACCCTTTTGGGTTAGGTTAAGGTGTTGCAGTTTGCTCCTGCTCTTTTGGACATCCAGCAGAATCAGAACTAGCCCCTATTGGGGGTTGTGACACCATAAGCCTTCATTCTCAGTGAAGTTTCCACTTCTACCTCAACCTCCACTATTTAACCTAAACCATTGTAGTTAATGCTTCTGATAGGTGCTACAGCTCCCTCCAGAACCTGGTATGCGTACGCATCAAGTACTTTATTTTTAACTATTACTGAGACAAGAGTATGAAACAGTAAGACAGTAGCAATTGCCACTGTGCAGACTAACCTTAAAAATAAACTTTCTGGGCAAGCTAGATGGACCATGTTGGTCTTTATCTGCTGTCATTATGTTACAATGTCAGAAATAATTGGTCAATCTATATAAAGCTTCAAGCAGTGCAGATTCAAGAGCCTGCTTTAACAATTTCCTGACATTAGGAATCTATGAACATTTCAACGAATCACACAAATGAAAGCAGGCTTCCAGGCCATTGCACAATTTGGACCCATGAGACCAAATCTGTCCCAAATTAAATCATGCGCTTGGAGCATATCTTTAACAGTGCGACAGCTTCTCAATTTGTGAGATGTCAAAGAGCCACTGACTTATGGGAATTTTTGGAACACTCAATTTTCAAAAAATAGTTTTGCCAAAGGGTACACTGGATCTTCAGGATTTGGATTTCAAGCTAAGTGACATTTTCTAACTATGCTCCATGTTTGATGTGGGCTTGGTGAACAGCATTTCCTTGTCATAGCGCTTTTCACACTTGCATGTGAGGATCATTTGTTTAATAAGCGCAAAAAGTATATACAAGTTAAAAAAAAATGTTTTAAATTAAATAAAAGGACTATTGGGTGGATGGTGGTGCTTATGATTAAACTGAGAACAAGCATGGTACACTGGGATGGTGCCCTGAAAATTTATGAAGCATCACTTTACACTCATTAAATATTTTTTCCTTAAAACAAACATTTTTATATATAAACATTTTTCAAGTTTGAGGGAGAACAACAAATGAATGTGATGAGCGCGATTAAAGAACATTTTTTGAAAATTAGTTAATTGAGTTCCAAAAATTCTTAAAAATATACAAAAAAGTAGTAAAAATTGGTTAAGTGTTAGGTAATCAATTTTGTTTGCAGTGTGGGTTTTGTTGAAGTGAGTTTATTGTAGTTACCCCCACTTTTTGTGGATTGAAAGTGTTTTACTGACTTATGGGAAGCATAGGTTTTCAATGTTGAGCGATAAATGTAGCTGCAAAAGCATTTGGTTCTCTAATTTCTTCCTCCTGCCAGCCACTGAGAATCCCAGTAGCCCTGCAGAACCACCTCAGGAGATGCAGACAACTGCCAGCCTATCACCCTTTAAGTTGTTTCACAAACTTTGACCCCAAAATTCTGGCATCATGGACATATCCACCACATGTGAATATGCATCCCTATGACCACACCCTCTCTAACAGAGGACCAAAACTAGAACTGAACCTATGAAATAGCCCAGAGAATTTTGATATATGTGCCTGAGCTGGAGACCAACATGGAGAAGGTAACTGACCCAGAATCCTCTGCTATCTTAGACTTTCTTGGCTATATGAACTTCAAATGCCTTACTGAGCCTGACCTACAGGAATTCCAAGGACACCTGGACAGCAGCTGAAGCTGGTGACAAGTTGCGATGCCTAATTATAGGATCACAAAAGCAGAAGGCAACGGTTGGAGCTTCAGGCTATAGAAGCACCATTTTTCAGGGGCATCTGTAAACAGCCTAAGATGTGTTGATTGCCCTGACCAGCAAGATTCTAACAGAACAAAGGACTACCTAAAGAGTGATGGTAAATGGGCCCATAATAATCAAGGCAGTTTAGGGATAATCTTATGCTGTTGACATGACAACCTATGTAAATTATTCTCTGGGTAGTCACACGTCTAGAATTTCTAACCTAGTACTATATTGTATTTTACTTATAAAAGGATCAGTTCATATACTCAATGAGATGCAAGTGGTCTGTGTCAGAAATGGCATCAGCATCTCCCAAGAATACTTATATTGATCAATAAAAAATGATAAATTCTACAAAATCCAAGTGTTCTCGTATCCCTGGATATAAGTGCCATAATGGCCTGGCGCTTAATTTGTATACACAGGGAAAGAGCCTAAGCATTTAATTAGCTCTCTTGCTACTTTGCATCTTCCCATAAACATCCCAATGCTCAAGCTGTAAAAGCAATTCCTCACTCTATTGCTGTATCAAAAAGTGGACCTTGGTCTCATCTACAATTTCTCCTAGTACAGTAGATGACGCGAATCTGCAATGCTTGAAATTCTGTATAGATTTTATTTTTGGCCTCCTGCTTACTTAATGCTACTAACTTCATTTACTTGGAGACACAGCCATTATCCTTGGCTTTAGTTAGGGACTGTTTAAGCAATTCATACATAAGGAAAGTTACTTCATAAAATTTTGTATGCTGACATGACTAAAAGAAGCCATCTGGCTGGAAAACACCACCTGTCATTTACTTTAAGCCATTTGATTCCCAATTTATGTTATGTTCTTCTACCTCTTAACTTCAGAGCAGTTTATAACATTCACAGTTTAAAAAAATGTAACTGAAGATCACAATAAAATGAAATATAAAGATATCACGAGGTCAATATTCAAGCCATTTAGACTAACTCACAAGTTATCCATCTAAATGGCAAATGTGGCATATTTAGTCACTTAGCCTTCTAAATTATAGCTGGATAAGTAGTTATCCAGCTATAATTTAGACACAGAAAGGGGGAGTTTGGGGGCATTCCAAGGAGGGGGCTGAGATATCTGGCTAACCTAGCCAAATATCAGGTATAAGCGGCTAGGTTGGCCAGATACCTTTAAACCTGCTTCTGAGAAGTGATGACATACAATGGGAGGGGCCACGATGCGGTGTGCGTCAAGCCATATCATGGCTGGAAGACGCCATTATGAAGTGCGACCGCTGGCACAGAGGGGAGCAGCCGGTGCAGAAGGATGTCAAATGGTAACAGTACCTCCCCTGCAAGGTCCCTCTGCCTTTTTGGGGAAGGTTTGAGAGAGAAACTGAAAATTCACGGAGCAATCGAGGGGACTGAATATTGCGAGCTGGTTCTCAGGAGTTTTCCTCTGGCCCATAATTTTTCCATGAAATTAAATACTGTAAGGTTCCTTGTCTTCTGACATCCAAGATTTTTTACTTCATATTGTGTATAGTCTTCCACAATAGTGGATGTGGTCTGTTTAGATTTTCTGGATGGCCAGGACTGCTGGTTTGAGAAGCAATATGTGAAAAACATTGTGGATGCAAAGAGTGGGTGGCAGGTGAAGCTTGTATGTAACCTCGCCTATTTTTCTTTGTATGGGAAAAGGTCCAAACCTGGGTGCGAATTTTAAGGAAAGTAAACAATCTGAAATTCTGCGTGCTCAGCCATACTAGGTCCCCAGGTCGGAGTTGGGGACCGTCTCCTTTTTATCTGCCTCTTAGCTCTAGTAGCAGGTAGCAAGCAGCAGCAGCAGCAGCTTCTTTCCAGAACTCTGTCATGGACTGGATAGTTTGATCTACAGCAGGGCAAGACTAGGGTGTAGTGATGGGCAGTGATATTAGAGGATGTCTCAAAGACTAGGAAAAAAAGGGGATGTTCTGGTGGCTTGAGTGATGATTGTTATGGCAGACCTCTACCCAAGGCAATAAGGATGCCCAATCATCCTGTCATTTGTTCATGTAACATTGAAGAAAGTCTTGAGGGACTGATTAGTCCATTGAATTGGGGGTGATAAGCCAATGAGAAGTTAACACACACACTTCCAGTTTCGAGCAGTAAATTGAACTCCTCTATCAGATACAATATTCATGGGAAGGCCATGAATTTGGAAAGATTTATATGGAGCTGTGGGCAATCCAGGAAGTGGAATAAAATGGGCGATTCTTGAAAACTGATCCACTACAACCCAGATGACTGCATTCCCATCTGAAGGAGAAAGATCTGTAATGAAATCCGTGGCTATGTGGGTCCAGGATTTAATCAGGAATAGGTAGGGGTTTTAATAACCCACTTGGTTGCCTTCAGGAACATTTTTGTGCTGCACAGATGGGACCAGGATTCAACATCTCTTGGTATCCAATCTCCATTGAGGCCACCAATGATGGGAGAAGGTTTCTTGTCCTACTACTCCAGGATGCCTGGCTAGATGAGAATCATGGGCCCAGTGAAGGACCTTCCACCTCAGATGCTTAGGTACCACAGTTTTTCCCCAAACGAACCATAAAAGTAGCAGCGAGCATAATTTGAGTCTGGTCAATATGGCGAGGTGGATCAGGAGTGTCTAGAAGTTTTCTGCCTGATGACAAGGCATCTGCACGTTGATTCTTTTCTGATGGTTGGAAATGTAGATTGAAATTGAATCGACTAAAGAATAGTGCCCAACGGGCTTGCCATGGGTTCAAATGCTGAGCTTGAGTGATATGCCAGGTTCTTATGATCAATATAGATTGTAACAGTATACTTGGCCCCCTCCAATATTTGTCACCATTCCTCAAGAGCAGATTTGATTGCTAGGAGTTCCCGATCCCCTATGGCATAGTTCTTTTTAGCCGGAGAGAAATTTATTTTAGAAAAGTAGGTGCAAGTAAGTAATTTCCCTGAATCCAAAAGTTGCAGAAGAATTGCACCTTCTCCTAGGGCAGAGGCATTGACCTTCATAATGAAGGGTTTAGTAGGACCAGGGCGTTGCAGACAAGGGGCTTGAACGAATTCTTCCTTTAAACATTGAAATGTATGAATAGCTTCAGGAGACCACTTACGAACTTTGGCCCCTTTTTTCTTTTTAGTCATGGCCATAAGAGGGTGGCTACCAGGGTAGAATATCCTGCAATAAGTTGATTAATAACTGGAAAAACCCAAAAAATGTAATGCTTTGAGAACCTACTGGTTGAGGCCACTCGAAAATTGCCTTGAGTTTTTCTGGGTCCATACATAGACCAGTCCGGGAGACAATGTACCCCAGAAAGGGTAATTCTTCTTTATGAAAGACATTTTTCTAATTTAGCATATAATCTGTTTTCTCAGAGGCGTTTGAGAACTTTCTGTACATGGATCTGATGCTGGTCCTCTGTTTTAGAAAAAATAAGGATGTCATACAGGTAAACAAGAACATGAGAATAAAGGAGATCTTGAAAGATATCATTGATCATGGCTTGAAATATCATTACAAAGTCCAAATGGCATTACCAGATACTCATGTCCATCTCGGGAGTTGAAGGCGGGTTTTCCACTTGTCCCCCTCCCGAATTCGTATTAAGTTGTAGGCCCTGTGGAGGTAGAGTTTTGTTAAAATCTGTGCACCTTTCAGTTGGTTGAAGAGTTCTGAAATAAGGGGGATGGGATACAGATTTTTTTTGTAATGGCATTTAAGCCCTTGTAGTGAATGCATGGTCAAAGAACCATTTTTTTTTTGACAAAAAAAGAATCTGGCTCCCACTGGAGAGGAGTGTGATAAATCCCCGAGCCAGGGTTCTCTTGAATGCACTGAGTCATGGCCTCTGCCTGGTTCTGATAAGGTGTAGACTGCCCCTGGGGGGCTTCTTCCTAGAAGTAATTCTATCCCGCAATTGTAAGCCCGATGTAGGAGTAGGGCCTCTGCTTTTTGCTCGCTGAAGACATGAGAATTCTGCATATTGGTGGGGTAAATCAAGAGGGAATAATTACCGAGTATGGAACATGACGCATAGGTGGTTTCACTGGAAGCAGGCAGCTCTGATGACAGTAGGAACTCCAACTGGCTAACTGTAGTGATCCCCAATCCACCCAGGGTTGGTATAATCTTAACCAGGGTAGTCCTAGGATCGTTTGGTTAACGGAGGAAGGAAGCACATAGAATTTAGTTTCTTGGTGGAGTAACCCTGTTGTCATTTTAACTGGTTTGGTAATAAGTGAAATTTTATCCCCCAGGGGTTGTCCATATACAGAGGAAACTAAAAAGTTACTTTCAAGGGTTCCGTGGGAATTTGGTGTTGGCGAATTGGATTCTCCTCTATAAAGTTGCCAGCAGTACCGGAATCCAAGAAGGCCTGGAGATGAATGGAATTTCCAGCAATTGGTAGGGTTATAGTAATCAGAATATGTGGAGAGGGAGTAGCATGACCCAAGGAGGCCTCTCCTACCAGTCCTAGGCCCAGGAGTTTCCTGACATTTGGCATTTATTGGCAAAATGACCTGTTATGGCACAGTACAGGCAGAGATTGTTCTGTCTCTGCCGCTCTTCAGGCAAGATCTGGAATCAATCTGCATAGGTTTGTTGATACTGGGCTGAGCCTCAGGAGTTTTGGGAACAAGTGGATGTGAATGGTGACCAATTCGGCTGGTGCCAGCCTAAGAACTGCCTGTTCGAGACCTTTCTTGAAAACTGAGTTCCAATTGAATAGCTAAGCGATCAATTCTTCTAAAGATTCCAGGGGTTCCCGAGCAGCCAACTCATCCTTTATGGCTTCCAACAGCCCTTGAAGAAAAATTGCCGTAAGACTGTCTTCACCCCAGCGAAGTTCGGCGGCAAGAGTCCGGAATTGGATTGCATATTCTCCCACGGAGCGGGAACCTTGTCGGATCTGAAGTAGGTCTGAACCTGCAGAGGCTGATCGTCCGGGCTCATCAAAAATTAGCCGAAAGTCTTTAAGGAATTAGTCCAGACTATTTAGAGGGGCATCTCGTTCCCAGAGGGATGTTGCCCATGCCAAGGCCAGTCCTTCCAGTAGTAATAAGATGAAAGTGACTTTGGTCTTATCCAAGGGAAATAATTAAGATTGGAGAGGAAAAATGCATACGACATTGATTTATGAACCCTGGCATTGCTGGGGACTTCCACTGAAACAAGGTGGAAGACTTAGAACGATGGGAGGTGGTGCGACGGAAGCAGGGGTCAATGGAGATGCGACAGCCAGGGCGTCCATTCAGGCAGCCAATCTTTCCAACACCCCTGTCACTTGATCCAGCACTTGGACTCTTGAGGCCAATCTGGGAATGGCCTGTAAGGCTGTTAGGTCTACTGGATCCATGGCCTCTGCTGTTACCGGCATGATGGTGGACCCAATGGTAGTGTAACAGTCTTACCTTAGCCTGAACCGGGAATGAGGCAGAAACCAAGGCACTATCCAAGTCCAGGGTCCGGCGGCAAATAGGACAGATCCACGGCACAGTCCGGGTCCAGAGGAAGGCAGGAGAAGATCCAAGGCAAATGAAAATCAGAGCAAGCAATCAAGAAGCAGCTGAGGCAATGCTGTGCTGAAATGTTGGGTTTAAGTAGTCCCATTTCCCATGCTAGCTTCCAGAAGCAGCAATGACGTGCTGCGATGGGAGGGGCCACGATGCGGCGTGCATCGAGCTGCATCATGGCTGGAAGATGCAGATTAGAAGTGCGACCGCTGGCACAGAGGGGAGCGGCCGGTGCAGGATGACGACAAATGGTAACAAGCAGAAATCTGTAAAAGGAAAAATATGTAAAGGAGTCTGGTGGCCTGTTTTTTGATCCCATGGTGAAAGTATAAATGAGGTCCTTTTGGTGTTCCATCTGGCACCCCCCTCTTCAAACCTAAAGTATATTTAAATGCCCTGGCCCACCAACCCTGTTATCTATTTAAAGAAATCGTAAATCTTCCCCCCCCCCCCCCCCAAGACTCTCCCATGACTTAAGTGGCCAGTCAAGCTGCCCCCCCCCGCCCCAAATCAAAGTCAATGCTAGGAGTGTGATATGACCTTACCTGCTCCCAGCGCAGTGTGTCAGATTCCGTGCTGGAAGCGTAAGTAGTTTCATAACTTATGCTTCCAGTGCTGAATCTGACAGACTGTGCTGGAGCATTAAGGTCATCTCTCACTCCCAGCATAGACTGATGACTTCAGGGGATGGAGGAGAGTCAGGTTGGGGGGGGGGGGCCTTGACTAGCCACATTTAAGTCAGCAGTGGGTGGGGGGAGGGGGAGAGGGAGAGGAAGATCTACAATTAAAAAAAAAATAGCCAACATGATTGGCGGCGTGGGGCATTTAAATGAGGCACTGACAGGGCCTCATTTATACTTTCGCCACGGGATCAAAAAACTAGCCACAGGCCCCTTTACATATTTTTAACTTTCACAGATCCCTACTTAACTGGATATCTTCAAAGATATCCAGTTAAGTAGTAGTTATCTGGCCTTACAATTTTGGATAACTAGACCTGCTCAGAAGCCACTTGTATCCATAAGCATTCTGACGGGGTTTGGTGTGTATTGGGTCTGTCCTCTGCTGATCCTCAAGGGGGATACTTACGAATCCAAGGATTTGCAGGAATTCTGGGGGAAGCTCCTCAGGCTGGATATGCTGCAGGACACACCAGATCTGGTTGAGGACCTGGATGAGGTTCCTGTGGCTGAAGGGGATGATCCCAAGGTGGTACACGTCTTTCTTAGAGAGCTGCTCTGGCCACAGATTTCACAGGTTAAAGAACTCTGGATCAAGGTGATGCAGGAAGAGTGACTTGGAGGGAACAGAATTGGTGCCGGATGGCCTGCATAGACCAGTGAAGGCATGTCCCTTTCATAAGTCAGGGAAGAAGCTGGTAGTTCAGGCACAGGATACTCCAGAATCTGGCCTGAGTGTTGGCAGAGTTATGTAAGTTCTATCCCTTACCAGAGGAGACCTTAGAGTTGTTAGCTCTTCCGAAGGTGGATTCCTCAGTGTTGGCAGTCACCAAGACAACTATTCCAGAAGCAGGATCGGCTGCATTAAGGGATGTGCAAGATCGCAGTTGGAGCTTCATCAAAAAAGGATTTTTGCAGTTTCAGCCATAGCCATCAGGGCTGCGGTGTGTAGCAGTCTTGTGCAGAGGCTATGTTTGTTGGGTCCAGCAGTTGCAGGATTCTCAAGCTTCGACAGGAGCGGCAGCAAAGCAGGCTGACCATCTCGAGGAGGCAGTGGTTTATGGAGCAGATGCCTTCCAGGACCTGGTCTGGACCTCATCCCAAATTATGTCTACTCTGTCTGCTAGATGCTTGCTGTGACTATGGAATTGGTTGGCGGACGTGTAGTCCAAGTCATAGCTTAGGGCTCTTCCTTTCAAGGGAAAGTTGGTGTTTGGAGAAGACTTGCAGCAGATAATGAAGCATCTGGGGAGACCAATATGCACAAGTTACCAGAGGATAAGCCTAAAAGGCATAAAGTTTGTGCCTGCATGGGCCAGGTTTCGGATCAATCGGAAGTTAGTCAATCCAAGACTTCTGGAGATCCACATTGGCAAGCTCCGGCCAGTACTAATGTCCTGGAGTCAGTCCTTTCGGGGGTGGTGGTGTTCAGGATATCCCTAATAAGCATGAGATTTGCATGAACTGCCTCCATTATAAGCAGATTTCATGCATATTCATTGTGTATATCCTGAAAACCTGGCTCAAGTTGGACAACCCTGTTCTAGTACATCCTCTTTCCAAGGTGGCTAAGCCTCCAATTCCTGTCTGGTGGAATAGATTCTTTTAATCTGGATAGCAATTCAGCCAACATAGTAACCTTGAAACTGAAGCTGTGATAATTAGTGGCTTAACTCCTCACACCAGTCTGCATTAGAACATTCCTAAAGATCTACACCAGTCACATCAAAATCTTGCTTGGAATTTACCGTGAGACCTGGAGAGAAACAGAAGGGTTATAGAACACATCCAGAGTTACAGTACACAATGCTGGTACTCAAGCTTAGGTATGAAAGTTGAGAACATGATCTAAGTCTCCAGAGTGATCAAACCCATCTGAAATAGAAGACAACTAAAACTGGCTCAATGGGAGACAAGCTTCTCCAGGATGGATTTCTACAGAATCAGGAGCATCATTTGCAGGTGCCATGAAGGCACAAGCCTAATATGGAACATTAGTAAGTCTATATCCAAGCCTACCAAACCATACACCAGTGAGTGATGAGATATTGAGACTTCTGCTCAAGACTCTAGCCACACACTGAGTCAAAACAGTTGAGGACTTAATAGGAAACCATCACTAGTGGAACTCTATACAATTTTGTGTCTTCCCATGGCTTTGGTAATCAGCTCCAAGTAGGACAGATCATTCTCCTTGAGCGGTTTAAGGCCTAACAGCAATATTTTGAGATGTCATGACCTTTTCCTACACAGTATTAATATTCCTGGTGATTGTTTGCAAGAACATTGGGAACACCTTTTAAATCATTGGGCTGCTTAATGGATTTCCTTAGGTGAAAGATTCAATCAAAGCTGAAATACCCATTCTCTTCAGAAAGATGTCAAAGAAGGAAAAATGCTTTAGCATATTACTGGTTAATTCAATGGAGTTCAGCAAAGCAGATCTGCTTTGATCATAGAACAGTCAATGTAGCCAAGACAAAAAAAAACACTAATGTAAAGATCAAATATATAAAAGCTGGTGTGGGCACAACAGAAGAAAAATCTGAAAGTAAAAAGCTTCTCAAATTCCCATCCACCCCAAACTGGAAAAAAGATGTCCAATAAAACTCATTGGACAGACTAGACTGAGTAGGCAGCCATTTAGTATTCTGCACGTTGACCAGCTTTGTCTGGAAAGCTCTGCAGATGTCTCCATTGAAGCTGCTAATTTGTGTTCTTGACAGAAAAATATGCTGGTGCTTATTCTATCATTTTACTGCCTCAAGATAGATAACATGAACAGTACAATCTTTCTGCAAATTAATGACCACACCCAAGACAAGGTTATTGAGCACAGCAGTCCAAATCCTATGACCAGCCTACAGATAAAAGATAGTTTGGAAGAGAATAATTGTATAGCATATATGGAGCAGTAACACCATAATCAAACTGACCTTTAATGTATGGTAGGCTAACCTCTTATGTTTTGCTTCCAGTACTTTCACCATATAAAAGTTTAGCTTCAAGTTAAGCAAAATGAACAAGCCAAAACATTAATGGCTATCTACCAAAACTGCAGAAACTGATAAGATGAAAACCATTTGCATGCATACAACTTTGATGAGTAGAAGTTAACAGAATAGCACTTACAGGCTTTTCAATGAGATCAATGCATGGTTGTAGGTCAAGGCCAAAGTCTATGAAATTCCACTCTATGCCCTCCCGCTGATACTCTTCTTGTTCCAGGATGAACATGGTGTGGTTGAAGAGTTGTTGCAGCTTCTCATTGGTGTAGTTAATACACATCTGTTCAAAGGAATTCATCTAGCAAAGAAAAACCCTTTAATTGGTAAATTGTACACACTGTGGAGCAAGAAAATCACAACCTATCTGAAAAAGCATGCATTTCATTGCTTAGTCAGGGCACAAGTGGGGTGGCATGGCATTATACCATAGGTTCTTTGGCAGCATACAATTCTATATCTATTACAAAAATCATTGGAAGGTAGCTTTTTAAAATTGTTTTTACATAAAATAGATCTCAAACTATGACGCTCACCCAATCCAAATATAACAGCCATAAGGAAGTTCTTTAAAAAAAAAACCCCAAACCTCATCTTAGCAAGATCACTCAGTAATAGATAGAAATTCAAAAAGTCATGGGAGAAAAGTGACTATCAGTAATGCTATTTATCCCACTCTTCCCTAATAAAGCCACTTTCACAAAACTGAGCTGGCCTGAGTAAAGTTGACAGGTTTTTATCCAACTTATTAGGCAGCTATGTCAGTATTAGTGTTAGAATTCCAGATTCAGCTACATTACATAAGATTTTCAGAGCCCAACATTAAAAGGCATTTAGCTGGCTCTTACAAGTTAACTGGCTAAATACATAGGTTTCAGTACTGCAGGTATTTAACAGTTTAAAATTAACCAGCTAAAAATTAAACCAAATTAGTGGGCATTTCCCAGTTAGCTTGTACCCATCTCTGAAACTTATCTAGAGAACCCAAATTAGGAGTTAGCTAATGGAGAAATTACTTACCTAATAATTTTGTTTTCCTTAGTGTAGACAGATTGACTCAGAACCAATGGGTTACTGTGCTCTTCTGCTAGCAGATGGGGGACGGAGTCAGATTTCAAAGCTGACGTCACTCTACATATACCCCTGCAGTAACCTCAGCATTCTCTTCAAAAAGCCATTGTGGATATGTCGGTTTAAATAACTTGATTAAACTTGAGTGAAACGAATTGGTTCAACTAATTTGCGAACTGGAGACCGCCAGTGCACTCAACCAATTAACACAAACACCTGACAACTATGGGGGTAACAAACAGAAATGACAGCAGAAGACGACCAAATGGCCCATCCAGTCTGCCCAGCAAGCTTTCACTCATTTTTCTCATACTTATCTGTTACTCTGACCACTGAGGTCAGGGCCCTTATTGGTAACTTTTTGGTTCTAATTTCCTTCCACCCCCGCCTTTGTTAGAGAGAGCAGTGCTGGAGTTGGGGTAGGCCACGGCTTACCCGTATTTGCTAAGTCTTGAGATTTGCTATCCGAGGTTTTCCTTTTCTGGGGCAGCCGTGGGCAGGATGCTGAGTCCATCTGTCTACACTAAGGAAAACTAAATTATCAGGTGTAATTTCTCCATTTCCTAACGTGTAGCCAGATGGACTCAGGATCAATGGGATGTACAAAAGCTACTCCTGGACAGGGCAGGAGTAGCTTTTGTACATGGCCAGTGTGCCCATGGCCCACTTAATACTGCCCTTGCGAAGGCTGTGTCTTCTCGGGCCTGAACATCTAGGCGGTAGAACCTGGAGAAGGTGTGTATGGAGGACTGCTTTGCCGCCTGACAGATCTCGGCAGGCGACAGCAGCTTGGTTTCTGCCCAAGAAACTGCCTGGGCCCACGTAGAATGAGCCTTTACCTGTAGAGATAAGGACTTTCCTGCCTCTATGTAGGCTGCCTTGATTACTTCTTTGATCCAGCGGGCTATGGTCTCCCACAAGGCCGCTTCTTGTTTCTTCCCCCTGTGAAGAACGAACAAGCAGTCTGTTTTGCGCACCGGTTCCAATCTTTCCATTACCACACTAGTAGTCTGCAGACATTTAGATGGCGAAGGTGAGTCTTCAGAGTCCTTATGTTCATCCGGAGATGGTAGCAAGATGGTTTGGTTCAAGTGAAACTGAAACCACTTTCGGTAGAAAGGAGGGGACAGTGCGCAGTTGTATGGCTCCAGGTGTGAACCTCAGGAACGGTTCCCGACAGGATAGTGCCTGTAGTTCGGAGATGCGACGAGTCAAACATATTGCCACCAGGAATGCAGTTTTCAATGTTAAGAGGTATAGTGGCAGACCACGTGTTGGTCTGAAGGATGCCCCAGCTAGGAAATCTATTACTAGATTGAGATTCCATAGAGGCACCGGCCACTTTAGGGGTGATCGAAGTTGTTTAAGCCCTTTCAGAAGTGGGACAAATCCAGATAGGTTGATAGCCAGATACTGTCCAGTTCAGCTCTGAAGCAGGCCAGTGCGGCTACTTGGGCTTTGAGGGAGTTGAGTGACAACCCCGTCTTCATATCATCCAGTAGAAACTCCAGAATCATGGGAATCTTGGCTATCTGCGGGAGAATCCCACAGTCCTCATACCAGGCTTCGAATACTCTCCAGATCTGTACGTATGACAAGGATGTGGAGAACTTGCATGCTCGGAGCAGGGTGCCAATCATGGCATTTGAGTAACCATGCTTCTTCAGGTGAGTCCTCTTAAGGGCCAGACTAAGAGAATAGAGACAGATCTTCGTGGAGAATCGGGCCCTGCCGGAGAAAGTCCCTGTGTGGAGGTAGGTACAGAGGGTTCCCTGCAAGGAGTCTTTGCATGTCTGCGTACCATGGGCGTCTTGGCCAATCCGGGGCCCCTAGCAGAACTAGTCCCCTGTGATGTTCTATCTTGCGGATAACCCAGCCCAGTAGTGGGGGGGGGGGTGTCATACAGTAAGTCTTCCTCTGGCCAAGTCTGGACGAGAGCATAGATTTCTTGGGATTGTGTCTCATCTGCGGCTGAAGAAGCTGGGGACTTGGGCACTGAGAAGGGTGGCCAGTAGATCCATGGCTGGGAGGCCCCAGTGATTTACTATCAGTTGAAAGGTAGTGGTAGACAGCGTCCAGGCTCTCTGCTGAGGAAGTCTGCTGAGACATTGTCTTTTCCTGCGGTGTGGGAGGCTGAGATTCCTTATAGGTTTACCTCCACCAATGTCATGAGAGGGTCTATCTCCAGAGACACCTGTGGGTCTTGGTTCCTCCCTGGCAATTGATGTAAGCAACCGTTGTCTGACATTACTCGAATTGCTTTGCCTCAGAGTCTGTGGCTGAATCGCAGGCACGCTAGTTTGACTGCTCAAGCCCAGGAGCAATAGAACATCACCTGGAAGCCATCAGTTCCTGACAGTGGGCTCCCCCACCCTCACAGGCTCCAGTTTGGTAGGGATAGGCTTACTCCTCTGCTAAGCCTGTAGCCACCACTGGAGCTGAGAATGTACCTTTGCTGGTAGTTAGTGGCAAGTTGAGTACTCCTGGGACAGTGGGTTCCATTGTGACAGTAAGGAGCACTGGAGCGGTCGCATATGGGCCCTTGCCCAAGGGAAGACCTCCAGGGTTGATGCCATGAGGCTGAGGATTTGAAGATAGTTCCATACCTTGGGGTGTGCATTGTCAATCTTTGTAATTGTTCCATCAGTTTCCTTCGCCTCTGAGGAGGGAGGAAGACCTTGTTCTGTTTGGTGTCATAACGGGCCCCCAGGTACTCTAGCAATTGAGAGGGCTGCAGACTGCTCTTGCCCATGTTCAGGACCAGAGTTCCTGCAGTAAGTTCTTGACTCTGCTGGTCACCTGCTGGCTCTCTTCTGAAGACTTTGCCCTGATCAGCCAGTCATCCAGGTAAGGGTGTACCAAGATCCCTTCCTTCCTCAGTGTTGCCACCACGACCACCATGATTTTGGTGAAAATTCTGGGGGTGGCTGCTAGTCCAAAGGGTAGCACTCAGAACTGGTAATGGTGACCCAGTGTCGCAAAGCACAGGAAGCACTGGTGATCCTGATGGACTGGGATGTGGAGGAAGGCTTTGGAAAGGTCCAGGGAGGTTAGAAACTCTCCCGGTTGTACTGCCATTATTACAGAGCGATGAGTTTCCGTGCGGAAGTGTAGAACCCTCAGATGACTGTTGACGTTCTTGAGATCCAGGATGGTACGGAATGATCCTTCCTTCTTGGAAATGATAAATGGAATAGCGCCCTGTATTTTGTTGGGGCGTGGTAACTGGAGTTATTGCCTTCAGACTGAGTAGTCTTGTTAGGGTGGTTTCTACTGCCAGTCTCTTGGATGGGAGTGGCAGGGTGACAAATTTGTCTCGAGGGATGCTGTGAAACTCCAGAGTAACCTTCTCGAATGATGTTTAGAACCCATTTGTCCAACGTTATCTCGACCCATCTTTGGTAGAAGAGGGTAAGTTGATCCCCCTATATCCTCTTCCTGTGGAAGAGTCAGCCCATTCTCATTGTGGAGCATGGCTGGAGCCTGTCCCTGGGCCTGTTCCCTTCTTGGGCTGTGCCCTTCTGGAGGGACAAGGTGCCTGGAACTGCGAGTTCCTGTGGGGTCTAAAGCACTGTGATCCACTGCCCTTGGTTCTTCTGGGGGAGGGACGCTGAGAACTTTTACTTCTATCTTCTGGTAGTCAAGGCATTGGGGATTCGCACTATTTGCTGGCTAACTTCTCCAATTCGCTTCCGAACAAGAGATCCTTTAAAAGGCATTCTTGTGAGATTAGCTTTAGATGTCATGTCCGCAGACCAATTCCGTAGCCATAGTTGTCTTCTGGCTGCCACTACAGAGGCAATGCCCCTGGCTGAGGTGCGCACCATGTCTGAGCTTGCGTCCATGAGGAAGGCTGCTGCAGGTTCCATCGTCTCACCGGTATATGTTCTGGAGTTATTTGCCTCTCTCGAGAGGAGCAAGCAGGAACGTGCCACCAGTGCGCAGCAGGAAGCAATCTGCAGTGTCATTGCTGTTGCGAGGGATTGCTTCATGATTGATTCCAATCGTCTGTCCTGAGTGTCCTTCAATGCAGCCCCTCCCTCAACGGGAATCGCTGTTCGCTTTGAGACGGCACAGACCATAATGCCCACTTTCAGGAAATGCAGGCGTTCCTTGGTCACTGGTTCCAGAGGATATAGGGCTTCCAAGACCTGACTCCCTTTGAAGCTGGCCTCTGGGGCATCCCATTCCAGGTCAATTAGTTCCTGGATGGCTTCCATCATTGGAAAGTAGCATGAGGCCTTACGAAGTGACACCAAGATGGGGTTTTTTGGTTCCGCCATAGAGTCCGTGCCAGGAATACCCAGCGTCTTCAGAGTCTGGGAAACAAGGGCTGGTAATTCGTCCTTGTGGAAGAAGTGAAGCATGGTTCGGTATACTTCCATTCTTGGAAGGATTTCTCCTTCTCCCAGGGAGTCAATCATCTGAGGTGTCTGGGTCCCTGTTAGGGAAGTTCTTGGTTAGGTGAGGCATGTCTTGAGGCAGAGCCAGGCCGGGAGGATCTTGTGCTTCTGGCAAGGGTTGAGCCTGGGACGCAGCTGGGGCTGATTGTGCCTGAAAGAAGGCTTGTAGCCCTTGGAAAAATTACAACCATAAGGTCCCTGGGTCCATGTTAATCCAAGGGGGAGTCTGAGTAGGGGCCCCAGAGATGCCCTCCTGTGGGGAAGCCATCTTGGAGATGCATAGGTCTGGGGGAGGTGTCGTCAGTTCCGGAACCATCTCCTGACAGTAAGGGCTCAGGTTTTGATTCCCCCCGGGCTTCTTCGCAATGTTGACACAGGCAGGACTCCAATTCAGGCTGTGTGGCAGGCTGTGCAAAGGAGTGCCTTCTGGCCTTCTTGGGTGCCGGTACCATTGTCTCGTGTTTGCACACATGAATTGTAAACGCGGCTGTGCGTGTATTGGACATGCGCAAGTTAGGTGCATCGGCCACCTGGCCTGCCCCGTGCGTACTGCTAGACGAGAAGGGAAGATGGTGCAGACGAAATCCATAAGATGGCAAAACCCCCCCCCCGAGGGTCTCCACGTGTGGACTCTTGCACTGGATCAGGGCCTAGCCCAACCAAGGCTGCTCAACCCAATCTGTGCTCCCTTCTAACCTCACCAGGGAATGGCAATCTGCGCTCTGGAGATCGAACACCTAAATTAAAAGATTTTTTCTTACCTGGTCTCGGTGCTTACCGATCGTGTGTCGGACCGTCTCCAGTTGCAGGGAGAGGGAATTACTTTCACCGCCATGCTCGTTTCTGCACCTGCTGCCTTTCAGCCATACTGGGGGCTAAGTTCATGCTGGGAACCAGCTACCGGACCAAGGCACACCTCAGGGATATCAGAAATTACCTCAGGAATTCTCAACTGGGGGAGGGACCCTTAGGTACCACCACAGGAGAGTGGGGCTCAATCTTTAAGGTAAATTTTGTTTCTTCTTTGCTGTAATTCTTAACACTATTCTAGTGTGTGGGATAATGTCTGTATCTGCTAGGAGACGGAGAGATACTAAAGAGCTGATGTTACTGCAGGGGTATATCTAGAGAGACGTTAGCTTTGAAATCTGACTCCATCTCCATCTGCTAGCAAAAGAGCACAATACCTCATTGGTCCTGAGTCCATCTGGCTACACACTAGGAAAAAGTTTTTCGGTTAACATTAGCTGTGACCCGAAGCAGGTTTAAAATTATCTGGGAAGGTGTTCCCAGCTACATCTGAAATCTAATCAGTTAAGTGAAAGCAAAATGTGCATGAGCCTTTTGGCCCAATTCTTGAACACCCCCCCCCCCCCCCACTCAATGTAAAAAGCCCTGCCAGGCTAACAGCCTCCTCTCCCCCTGTTCAAGTATTCTGTATAAAAAAATAAAAAAAAAGTTTTATGGTACATTGCCTGCTTTCCCAGTTACTCTCCTCTCCCTCACCCCACCCAGTGTTACTTAACAAATCTGGAAGCACACCATCATCCTGGTACTTGAAAGGGATTGACACAGATACTGGTGAGAGGTGGGGTGGGGTAACAGATGAGTGGACTATGCCACAAAATTATTTTTTATATAATACTTTGAGGGGTTTGGACAATGAGCGGATGCTCAATGCAGTAGAGAACTAGGTTTTTTTTTTACACATTTAGGAGGGAGAAGCATCAGAACTGGGCTGCCAGGTCCATGCACTTTTTAAACAGACGTTGCCACTTAAAGCAGCTGTATTCTTTTGAATATATTAGCCAGTTAAGCTGTCTACCTGTAGCCAATGAATAAACCTAACTGGTGATATTTAAAAAGATGGCTGATTAGTTTTAAAGTTATCCTGCTAAAGTTAGCTAGATAACTATTTGAGGCTATTCTGTGAGATTTATCCCACTGAATATGCAGAATAGCTTACCTGGCTAACTTTAGCCAGATCAAAAAAGATCTGACCCTCTTAACTATTGGCATCAGTATCTGAAAATATTCACTTGTTTTAATTTTAACACTTCAGAAATTGTGGGCAAATATCAGAATTTGATTTCTTTTCTATGGAAAGGAAATACAACCCCATCATTGGGTAGACAAGCATAGTAAGCTTGTTGCCAGAGGAGGCGGTTCGTGCAGTTAGTGTAGCTGGGTTCAAAAAAGGTTTGGATAAGTTCTTGGAGGAGAAGTCCATTAATGGCTATTAATCAATTATACTTAGGGAATAGCCACTGCTATTAATTGCATCAGTAGCATGGGTTCTTAGTGTTTGGGTAATTGCCAGGTTCTTGTGGCCTGGTTTTGGCTTCTGTTGGAAACAGGATGCTGGGCTTGATGAACCCTTGTTCTGACCCAGCATGGCAATTTCTTATGTTCTTATGCTAAACCTTAAGGTTTAGAGGTACAGCCAGAATGGACATGCATGAAATTTTAACCCAGTTCTGTCTGGTTAGAACATGTCTATTATATGATGTGAAACTGGGCTCTAAGAAGTAGAGGTCTTGTACTGAAACACCTCAAAGGATCACAGGTTACACCTGTCTGTCCAAATTACTGTTGCACTTTCTGCATAAAGCCCAATTGATCTTTTTGGCTCGTTATCTTCCATGCTTAAGTCTTCTTAAATTATGGAACTGTTATTGCCTTCACTACTTCCCTTCAGAAGGCTCGCTTTATGCATGCATCCACAAACGTTGCTGTGAAGAAATTCTGATGTTTCTCTTGATCTATCCCCTTGGAGCCTCAGTGTTTGCCTTTATCCCTCTCAACTAGGCATCAAATAATTTCTGTTTCTCTAAGGTTGCCATGTTTGGTATGAAAACTCACCCGATAGCACAAGCATTACTGAAGTCTCAAAAAAGCCTTACTTACATCAAAAATCTCAAAGCCAGCAATATCCAGGATGCCAATGAAAGAAGCACCCTGTCTCTTGGTTTTATCCAAAGCTTTATTGATGCGCATGACCAACCAGCGGAACATGCGTTCGTAAGTAGCTTTGGCTAAGGCCTCTATCGCAAAATCAGCCTAAGGGGGAAAAAACAGGAAGATATAAATTCATTGTATAATTTCAAATGTTTAACATATTTCTGGGGTTTTCCTACCAGTACATACTACTTAGCTGGCATGTTTCCACCTGTATCAGCAGCCCCTGGGAAAGCACAAGTGGGGAAGGGCTGAAGGGGGGGGGGGGGGGGGGGGGGGGGGGGGGAGGGGGAGTAGCTCTTCTCTGCTCCAGGCTCACTCCGGTCCTCTGCTGTCTGGATGGGGCTGACTGAGGGGAAGCAGAAGACTAATCTACAGGTAACTGGCCAATAGAGTTGGAGCACCAGTCCTGTATACCATGAGCAGGGACAATGCAGATGAACACCAGAACATGGTAAATGTACCCCATAATTTGGCTATCATACTTTTCTTACTTTTAACCACTATGTATTACTTTAACACAAATCAATTGTGACAATTTTCTGAATCTAAATTTGAGAAAAGCACCAGTGGGGGAAGGGAAGGCAGGAAAGAAACACTAGTACCATCTTTCAGCCTCCTCCCAAAGCTGTTTTTCCCATATAAGGTAAAAAGCTGCTTTTGATGCCTTGTCACTGGAGAGAGAAGATGCAATGACTGAACCCTGCAGACAATGGAGCAGGGCCACGGGGGGGGGGGGGGGGGGGGGGGGGGGGGGGGGGGGCTGCCCCATTCCCACCTAGGGAGGGACCTTGCATTTGAATACCAGCCCATTTCTAGAACAATTCAGGCATCAAACCAAATCCAGAGTAATTGCAGACTCCGAGTAAAGAGCAGCATGGTGACAAAACCTTGCCCAAGCTTACACACAGCCAGGGTTTAGGACTCTAAACTCCTAGCTCCAAGCTCTAATGGAATCTTGTCCGGTGAGTCTATTATAACATGCTGACATACAGGCAGTACAGTAAAAAAGTGTGGGAGCGCCAGCGCTCTTGTTTAGTGCCCGCTCTTGACATGCGCCCAAGGCCATGTTCCTGGGCACACAATTTTCTATTTAAATGAGACTGTGCACTAAAATGGAGGTCCTAGGGAAAATAGTGCATCCTTAGCACCTCATTAGCGAAAAGGTGGTAGTTAGTGGGTCAACAGATGCTTTTTACAGGAATCTGTTTTCAAACCTGCTGATAGCCACAGGAAAATGGATACTGGTAAAAATTGAGTGCCCGTTTTTCTAACCTGCCGACTGGCAGATTTTTTTTCCTCATGTTTTTGGTTCCTCCGACTAAATATCGCTAGTATAGTAAGTCGGAGGGTGTATAGAAAAGCAGAAAATACTCTTTTCTGGGTTGCTTAGAATTTAACACCTGCCCTTGGGCAACTAATAGGCTCATCAACATGCATTTGTATGTAATGAGCACTAGTTTTCAGTTGGCCGCGCATTTTCGATGTGCTATTACCCATTACAGGTCGGCCGAGCGCACTGTTCTGTATCAACCTGATAGGATATACCTGCTCAAGTTGGAACATCTTCATAGTTTCATTTATTTCATTAATGTCAACAGCATGTAATTTTAGTGTTATTTTTCATCAAGGAGATTACAAATTGCTATTCTCAGATTAATACAAAGGAGGTGGGCAATTGGGTAGCTATACATTATAAATCTCCAAACGTTTATCAAAAAACTGGGTAAACAAGAAAAATGTGGTATTAAAACTCAAATTATTTAGCATTTTCACCCTTTATGTTCCTCTTAGCTTATCATATGCAAACAGAATTGTGCAGCCTGCATAAAAAATACTTATTGAATCCATATTGTTACAATCTTAAAATTGTTCAGTATGGGAAGAATTTAATTTGTCAAGTTCTACAGGATATTTCTGTTTTGAACAGAATTCAATTTTATTTTTCTTCATTTTTCAAATGCAAACATACATTTTGGGTTAAATCAATTATAAATTCCCCTTTTGGAAGATGTAATATGCCTATGTTTCTTCTTCCCTTAAACCAACTTTTTGACAGAGGTTTGGCAATCTATTGTAAAGAACTGTACTAATGACCCTATATCTACCCAGCTCCTTTGTATTATTTAAGTGTGGCATTTGTGCCTTATTTGGCTATGTATCTTCAAATTAAAAATAGCTCAAAAGGCATGCCTTTTAGCCAACAGAAAAAGGCTTCAATCATTTTACTTATGATAGAAAAAAAGTAGACCCATAGAGAATGCTGATTAGTCTGCACAGCACCTAGACACTATTAATGCCTTACCTGTTCTTTAGTCTGGGCTTTCTGCACGTAGTCTCGTCCCACTTTGATACGAGGCATGAGAATTCCCCGAGTAAAATCATTTATATTGATACCAAAAAGGTGGCACACTTTCTGGGCAGCTGTAAACAAATAAAACCAGGAATGATTGCTTCACTGAACACAAAGCTTCCTAATCTGCATAAGACTGCCTCCAAAATGTTTTCTGGTTACTCCAAGGGGGTTGAGAATAGCTTTCAAATGAGCTGCATCCTGTTGTCACTGAAGTGGGAAGGTGGCAGAAAATGAAAATGTTGAGTAGTTGAGGGCTCATTCTAAAAATACTCTGCACCTTCAACATCAACTCCTCACTAAGCTTGTCCTGCCTAGGTCCTTGGTAATGAGACTGAGGGATAAATCAAATTGCTGATGTACAAGATACTAAAACTACTTGCATTAACAGATACAGCATGTGTTTTCAAACTGTGGATATATCTTGCTACCTCTGAATGGACAAGAACACCTGCTCAAGATATGCTTTTCTTAAGTGTGGTATTACCTGTGTTATCTGGCATGGAGGCCTGGTCTGTATTGCGCTCTTTCTTGAATATGATATTGCCCAGTTGAAGAACACCCGAGACCACTCTCAGCAAACCTGGAGGGGAAAAAAGCAGATGCAAGAATCAAGATTCACTGCCCTTGCTGGCAATGCTACTAGATTTGAGGAATAAGATCATAATGAGCTATAAAATCAAAGTTAAATGACATTTCTTTAAAATAAAGAGGATAGAAAAATTGTGGCTGAGCTATGGAACCAAAGCTGCAAAGCCTGAGGCTCTGTAGTGAAATAAGTTGGGGAGCACATCTTACAAGCAAACTTGTTTCCCTTCCTCAGCCCCAGTGAAAGTTGGTACAAGGACAGACAGTAAAAGTTGCCAGGCGATTGTAATTTTGTACCAATTTGAAACAAAATTTATGACAGACAACTTCCAATTCAGATTCAATGTTTTACATTTCAGCAACACCTGCTCAGCAGTTCAACTTTCACCCTGTATACACATGGCACCTTCAAGTAGGCACTCTCGCGCCAAACAGACGCATCTAGATACTCAGATGCCTAGATTCCTTCTTTGGTTCAGACATTTGCATATATCATGACCATTAATGGCACAGCAGCCTTCAAAATTCTGTTTGTGTGCTCTGACCTCCCTGAAGTCAACTAAACTGGTTTGTTTTCCCAGAGAAAACATTTTTGGGGATGGGGTGGAAGCATATGAAATGAGTCAGGTTACTGGTTGCTCTGTTTGTGGCATGCTTGAAAGAAATCAGAAATGTTTCAAGAACTATTTGGGGGAAGCAAGAAAACAGTTAAGGCTCATTTCCCTATAGAAAAAACTAAATGTTAACTGCCAAAGATGACTAACTCCAAGAAAATAAGACTGACTGAAAAAAATGCTTGAACATGTAAACATTAACTAAAAAGGCAATCAGCCCAAAATAGCTGCAGTAACCTAGTGTCTTGATAGAGAAAAACTGAGCAGCAGCAGAAGTCCATTAGGAAATCCAAAGCAAGGTTGAAAGGTTTGACACAGCTCTACAGCACAGGATAAACACGACTCATCCATGTGGCTTATCAAAGGCAGGTCAAATTCCTGAGGGACTTGGAAAATTCAAGACAGAGGCATGGTGATGTCACTCATGACAGCCTACAGAAATGTCTTAGGCTGGGCACTACTGAGCTTTAAAAATTCTAATCCTGCTTATGATCTTGCCTGTTTGCACCACTATGAAGTGTAAGCCACAACATAGGTCAAGTGGAAAGTCTAGGATTAGCAACATCTTTAATTTGTAGATTTGGTGCTCTGTGAGAACAAAAGGCTCTCACAAAAAACAAATATCAAGGAGCTGTATCACTATGTATACCAACACTGGGGGCAATTTTCAAATACTCTGCATAGCTGCAAAGTACATGGGTGGTTTTTAGCATGCATGTTCTGCTCAAAGACAACTTATGGGGTGTGCGACTAGTGCAACCACACAGGGCGCTGTGAATAAGGGAGCACTGGTTTAAAGAAAGGCCAGCAGTGGGACCTCAGCAGAGCCCATCCTGCCGTGGGCCCAGAGAGGGGGGGGAAGCCCCGAGAGTGCACTCAAGAGCGAGAACCTGTGTAACAGGCTCACATGTTCATTTGCATGCACACAGGCTCACACGTGATGAGCTATTTTTCAAGTGTAAGCCTGCGTGAGCCTGTTTTCATGTCTAAGCTTGTATGTATGAGCCCATTTGCATTTATAAGAGCCTTGTGTGAGAATGAATATGTACGTGTAAATGTGAGCGCCTTGTCAAGCACACGTGCGTTTGAGTGCAAGAGCGTGTGTGTAAGAGTAAAAGAGAATGAACCTGTGTGAAAAATTTGTCGCCCTCCTCTCCCAATCCACAATCCCAGGAGTGACTGAAAATCAAGAGATTCCAGGTATGGAGAGAGCATGAGATGTTTTTAATCCTGTTTTAATTGGGTGTTATTTGCAGTTTGGAAATTGTGTGTGTTTTGGGAACTGTTTTTAAATTGTTCTATTCAGATGTTTTGAAATATTTGTTTTTAGTATATTTTTACTATGATTCATTTACTTGATTTTGTTTTAATGTTTCAAGAGGAATGGTAATGTTGCACTGCATACAGTGACCGATTTGCTGCAATTTCTAATTCAGTTTCTCTGCATATTTCTATTTATGCTTTATGTTCTCTATTCTGTATCTCTCCAACAGCTAACACCTGTGAGTATATAGTGTAATTTATGAGAACTTGAATAAAGTCTTGTATCCACTTTCTAAAACTGATACAGTGCTGAGATATTTAAAATAGTTTTGCTGGATGGCAAAAACTAGCCAGTGTTTTCTTTATTGCATAAGCCCTTGGGCATTTTCCCTGTAATATCTTATAGTCAAGTTGCCAGATAAGCTAAGCCAAGATATGTATAGTCTAGGATTGTCTCTACTTGGTTACTTACACAATTCTAAAGTGTGTTGGAGATTTTTTAGCCAAATTCTGTTGGTGATGTGTGATTGACAGAAAATTAATATATCTAAATTCTGTAGAAGCAGCATTTCTATATCTAAAGAATTCATATTTCTAAGGCTAGCACTGGAGTGGTGGTGGTGGTGCAGGGGTGGGGGGAATGGGGAGAGTGCAGAGGTCAGGGAAAGAGAAAGTGTGCTGACTGCCACTAATCCATTTCAATCTTGGGGCAGGGAGAGTTCTCCCTTCTCCTAATCTGACTTCCTTACCCTTTGCTCTGAGAAGTTGTGATCAATGGGGGGGGGGCCAACAATAACTATTTTCGAAGGTGTCATTTGCCCTAGAGCTAGCCTTGTAAACGTGTTTTGTCAGGAGCAGGGGATGGCGCTAATTTCAGTTTTCACACCAGGTGCTACTTAGAATGATTCTGCTCATTTTCAAAGAACACACTAATTCAAGGAAAATTGAATATGCAATGCTAAAAGCATCTGCAAGTTTTGACCCTGATCTTGTGCAGAGATGCCTCTTGGAATGCTTCCTTGTAGTCCAAATACAAATATGAACACTAGGAAGATTGTGCACACTTAGCTAGTCAGACAGTGGCAAAACATAAGCAATCCATTTTACCCTGGTAAGTATATGGCTAGGTAAATTACTTAAAATTCTCATGTTTTACAATTTTTATTCTTATAAAAATTGTAAATAAAAATCTTATTCTAATTTCTCTTCCCAGTTTTAAGACCCTGTTGTAATGTAACTTTTGTTCGCCTTGCACTTGTTTTTTCGTTTTTTGTTCTCACCCCTTGTTTTATGTAAACCGGCATGATGTGGTTTCTAATCATGAATGCCGGTATAGAAAAACGCTAAATAAATAAATTTCTAAATCTGTGTTCAGCTCTAGGTAGTCATAGGCATGTACCACCATTCATGATATAGAAATGCATATGCCAAGACAGGGTATTTTCAAAAAAACTGTTTAATACAGAGGAAGGGATCAAATCAGAAAAAACGATTATAAAACTAAAGCTGATCCTACAGCTGGATACCATACGGCATGAAATATATTCCTGTGCTAGTGACATCACTACTGAAATCCATACTTCAGATTTCCACATCATAATGGTCTAGCATCTGTTCCTTCATCAGTTGACTCTCTTGCTCTAGAAACTGACAAGTTCTTCCTTGTTCAATCCTGCTCCCCATTACAAAGCTCTGAATAATCAAGCTATAAACCATTGAAACCGCCAGTGACCAGTAACTGCCAGTCATTTTAACAATGCTGGTTATACCATAAAGAATAGGCACTTTTAGACTTTTTAGCATAGGGACTCTACAGCATAAAGTTATACTATCATACAGAGCATTGTAAAAGCTATACAGTTCCCACATCCTAGCCCCAGAAAGCTTCCCACTTGTTTGAATTTCATTATGTAAACTTGTATGCAAAGTTGTTTTAACTACTAGTCTTGCAATGCCTACCCATGACTGCTGGACTTAATCATACTTTTCTCATGGTTGCTCAGATGTTGCCACTGATGTTTAAGTGACCTCACTGGGTACAAACTGGGGCAAAAAGGCAGTCCTTATCAAAAATAGATATTAAGATAAAATTCTTTAACCTTTCCCAAGTTTAGTGGCAACAGAATAAAGAACTTCAGGATAGCTCACCAGCAGCATGCTAATACATCAATGAGAAATTACTGAAACAAGTACCATTTTCTATAGCCAAGTCTGAAACTTGTCAAGTACATACCCAATTTCTTGCTCAGTTTTAAAAAGTTAGAAGAAACAGACATTCCATCTGCTTACTTGGAAGATAACGCTTTGGCTCTTTCACGTTTCAGTTTAGGTTTTGGTATAACCTAGTTTCAGAGAAGCCCAAACAAACGTAGTCTGCCAGCTCATGCTGGAGCCTGTTTCCAGTCACAATGATTTGAAGGTTTGTTTCTCAGTTTGAGAATTAGCCTTACAGCCTGTTCTGTAATTTAAACTAGTACTTTAAAAGTTGATGCCTTGAGTGTACTGTGTTTACAAACTCAAGGTTAACACACCTGTGGGATATTCACATACATACCAATCTGTTCATCATCAGGGATACCCATGATCTTCATGGCTTCCAGAGTTTCTTGGAACATGTCTTTATCCTGTTGCCCTGGGATAGTGACATTCCCATTGGATAGGAAACGGTACTTGCTGTACCCCTCCAACAGCAGATCAGCTGCAGAAGAGAGAAGGAAAGTGAATTAATACTTTGTTTATAGGACAGGATCATCAAAACAGCAGTCATTCTCAGAAGACTTGGGCCTTTTTCCCCCCACTAGATCTTTAGGCTGGGAGCGTTACTGAAGTAGTTCAAATTGCAAGTGTGGAGATGATCAAGTACTATTTGTAAAGCAATAGCTACTGGACACATGAAAAATTAACAGGTGACTTTTTGCAGCTACTGAAAGAAATAAGTACTTGAAGACATGCATAACATGGAGAGAAAAAATGTGAGGCCTTGAGTGCAATAGGATATTCAAAATCATTTTTATAGTGCCCTGTTTTTCACATTTGAAAAAATACAAGCCAAGATGCATTAAGAAGAAATTACCTGTTAATTTTCTATGAATACTTTTATATCAGTTCATATGAATCCATACAGGTGGGTTTGGTTCCCCCTATCAGCAAATGAAGGCAGAGCAAGCAGCTTTCCTTTGATATCGCCACTACACAGAGGTAGAGCAGCATGGGGAGAAGCCAGTGATAAAGCAGTGAAACAGACCAACACACATTACCCCCCCTCCCCAATGTTGAAAACCACTTAGAACCATGGATAATGCAGCATATAAATGTTAAAACAAACTTCAAATGATTGGAGACACAATCCTCTTTTTGCCAAGCCTGTCCAAAACTGTGGAAGAGGGGGAAAAACTAGGAGACAAAGGACAGGGCAGCAAAAATGCATTTGGAAAACTGACCATTTAGTCCTTTTATCAGTCTGCAATAGGACACTGTCTCCGATCCCATGACCACCCAAATTTCTTGGTCTCTCATGGGGGACTGTCAAATGCCTTCTGAAAATCCAAATACTATGTCAACCAGCTCACCTCTCGTCTGCATACTTACATCATTAAAAAAAGAATCTAGTAAATTAAAGCAAAACTTTCCATTGCAAAAAACAGTTGACTTCAGTTCTAGAAACTGACAAAAGTGTTCCGTGGTTGGGCTCCATCCTATGATGTCACCCATATGTGAGGACTACCATCCTGTGAGAAATTCTTATATCCCTGGGTGTACCTGATCATTTTTCTCAGTAAATATACTGCAAAAAGTATATAATATCCCAATGTGGCTATGTTTTGAAACAGGGGATCCAAATTGAAAAATATTTTTACTCTATCATTCTCCTCAAACACCACCCGATGAATGAGGATGTTTGAGAAAAACTTTCAGTTTGGATCCCCACCCCCCAAGGAAGAACTGTTCCACAGTGGGATGTTAAGTACTTTCTGCAGTATATTTACTAAGAAGAAATGAACACCAACTTTTTTGGGGATCATTAAATAAGGAGTTTGCTTTGTTGGATATTAGATTAAAAGATATCTTCAGAGTAACATTTTCATTGGGACCGAACATTTTTAATGAATTTGATTTGTAATAAAAATAACCAAAATGTGAATAAATTAGTCACATGCTTTTTTGGTACTGCTACTAAAAGTGGTTAGTGGTCAGTTGATTATATTATGGTTATGTTAACTTGGATGGTACCAACAAATGTTTTGTATGAAACTACCGTTGTCTATTTTTAAAACTAATAAAAATTAAGAGGTATTAACCATTAGAGCATTTGAATTTCTTTTGTACAAGGGGTGATTTGTTTGAAATGTCTGAAAATGATAAAGCATATACCTTTGAGGATAAAAGATTTGCTTCCTGTAGGACTGAATATCTTTTCTGTGAAGTTGGATCCATAGGGGCAGTGGCTAGGGTTTGTAATGCTGAACAGTAGTCTGAGAAGGTTAACCATTTCCTTCATAGACTCACCAGCCAACTACTGTACATCCTCTCAACCCAGACACTGAGCCATGCTAATAATCTCCATGCTATGGCTGTAGCTGAATCTCTGGAAGACAACTGATTTTTCTGACAATTTGAGATTTCAGAAAACTGATCTTCACAAGCAGCTGAAATCTTGGCTGTTTTCTGAAGCTTTTAAAGTTTCTTGTAGTTGTAAATTGTAGGATTTATTGGATACTGTTTTATTCTGTTGTCTTGCGATGTTTACATAGTTTTATATCATATTTGTTTTTAATGTTATACTGTAATCTGTTTAGACAGGATTCACTTAGGCAAATGTTTTAAGTTTGAAAGACTCCTTTCTGATCAGAAAGAGCCACAGCATTTTTAACCTTTTGTAAAAAAAAGTTATAGAAATTCTGCACAGATATTTTATGCTGTAGAATGGCTGAATGGAAAACTTATCAATATCCTGTATTCTATAATCCTTGAGGATTATTGGGATATTTTTTTTGCTCTACATAGTGCTGATTCTCCAACAATCCTTGACCTTGTACTTTAGATCTTTTCTGCTACTGGTAGTGCCAAAAATTGAATAGTCCATATTTTGTAGATTGGTGATCTTGAAGAGCCTTGTGGAACTGGATTGCATGAGCTGCTTTAGTGCCTAAATGTACTTCAAGTTTCCTGGAAAATCCTCTGCAGTTTCAACATCTTGTATTTGACAGAGTAGATTCAGACTTTTTAATAAATGGAGGATAAGGTTTATTGCTTCTGGATGTTGCTAGAAGCCCAGGAGATTCTGGAAGCAAAGGACTGGAATAGGTGCTACAAGAATGTTGATCCCAGTCATCAGAATCTGAATCAATGTGACTTAGAATCTGATAATACAGACCTGGTTTAATACTGAAGAGTCAACTGTTTTTGCAATGGAAAGTTTTGCTTTAATTTACTAGATTGTTTTTTTTTAATGATGTAAGTATGCAGACGAGAGGTGAGCTGGTTGATATAGTATTTGGATTTTCAGAAGGCATTTGACAAAAAAGTCCCCCATGAGACCAAGAAATTGGATGGTCATGGGATCGGAGACAGTGTCCTATTACAGACTGATAAAAGGACTAAATGTCAGTTTTCCAAATGGAGAAAGGTTTGAGTTGCCCCAGAGAGCAGTGCTATTTAGCATATTCATAAATTATCTGGAGAAAGGATCAATTGAGGTGACAATTTTAAGACTACAATTGTTTCAAACAGTACAGCAGCAGATTGTGAGGAACTGCAAAAAGGCCTTGTGAGACTAGAGTACTGAGCATCTAAAGCAGGGGTCGGGAACCCATGGCTCGCGAGCCAGATATGGCTCTTTTGAGGGCTGCATCTGGCTCGCAGACAAGTGTCGCCATACTTCGCGGTTCCCCGCTGACCCAGCTGCTCCCCGGTCCTCCGCCGCCCGGGCTTAAAATGCTGTCAGCCCGGGCGGAACGCGGCAGGACAGCTGGAGTCAGCGGCACCGGCGTGCTCTCTTCTCCCCCCCCGCCCCCCCGCGGCCCGGAAGAGGAAGTGGAGAGCATCGGGTGCCTGCGCAGGAAGAAGAGACCACACTAGCGTGGTCTCTTCTTCCGCGCAGGCACCCGATGCTCACCACTTCCTCTTCCGGGCCGCGGGGGGGAGGAGAAGAGAGCACGCCGACTGGAGTCATCCGGGTGCCTGCGCGGGAGTCATCGGGTGTCAGCCGGGTGCCAGCGCTGGAGTCATCTGGTGCCTGCGCGGGTCTTCCCGCGCAGGCACCCGATGCTCTCCACTTCCTCTTCCGGGCCGCGGGAAGAAGAGAGCACGCCGGTGCTCTCTTCTTCCCGCGGCCCGGAAGAGGAAGTGGAGAGCATCGGGTGCCTGCGCGGGAAGACCTGCGCAGGCATGCTAGTGTCCGACGGGAAGAAGACTGCAGCGCGGCTCGGAGGAAAATGAAAATCTTCAACCGCGGCCGATGGGACTCCGCCTTCGCCTCCGCGAGGGCTGAAAATGAAGGAGGTTAGCGTTGGGAGGTGGCTGCTGCTGCCGCGAGTTCCCGGGGGGGGGGGGGGGGAAGGGGGAGAGAGAGAGTGAATGAATGAGCGAGCAAGCATGTGTGTTTGAGATCCTGTGTGTGTGAGTGAGAGATTGCATGTATGTGAATGATTGAGAGCCTGTATATGTGAAAGAGAGTATGTCTGTGATTGAGATCCTGCCTGTGAGAGAGAGAGCATGAATGTAAGTTTACCATTGGGAACCTGTATGTGTAAGTTTGTAATTGAAAACCTGTTTGTTTGAAAGAGTATGTGTGTATGATTGAGATCCTTTGTGTGTGAGCGAGATCATGTGTATGTATGATTAAGAGCCTGTGTGTATAAGTAAGAGAGAGATCATGTGTGTCTGTGTCTGATTGACAGCTGGTTTAGGTGATGGAGCATGTGAGTATGTGATTGAGAGCCTGTGTTTAAATGAGAGAGAGAGACCATGTGTGTATGTGTGTGATTGAGAGCTGATTTAGGTGAGGGAGCATGTGAGTATGTGATTGAGAGCCTGTGTGTAAATGAGAGAAAGAGAGGACATGTTTGTAAGCATGTGAATGAGAGTCTGTGTGTGAGAGAAAAAGACAGCATGTATTTATGTGATTGAAAGCCTGTGTGTGTGTAAGCGTGAAAAGATAGACAGCATGTGTGTAAATGTGTAATTAAGAGCCTATATAAGTGAGAGAGAAAAAACATTTGTATATGTGAGTGACTGAGAGCATGTGTGTATAGGTGTGTCATTGAGAGCCAGTGTGAGAGAGCACTGGTATGTGACTGAGAGAGGAGAAAGTTCCAAGCAAACCACCCCACCTCCTGCTAATTCAGAACAATCTCAGGACACCTGGATATCAAACGTTCCCAGGTATGCAGAGCAAAAAAATTTTTGTATCCTTATTATTTTTCATTACTGGATCTTTGTGTCTGCTATTTTGAAATATTTGTTGGTATCTGGAAATGTTTTATATGAGTTTTTAATTATTGGATATTCCACTCATCAGCTGTTTCGAAATATGTTCTTTTTGTTAGTACAGTTTTACTGCTGATGATTTTATATTTCTTGATTTGTTTTATAAGGATGTGTGATGTTTCTTTTTTCCTTTGTTACACTGCATACAGAGACTCTGGCTTGTTGCAGTTTCCAATTCAGTTTTTGTCTGCATGCTTCTTGTTATGCGTTTTGGTCTCTCTATTCTATGTTAGGTGAGGGACAGCACGTGATTCAGGTGAGGTTTTCTGCTGGCGTGTAGTTTCTGTGTAGGACTCTATAGCAGCCTGACTTGGTCCTTTTTCCTAATAGGAGATGTATTGGTGTCTTAAGGCCTGGTGTAATATTTTCAGAGACTTATTGTACTTTAAAAGTGTGATCTTACATAAAATGCACACATTTACTTGTATTTAGTTTTAAACATATTGTATGGCTCTCATGGAATTACATTTTAAAATATGTGGCGTTTATGGCTCTCTCAGCCAAAAAGGTTCCTGACCCCTGATCTAAAGGCACTTAGGAAAAAATAAATCTACTACAAAGAACATGATGCTGTGTTAGTCACTACCCAGGGAAAAGAGCCTTTGAGGACCTCACTTTGAAATCTTTGGCTCACTGTGTGATAACAGTCAAAAAGGGCAAATAGAATGTTAGGAATCATTTGGAAAGGAGTACAGAAAACTGAAAGTAATGCTTTTGAATAGATCCCTGACGTGACCAAACCTTGTGTGACATTCTGGTTGCCTCATCTTAAAGAGACAGAAAAGGAAGGATGGAAAAGCTGTTATGGAGAAAGGCTAAAGGAAGAGGCCTTTAATTTGGAGAAGAGACTACAAAGGGGATATTTTATTAATCTTAATCATGGGTAGGGTGGAAGAGGCAAGATAAGGAGCAGTTATTTACCCTTTCAAACAATTGTAGGAAGTATTTTTTCCACTCAGCACCCAATCAAGCTATGGAATCCGTTCCTAGAGGATATGGTCAAGGCAATTAACAGAAGGAAAAGTCCATAAACAGTTATTGAACAGGTAGATTTTGCAAAACCAGAGCTTATCCCAGAGTGTGGTATGACTATTTGGGATCTTGCCAGGTACCTGTGATCTGTCAGATAGGATGCTGGACTCAATGGTCCTTGGTCTGACCCAGCATGGTGCTTATGACTGGTTTTCTCTCTTAAATGGAGGCAGATATGAGTGCACTGATGAGAGTATAAATAAGTCAGTTTTCTAGCACTAAGTGTCATCTCCTGAGGGGAACCTGAGCTTCTATGTATTTATGCAGAAGTCATGCCACATTTTGACTAAAGTAGTCATGTGGAAAATTAAGGATGTGTGATTCAAGCATTAAAATGGAGAACTAATCCATTTTGTGTTTTGGTGCCATCAACATTGACAGTCTTTATGCACAAATGGTGTCTGTGCCATATCTTTCCGTACCTGTATCAGTATAGTCTTTGTGAATATTGATTTCAGCACAGAATATATACATGCAGAAAAGTAAGCTGCTGATTTTGATGCCAAATACTGGTGCTGAACTGTCTGTAGATTACCGTATTTGCCGGCATATAGGATGCGGTGGCGTATAAGATGCACTCCCTTTTGTCTACACATGAAGGAAAAAATAATTTTCTAACTTGGCCTGTGCAAGCCCCTTTTGCCCAGCAGCCAAGTTAGATAATTATTTTTTTCCTTAAAATTGTGTAGACAATCAAAATTCTCTGCCTTGTGCATCATTCCCCGGTGCTGGGCAAGAGGGACTTGCTGAAGCACAGCAAGTCCTTTTTGCCCAGTACCGGAGAATGATGCACAAGGCAGGGAATCAAGGTGGCCAATTGGGCGGCACGCCCTCGCTCCCCGACGCTAGCACGTAACTTCCCCCCCATCCCAGCAGATGCTGTTAGTATAATCAGTAAAATTGTGCAGCTGAATAATCATGTCACATGGACGATTACCCTGTGCTGGTGCTCGGGCTCTATGAGCATGATCAATTTTAATAGGCCACTTAGAAAACCACTTAGAAAAATAAGCAACCGGATTGTTCCTCTCCGCATCACTTCCCCCCACCAGATGCTGTTAATTACCGGCGCATAGGTCGCACTCCATATATTTCCTCTATTTTGAAGGGGAAAAAGTGCATCCTATACACCAGCAAATACAGTACATTTATTTTATTTTGATTTTTATATTCCACTTTTCAGCACTTCAAAGCAGATTACATTCAGGTACTGGTGTTTCCCTATCCCCAGAAGGCTTACAAGCTAAGTTTGTCCCTGAGGCAGAGGGTAAAGTGATTTGCTCAAGGTCATAAGCAGCAGTGGTGGGATTTGAACCCTGGACTCCCTAAATTCATAGCCCATTGCTCTAACTACTAGGCTACTTCTGCTCTAGGTACTTTGGCAGATTTATCAGATTTTTGGCCAGTTTTCTGTTTATGCGAATGGGTACTCTCCTAAAGAATGCTTACTTGTAATTTTGGGGACCAATCTTTTCTTGGAAGTCATTGGTCTCATTGCAGAGGTAGAAGCTTCTTCCTCCAGCAGTTAAGACTCAGTTTAAATTGGCTCTCTTACTGTCCACAGAAACATTTTACCACAGGCACTGCAGTTTGAAATGTCATGAAAGAGTCCCAAACATCTTAAACAAGCTGTAGAGATCAGCGGTAGCCATTTTGTGGCTTCACTTGGTACAGTGCTTGAAAGGTTATCTACTCTGCTTTAATTTTATATTTTAAACCATCTAAATGGTATTTGTTGATTGTAACTAATGTTTACTTTTATTAACCTCATGGATAATTTGTTTTTAAATGTGGTATATGAAATCTAAAAATTGTTTTATGAGACTCAAAAAGCAAAAAAAAAAAAAAAGAAAAATGCTGTAAAATCACAGCTCTGTCAGAGAAACAATAGCACTGTATTGCAGCAGCAAAGAAAAACTGCCCAAGGAAACTTGTGCAGATCTGGAGCCCAGACCTACCTGCTCAGAAAGTCCTTTCTGAGCTAAGAGCATCCATGTCAGCACTGTGATACCACAGATTTATGCCTTAGCTGTTCAGAGAAAACAAAGGACCCAGGGCATAAGTAGTTATCACAGCAGGCACAAAAGTCCATTTTGTCACACCTCTTGCATAATTTATACCATATACTAGTTAATACTCAACACACAAGTCTACTTACTCTTCAAGTGTTCCCCTGCACCAGATAGAAGGTAATAGAAGATATGGAAGGTGCGTTCCTCTTTAGCTTGCCGAATAGCACGAGATTTCTCCAGAAGATCTTTTAAGGAATCAAGGGAAATGGCTACAACTCAAGTCAACATTTAAAAAGTGAGGGAGAAACTAATATTGCCAAAATCCTTTTCCACTCAACCCTATTGCTATAACATTTTAAACTTGTGCTCAGTGAATTGTCTAATATGAGGATGAGTAACACTGCTTCCACTGCAGAAACAGTAAGTGTTCAAGTAAACTGCTGATCTAAGGTGAGAATTAGAGGAGAGAGGCATAACCAACACATTTTTAACATATGTCACTTAGAAAGTATTACCTGCAGCTCTGGATACACATTATGCTTTATCAAGTTAATGATTGTTGGTTTTACATGCAAGAACTTAAGAAAATATTTAAACTTACATTAGATTTGAGAGAGATCGTTTTGAGTATCAAACACCAATTATTTTAAAGCAATTGGGTACTTTAGCGTATAAGTGTTAAGAATATTACATTAACCAATCCTAGCAGATATTGAGACAGGATGGTACTTTGAACAATCCAAAGTCTAAGCAAATGCCCAATTTCTACATGGCTTCAGGAAAAATAAAAAAAAAATGTTGCTTCAGAATTTTTCAACAAAAGATCAATGGCATGCCCCAATAATAGATGCTGGCTATTTCTTGGTCTAGAGACCACTCTTGCGGATGAAACTGAGCCTGTACGTTTGTATGTTTGCTATGCTGAGTAAGTATGTTGCTTAAGAGTGATTGAGCCGCGATTGCCCATTCCCATATTAGAACAGTCTCCTTGAATAGAATTAAGGAACCCAATCCTCCTTATGTAAAACATGACTCCTTGATTTTCCGTGTGTATCGGTTCTCTTTCTGCAAGTAGATCTGACAGGTTACTTGTGTTGACCACTGGCCTTGAGTTTTGTAATGAAGAGGGTGAGCATCAGCTAATGCTGAGGTGCTCCCTCATCTAAGATCCCTATTCTCAGCCACCAAGAAAATGTTTCCTTTCATGGAGGATGAGGAGAATATTGATGGAAAGCAGCTGGTAGATCTGCAACTAATGAGCTTTCAGACCCCACTGCAAATGTTGCATGTGTAGCTGGGTGTGGGAAACTACATCAATGGCTGCCATGTGGCCCAAGATGATTAGAAGTCTGTGTACCATAGTTGATGTCTGACATTTCAATTGTAAAGCAAGGAGGCAGACATTTTGCTCTGACTTGTGGAAGAAAAGCTTGAGACTGAGTGGAATCTATCCTTGCCTCTATAAACTGTAGAATCTGCATTGGTTTTAGTATTTCTAGTATTTCTTGTAATCAGGCAGCCCAAATTTTCCAGACATTGTATTGTGTTCTGAAGGTCTGCTTGTAGCGCTTCCAGGTTTGGAGAAACTATGAGCCAGTCTTTCAGATAGGAAAAAATTTGAATCCTGTTTTAGAGATGGGCCACAGCCATCGCGAAGCATGTCATGAAGATTCTCGGGACACAGGAGAGTCCAAAGGGGAGTACTTTGTATTGTTAGTGAGTGAATTCTATCTGGAAGCAGAGGTACTGCCAGTAAGAAGAATGGATCGGAATGTGTGCATATGCATCTTCTAGAAAGAGCACATCCAATTGTTTTGTTGAACGAAGGGCAATATTGATTTGAGAGTTTTGTTGAAAGACCAAAAGGTATAAGATGAGATGGATACCTCCTGAGCATTTTGGAATGAGGAAACATTGGGAATAAAAATCCATATTGATGTGATCTTTTAGGAAGAGTCACATGACTTTCTATGCTAAACAGTTTCTCTGCCTTCAGCTGTAAGATGGGAATTTGAGAGGTGGGGCAAGATGGGGGACCTAATGAAATCCAAGTGTTAACCATATATATTCTGCAAGACCTACTAGGCTGTTTGAGACCATGCTGAGTAACTGCTTATTCTGCTCTGTCAGAAGTGGTTAGCTGTGGCTTGATGGACCTAAAACATTTTGCTGTGATTTTAGAGCTGTCACCTAAGGTCTTGACAGCCTCTTGATTGCATTTGCTGTCTACATCTGAGATCAAATTGGAAGACTATTGTGTGTACTAAGGCTTCCACTGTAAGTAATACAATTTATATGAAATTTACTGATCCGTAGGCAATGCTTTGGACTGCACCGCTACATTTTGCTCTAATCTGGGCGATTTACCCTAAGCTAGTCTCCAAAGAGGTTGCTCCCCCCAGCCATGGCAGATAGGCTGGCTTTTCATACATCTGATTGCGCTGGCTCCCAACCATGCTACTTGACTAGCTGCGATGGATACTGCAGATGTATGAGATCTCTAAACACTTCATAAACTGATTGGAGCAAGTGTCAAGTCCTTCCTCCAAATCATGGAACGGTTACAGTGTTATTTGCTCTCCGGTTTCAGACTGAACAAAAGGCTTTCGTATAAGTATTGCACCATATAAAATTGGTGCTATTTAATACGAGAGGTCAGCATTGAACTTTGTAATACCTTTTGACCAACATCTAAGATCTTGTTATTCTTCCCTGGTGGAGTGCTGGAATGAAGTCTGGTTTTCTTTGCCTTCATGGTGGATTCCACTACAAAAGCATGAGGCAAGTGGATGATTCTGTATCCAGGTAACATTGAGACTTAACTTGAAGTCCAGTTTTCTAGCAACCTGTAGGTTGGAATATAGGGACTCCCATGATTTTAATAAGACAGAGTCCAAAACACATGAGAGGGTAAAGCTGATGGTGTGTCTAGAATCTTTAAGATACCAAATATTTCCATGCATGGGTCAGGTATCAGATAGGTGGTTCCCATTTTCTCCACAAATCTAAAGTGAGGTCTTGAAGGTGGGGGGGGGGGGGGGGGCAGGTCCTTAGGGATGTCATGTGGAAAAGCTGGAGATGGAGCAAGATATCGCTCCAGTTGCAGAGAAGCAAGTGACTATCCTCTACTTAAGTAGATGGCCCATGAAGGTTCCATGGTAAAGAGTCCTGCAGACTGACATACCTCGGTGACTCATGCTGACGCTGACCCCGTTGGTTCACATTCTGGAATGCTTGAAGGGAATTCAGGTGGTTGCACCTGTGGGTACACAGAAGTGATTTCTGATAATAGAAATTTGATCCATTGACTGTTGATTGGAGATAAAGGAGGTCCCTTGACCACTTCAGTGGTCTGGTGAGATGGGGTGCCTCCTGCTTCTAGGTTGTGGAACAGCGGCCAAAGCAATATCCAAAACAGGGGAACGAGGGAGGATAGTTCAAGGGTCCTTCCCACTGAGATTTGTCCCTTGGGAAGAGTTCCTGAAGATTATATTCCCTCTGCTTTCTAAGTGACTCCAAGGAGAGATCAGAGGATACCCTCATGCCACTCTGGGATGAGCCAGATGAGATCAGTGTGGCCTTGGAGGAGACAACCATAGCTTTGCAGACAAGTTGTGCAGCACTGGCTCTACATCTGTTAGGACATCTGCCTGGGGTGACAGTTTCTCTTTGAAAACTCATGGGATGTTGAAGCTACTAAAACTGGAGGACAATTCTTTGTAGCTTCGCTAACCATCTACATTGTATCCTTTTGCGTCAAAGCAGATCTGGCAGCATGCTGCATTGTATGCTTCGGCCTGGAATGTAAGATGCATTGTTCAACAGTGAGATGCGCTATGTGCTCACTGCCACGATGCTGGCTTTGGAGCATCGTGCTTCGTGAGACTGCAGCTTTGTGTCAAGGCTATCGCTTCAGGTTGCAGTGACAGAGGCTTTTGATGTATTGTGACAATATGGAGGGTAATACCAAAGGCACACCTGTTTTATGCACCTCCAAAGGAGATGCTGAAATTTTACTCTTAGTTGGAGATAGTGGTTCAGTTTGCTTAGGGGTTTTCAATTTTAACTTTGAAGGCCCTGTGGGTCTGTGATAGATTGTACATATATTACCTGACTTTGTACAATGGCTCTTATATGCAGATATTTGGACACAAGGATATGACAGAATTTAGAGCAAATATATATTTAATATTTCATATCCTTGGGAGATACTGCCAGGCTTTCAAAGGGAAAAGCACTTCAGCTTGTCTCCGCATTTGTTAGTCAGGGCTAAGTTTTTATAGATAAAAACAGAGATCCATGGTCCCAGCACTGTTTGCCCTGGTGCTGAGTTTTTAGATCTGGTGATGGCTGTATGGACCATTAGGGAGAGGGAGGATAACTGCTCAATGCAGATGACAAAGCTACCACCTGTACTCAGGAAATTTTCTGGGCCCTCTGATGTTGGGCCGTGGAGACACGCAGCTGTAGTCCTGGCAAGCAGCCTGGTCGTGGTCTGGGCCCAGACAAATATAGCAATAATTGTGTCCATCTGTTATGGACAATGTTTGTGCTGGCAGGATTTAAAGCCAGGAAATTTGACAAAAACACTGAAAAGTGCTGTTTTTGGGATCATTAAAAAAAATGTTTAAATTGAGGAAAGGAGAGAAAAGCTCTACATGTCTGTGCCTTGGCAAGGGGAAGAAAATATTAAGGAGACTCCGCTCAAGTCAATTGTGCGGGAACTGCCACTCATGAGCAGAGCATTAAGCTCTATTGCTTGGGAGAAGGTTCCGCACAATGCACGGTCTAATGTTTTCATTGAAGACAGCATGGCTAATTCAGCCTGCTTACTGACAGAAAAGAGGGACACCAGAATCTCTAATGAATAAAAAATTTAAAATGAAAATTTACAAAGGTGGTGGGGTCAAAATATATGAAGAACCTAAGGCATTAAGAAAATGAGGCTAGAAGACAAGTACTGAAGAAAAAAGCCTGCTTTAAAAACAAACAAAAAAAAAACTTGCTGCACCAGCAGTATGCTAGTAGGGTAGTAGGAAGTTCCATGATTAAGCAGTAAAGACTTAACTTCAGTCTTTCTGGTAGAGACCATCATGCTTGGTGTGGTTTTTCAGAGAATGGTTTTAAAAGGGCAGTGTGAGCTAAGATTAGTTACAGAAGCCAGAGGAGCACAGCCCATGTTCTAATGCCACTAGGTATATAAACAATGTGAACATTTTTGCATCACAAGTCAACTATTTAATAACTGTCTTGACAAACCTGACTCTTAAACACAGCCAATCCAAAAAGCTATCAGTTACTACCAGTATAACTGGCACTCTTTTCCAGTAAACATGCCTACAATTTTTTCAATAAAGGAATCTGGCAGATTCAGTTCAGGCACCCAAATTCAAAGCAAGCCAAACTTAAGAATGAGCTGAAGGCTTTCATATAATCAAAGATGCAGTATGTATACATTTTAAAGCATTGACCTTAGCAGTAGCATGTAAAAGATTAAATCAGGGTCTTGAGGGTAGGATGAAAGTTGCTAGCTTTTTCAATCTGGCAAGCAGGCCCCAGTTTTGAGATTTCCCTTTAATTTCCTTCTGTTGAAATCTGTTTACTTTGGAAGTTAGTTATAAAAGGATACATGTTTCAATGTTGGCTCCAGAAATATAGCTATTAACATCAAAATTAATCCTAATGAATTTGCCCTGTAGAGAAAAACAAAATTTAAGTGAGACTGCAAGTCACACGACAACATTCACCCAATTAGCATAGAATATCTTGCAAATATTTGGGGAACAAGACAAGAACACAACCGTTTTTATATCACCCTGTACATTTCACACTGATCTGACCAAAGTTAGCAGCTTTGAAAAAAAAAAGAATTACAGCTATATCTTTTTTTTTTAAGACCTATTTTAAAAGCTGGAAGGTAGCACTAAGTTGTGACTTTTTGGTGTATTGTGGCCCTAAACTATTTCATCCAAAAAGGACATACAATATAAATAAATATAAATATAAAGGCAGGGGAGAAGAAAAAAACTGATACCTCACGCATATCCAGCATAGCTCCCTGCTTCAAAGGCAGGGGAGAAGATAAACCACCAATAAGGGCTGTATAACATAATCTGGGTAAAAACAAATAAGCATGGGTGTAGCTTGCTTATTGCGGCGGTTACTACCCCTACTACCTCTAACTAATCAAGCTAGATATTTCACTTGGATGCAGCTCCATCACCGCTCTCTACATTAATGGTGGGGGTGGAAGGGAAATAGAACCAAGAGCTAAGAGAAACAGATAAGTATGAGAGAAAAAATGAGGGAAGCTTGCTGGGCGGACTGGATGGGCCATTTGGTCTTCTTCTGCCGTCATTTCTATGTTTCTATGTTTCTATAAAAGCAATGCACAGGAGAGAACGCTCATATTTTCAACAGTCCTATAATTAGAACACTAATGGAAGGTTAGATTTTAAGGGGCCAGCTTAGTTGGTCAGTAGCAACACTACTACCACACAAGAAACCAAAGTTTGATTCCTGGTTCAGCCAGGGCAGGAGATGCTATGGTGGAAGCATTCACTGGTTCAGGAAAGCATGTCATAATGAGAACACAGAGGTCAAGTTTACAGGGTTTCTCAAAGGCCCTGGTAAATGGACCGTAGCTAAGGACAGTCAACTGCCGTGACGACAAACTGGGAAGAGAAGATGGGTAAAATCCCCTGGTAACTGCAAATGAAAATTTGTCTTGCCAGATACTTATCTGTATTTTTACTTGATCTAGAAATCATGGGATGAGGAAAATACTTTTAAAAAAATCCTTGAGTGGGGGGGGAGGTTTGAAGAAAAAAAGGTTTGGTTTCCTTTGGGAAGTATCATGTCAAGTTAGACAAGTAGTCATTTGATAAATTTGTTTAGGAAGGATAGTTTAACAGAAAAAGAGGATAGAGAAGGAAGATAAGAATGACAGGCATTGTGAACTATATTGTAAAGGGACTATGGCACTTCATTTACATGGCAGTGGTTTACAGACCAACTCAGATGAACAAACTGGACAGCTTCTGCTGAAGACAGCCAAAAAGGTGGGGGAAAACCCGTTGGGAGATTTCAACTTGCCAGATGAGGAATGAGCGAGAATCCATCAGACTACTAGAAGCAGAGACCCTAGATTCCCTTCAAGAGGCTCACCTCAGATATAGTGATGGAAAGCATGAGGGAAAAGGCAATACAGGACCTGGTACTTCCAAATGGAGACAGTGTCTTAAGTTCTAGGTAGGCAACCACCTTAGCTGATGTAGTTTGATATAGCAACCAAGACAAAAGTCATACAAAGCTAAAAGTCCTGATTTCAAAAATACAAACTTTGGTATAATGAGGGAAGTACCTTAATGAGGCACTGAGGGTGTGAGGTGGTGGGTGAAGAGGAACAATGAGCTAAAAGCAGCAATGGCAAGAGCAACAGATGTGTATGTTTGTCAGGAAAGTGAACACAAGGAAAAGGAAAATGAAAATAGTATGATTTTCCAAGTAGGCTGCTGAAAGAGCAAGTTTGCTTACTGTAAACTATGTTTTCCATAGGTAGATTAGCCATGCTGTCTGGGTAAGTCTTCCATGCCACTAAGTGGGGGAGCTCTAACAGACCGATTCAGTAAAGTCCGCGGGAGAGCGTGCACAGGCCACTCGCCTGTGCACGCGATGCAATATTTAAATTAGGTCTGGCGGTAGAAACAGGCAAAAGGAGGCGCTAGGGACACTAGTGCTTCCCTAGCGCCTCCTTTTGGCCCGGAGTGGCGGCTGTCAGCGGGTTTGACAGCCGACACAATTTTGCCGGCGTCTTCAAGCCCGCCGACAGCTACGGGTTCGGAAACCGGACGCCGGCAAAATTGAGCGTCCGGTTTTCAACCCGACAGCCGCCGGCCGACTTCAAATTTCTTTTTTTTTCCCCCTACTTTTTTCACTTTTTACCCTTCAGGACCTCCAACTTAATATCGCCATGATATTAAGTAAGAGGGTGCACAGAAAAGCAGTTTTTACTGCTTTTCTGTGCACTTTCCCGGTGCCTGAAGAAATTAGCGCCTACCTTTGGGTAGGTGCTAATTTCTGAAAGTAAAATGTGCAGCTTGGCTGCACATTTTACTTACTGAATCGCACGGGCATACCTAATAGGGCCATCAACATGCATTTGCATGTGGAGGGCGCTATTAGGTTTGGCGGGTTGGACGTGCGTTTTCCGCCCCTTACTGAATAAGGGGTAAGGGAAAACGCGCGTCCAATGACAGGTTAACAGTGCGCTGTACTGTATTGGCCTGATAGTCTGGTAAAGTCTTTCAGCTAGGTGCTCCCTCTTGTATCTTCCCACCTCTGCCTGAGGCTCCTCACTCTGTATCAAAGTATGTATGTCAGAACTGTTTGGGGAGGTGGGCGGGTCAGCATGGCTAATTCATCTATCTACAGAAAACACCATTTATGGCAAGCAAACTTGCTCTTTTCATGTAGATAAACAGTTGAATTAGTCATGCTGTCCTGGACTCCCCAGCTGACACTGGGCAGTTGATGTGATGTAGTTTATCTTGCACAATATGGGATGTTTTGGTGGACAGTTCCCATGAAGGCTGTTTATGTGAGGAACATGTGTTCTTCTGTAGGATAGTCCGTCCCATGAGTGCATCATCTGCAGCTTGTCTGTCTAAACAGTAATGGGATATGAAAGTATGTAGCGATGACCACGTTGCCACTTTACAGATGTCAATGAGAGGTATTTCATGGAGGTGGGCAACTGAAGCTGCCATCGTGCACACAGCTTTTGCGATAGCAAACTGTATACTGTATACAGTTTGCTATCCAAGTAGATAAAGTTCTTTGTCACTGAACGTCCTTGCGCGTTTGGGTTGAACGAAAAATGGTTGTGAGGGTCTGTTGGGTGAATGGGTGTGCTGTTTGTAGTAGGCAAGCGCACGCTTACAGTATAGAGTATGGAGTTCTCTCAGTCGTTTGCATGAGGTTTTGGATGGAAGGTGGTAAGGTGATGGTCTGGTTAACATGGAAACTGGCAATCACCTTTGGTAGAAAATTAGGGTGAGCACGTAAGGTCACTGTCATGGTGAAATTACAGATAAGGCAGGTAGTGAATTAAGGCTTGAAGTTCACTAACCCATCTTGCTGAAGTTAAAGCAGTCAGGAAAAGCACCTTCCATGAGAGGTATCTAAGGTGACAAGTGTCTAATGGTTCAAATGGTGGTAGCATCAGTTCGAGGATTATATTAATATCCCATGGCACCGGTGGTTTCTTTAATGGTGGACGTAGGCATAACACTCCCTTTATGAACCTGGATACAAGAGAATGACATGAAAGATTCTCCATTTAGGGGATTGTGGTAAGCTGCTATAGCACTTAAGTGAACCGAGTGAGGAGGTGGTGAGGCCCTCAGTGTAGAGAAGAGGGAGATAGGTGAGAAGGTGCTCTGGTGGACAAGTTAGTGGGTCCATACCCATTGAGCACCAGAAGTGTAGCACGACCACTTTCTTTGGTAGTTTAAGTCTGGTCGAAGGTTCAAGGACAGAAATGTCTTCGAGAAGGAGAAATGTCTAAGCTCCGGTACACGATCCTTTCAATCTCCATGCTGTGAGGTGTAGAGAAGCGAAGAGGATGTAGTAGTGACCTGCTGCCCTGGGTAAGAAGTTGAGGGCTGCTGCCTAGGGGAATTGGGTTGTGGATTGACAGCTGTTGTAGGTAAGCTGTACCATGGTTGTCTTGGCCATACTGGCACGATTAGGATCAGATCCGCCTGGTCTTCGATGCATCTCTGGATCGTGCGAGAGATGAGTGGTATCTGAGGGAACCAACTTATGAGGAAAGCGTCTGGAGTGAGCCTAAGTGGGCTTGGGTAAACAGCAGAAGTTCTCCAGTTCCTGTTGCTTTCGGTTGCAAAGAGGTCGATGGAAGTAAGGCCCCAAATGGAGAATATGTGCTGTGCAACATTTCGATCTAGTTCCCATTCATGGGGATGAAATATTCTGCTGAGTTTGTCTGCTCTGGAATTGATGACCCTGGGCAGATAAGTTACTTGAAGAGAGATGGATCTGTGGTGAGCCCAATCCAGTATCTGAACTGCTTCCTTGCAGAGGTTCCAAGAACTGGACCCTCCTTTGTTTATGTAGAACATTGTAACTTGGTTATGTGAATCTCTATTTTTTCCCATAGGGCGTTTTCGAAGGCTCGAAGGGTTTTTGACTGCTTTGAGTTCCAGAAGCGGAATGTGCAATGTGTGTTCATATGTGGTCCATAGACCCTGTGTTTGTAACTGGTCTAGGTGAGCTCCCCATCCCTTCGGAGATGTGTCTGTGGTGAGTATTATGTGATGTCGAAGGGGTTGTAGTGGTGAGCCCACTAGTCGCATCGATGGGAGCAGCCATGATTGCAGGTCTTTGTTCATACTGTTGATTAGGAGACCTAGATTGTCTAGGCAAGAAATAATTCAAAGCAGATTGTCTTAGGAGAGTCTGAGTGCTACTAGGAGCCAATCATCTCGATAGGGAAATATCTGCACCCCCTGATGAAGGTTTGCCACTGCTACTGCCAGACATTTGGTGAATACCCTGGGGGCAGAGGAAAGGCCGAATGGAAGAACCTTGTATGAAATTATGGGTAAGGCAGTTTCTGAATGCATTTGTTCTGGAGAAGAATATTTAGTTCCTGTAGAATAGGTCCTCTGTGTGATGTTTGAGGAACTAAGTGCAGGAGGGTTGGGAGGGATGAGAAATGGAGAGTAACCTTGCTCTATTGTCAGGACCCATCGATCTGAAGTGATGTGGTCCCAGGCTGGAAGTAAATTGGACAACCTGCTCCCCACTGGAAGTGTCTGACTGTGGCAGCATGAGTTAAAAACCCAGCTGGGTTTTTGCAGTTGAGGGTCAGCTTGTTAACATGGCTGACTAGGGGCTCTGGAACGTTTGTGTGGTGGTTGGTGCTGATAAGGCTGTTGCCTCGATGGTTGATAGGATTGAGGCTTGTAGTATGGGTAAGGTTTATAGGTTTGGAAAGTGGTTCTTAATGGAGTAGAAGAATATTGACACCGGGATGTGGATGGTTGGTGAGGGGACGTGAGCAAAAGGATTGTCTTCTGCTCCTTAAGCTTTGTCACTGTCAGTGAACTTATCCCCAAATAAGTTTTCCGAACAGCATGGCAGGTTTGCTAACTTATCGTGAACATCCCTTATTGTACTGGAACGGAGCTATGCCAGTCTTGCTGTTATGGCATTAGCCAAAGTTTTGGAAGAGACATGAAACCTTTCGTAAATAGACTGTAGCAGATGTCTTAGACCTTCCTCTAGGTTGTGGTATTGTGGAGGCAAACTTGTGTCCTGGAAGCCCTGTTTGAGATGTGGCTTCAGCGCTTGCAAATCTTTGAAGAGAGATTGCGCGATATAAAGCTGGTGGTTTTGTACACGGGCATTCAGCATCCCAGATTGAAATGACTTTTTTGCAAAGTCATGAAGTGTTCTCTCTGGTCGGTGGTGACTTTGGAGTCTCAATTTATGAGCCTTCTGCATTGCAGATTCTACTACTGATTGATGTGGGAGCTGTACTGTTGAATGGAAGGGGGAATCCTTTATTCGATATTTTAGGTCTATTTTGTGTGATGTTTGAGGAATGGATAGCGGGATATCCCATGACTTCTCCAATGTGGTCAAAACGGAATGTTGCAGTAGTGCCACCGGTTCATTAGGAGCATCAAAAATCTTGAGAATACCCAACATCTCCTGATGTAGGATCAGGGACTCTCCTTGCTCCACATTGAGCATCTGACCCACCTTTTCTATGAACTGAGAATACATAAGATCCTCTAGAGGAGAAGAGAGGGCTCAGGGGGAACCTCCACCAGATCAGACTGGTAGCCCGATGAATTTGATGAGGAATCAGTCTGAAATATCCTCAACTGGTGAGGAAGGTGAGGTTGGTAGGTCTTTTAGTGCTGGACCCAGTAGTGCGGGGTCCTCTGGAACTGTCTGACATAGGAGGCGAGTGCTGAGGTGGCAGACTAGATTATTCCACAGATTGTAAGAATTGACTCAATATTAATTATCTGTGACATAGCTTGGTTAGCTAGTCCCGATGAAGATGGCTGTGGGTCTGTAATGGGTGGTAGAGCAGACCGGAGTATGTCTGCCTGTGTACATTTTTTGCTTGGTACTTTTTCTGTAGGTGGGATAACCAGTGGCACTGTTGAGGACGACCAGGGGCAAGGGTGCCCATGGAGGTCAGAGAAACACTTGATAGCACACCAGGTGATGTTGAAGCGGTGCCTGACAGACTAAGATCAGATTCAATAACCAGAAGAGGTGAAAACTTTGGGACTTTTACAACCTGGGGCATAGGAGCCTGATGGTCTGGACTTCAATTCTTGAGGTTTGGCAGCTCGTTGACGCTGTGCTCATGGGGACATGTGTCCAGTCTGCACAATTTGCCTGGTCATGTAGTGGACCCAAGCATATATAGCAAAAAATGTGGCCATCGGTGGTAGACATTATCTTACTGCAGGTACAAAACTTGAATCCTGGATGAGGCATGTCACTGAAGTTGTCCTACTAGTGATTTAAACTTTTTTTTTTTTTTTTTAGCTTTTTTTCTCACAGAAGAGCTCCGTGTGCTGTCGTTCGGAAAGAAACTGAGGAGCCTCAGGCAGAAGTGGGAAGATAGAAGAGGGAGCACCTAGCTGAAAGACTACCAGACTTAGAGAGCTCTGCCACCTAGTAGCATGGAAGACATACCCAGACATCATGGCTAAATTCAGCTGCTTATCTACATGAAAATGAAGAGATTGAATATTCTTTCCTAGATTTTTTTCTTCTTTTAATAAAGCTGAAAGTAAGGCATCTGGATGGCTAATGTTCGAGAACAAGCACGAACACTAATGTAAGATGAAAAAAAATATTTTCAGGTTTTGTGTAAAAGGAATGCCAGGTGGTATTGACAGGAGCAATGTGTGGAAAGGGACAAGGAAAAAGCAGAAATGCTTCTGTTTGGTTTTCACTGAAGAAAGGGTTTGATAAGGACAGCTTAGTAGTTAAGGGTATAAGGGATAGCACTAAAAGCGACACCATATATAGAATACGAAACTATCAAAACCAAAAGTGGATAAAAGCAATTGAGCTGGATGAGATATCCTAGGATATTAAACTGATTGTCAGGTCTACTCAAGGACCTGTTCAATAGGTTTCTTTGGAGACTGGCATGGCTTTGCTAAACTGAAAGGCAGATATGGTCCCTCATAAAAGGGATAACAGATTGGAAGCTACAGGCCAGATAGCCTTACCTCAATGGTGGGAAAATTGATGGTGGCTGTACTAAAGGAAATAGGACTACCTACAATCCAGTGGATTGCAGGATCTAAGGCAGCATGGTTTTACCAGAGGCATTGGGTGACTAGAAAGTTAGAACAAGGAAATGTGCTGGATATGGTTTACATGGATTTCAGCAAAAGCTTCCAATACTATCCTTCACAGGAGAAACTCAGCAGCCTAGAGGTGGGTCCCAAGATAGAAGGCTGACTAGAAACCTGGTGGACTGAAGATAGTGGCAAATGGAATTCACTGATAATAGTGACTACTGGAGTGCCTCCAGGATTGGTCTTGGACTGGTTCTGTTCAATATCTAATAGACTAATCAAACCACAATTAGAGCCTCTGGCAACCCAATAGAAATATCAGAAAAAATAAAGGAGTGGGACAAAAAAGATTAGACATGTCAGCAGCAAATCAAAAACTAAGGGAAAGATGTCAGCAAGCCTATTTATGTCCAAAAATAGACCGCCCAGTCAGTTTGATCATTCCCCTTAAGATTCAGCAAGAGAACTTTTTAAAAGACTTATTTTTAAGCATGTAAAATAGTCACAACAGTGCCGATAGTAAACCTAGAAAAAGCCCAACACAGCCAGTGTTTTGCTAAGTAAGCTTCTTTGGGGCAAAATCATTCCATAAGAAAATCTGAAAAATCATTCATAAAGCAATATCACAAATGAACAAAAAGTTATCTGCAAGCCAGATTGTACCACTATCAAAGGTCTCCGTAATGCAATAAGGGGAAACAAAGTGCAACCTATGACTTAAGACATAACTGATGACATGAACTGCACTCTGATGGCACCTCACCTGAAAGAAAGGAGAAATTACTTACCTGATAATTTTGTTTTCCTTAGTGTAGACAGATGGACTCAGGACCAATGGATATAGTGTATTCCTGAGAGATGGGAGACGAGTAAGATTTCAAAGCTGACGTCAGCCTACATATACCTGTGCAGCATGCTTAGCTCTTCAGTATTCTCCTCGAAAAGCAATTGTGGATATATGTGTGCTTTAATAATTTGATTAACTTTAACTAGGACTGGTTCAACTGATTTCCAAACTGGAGACTGCCAGTGCACTCAACTGGATAACGCCGTCACCCAGCAACTATGAGTGTCTTGAACTAGGGGGTAATACCTGGCTTACCTGTGCTTGTCTTATTCTCGGGGGTTTTCACCCGAGGTTTCTGGATTCTGGGGCAGTCCTGGGCAGGATGCAGAGTCCATCTGTCTACATTAAGGAAAACGAAATAAAGTAAATAATTTCTCCATTTCTTAGCGTGTAGCAGATGGACTCAGGACCAATGGGATGTACAAAAGCTACTCCCGAACAGGGCAGGAGGCTGCCCTTGGCCCACTTAGTACTGCCCTTGCAAATGTTGTGTCCTCCCGGGCCTGGACATCCAAGCAGTTGAACCTGGAGAAAGTGTGTATGGAGGACCACGTCGCCACCATCTTGGTTTCTACCCAGGACACTGCCTGGGCCCTTGTAGAATGGGCCTTGACTTGTAGAGGTGGAAGCTTCCCTGCCACTATGTAGGCCGCCTTGATTATTTCTTTCATCCAGCAGGTTATAGTTGCCCGCAAGGCCGCTTCTCCCCGTTTCTTTCCACTGTGAAGGACGAATATGTGGTCCATCTTTTGCACAGATTCTGATCTTTCCAGGTATTGGACTAGGAATCTGTCGCGACATTTAGATGAAGACGATGCGAGTCTTCTGAATCCTTGTGTTCATCTGGAGATGGTAGAGAGATGGTTTGGTAGAAAGGAGGGGGACAGTGCATAGCTGTATCAAATCCCGGTGTGAATCTGAGGAACGGTTCCCTACAGGATAGCGCCTGAAGCTTGGAGATGCGACGGGCTGAACATATTGCCACTAGGAATGCAGTCTTCAGGGTCAGGAGCTGTAGTGACAGACTGCACGCATTGGTCTGAAGGAAGTCTAGTACTAGATTGAGATTCCATAGGGGTACCGGCCACTTTAAGGGTGGTCTGATTTGTTTGACCCCTCTCAGGAAGTGGGAAACATCTGGATGGGTTGATGGACTGATGCCGTCCACCTTGGCTCTGAAGCAGGCCAGCTGAACCTTGAGGGAGTTGAGGGACCACCCCTTGTTCAAGCCGTCCTGCAGAAATTCCAGGATCTTGGGAATTTTGACAGTCTGCAGAAGGATCTCGCGGTCCTCACACCAGGCTTCAAATACTCTCCATATTCGTATGTAAGCTAGCAATGTGGCAAATTTGAATGTTCAGAGCAAGGTGTCAATCACTGCCTTAGAGTATCCGCTTTTCTTCAGGAGAGTCCTCTCAAGGGCCAGACTAAGAGAAGAGAGTCTGGTTTTCGTGGAGGATCGGTCCTTGCCGGAGAAGGTCCCTGTGTGGAGGTAGGCACAGAGGGTTCCCCGCAAGTCTTTGCATGTCTGCGTACCATAGCTTTCTTGGCTAGTCCGGGGCCACTAGAAGTACTAGTCCCCTGTGGTGTTCTCTTGCGGGTGATCCTGCCCAGTAGTGGCCATGGGGGAAGGCATACAGCAGGGCTTCCTGTGGCCAGGTCTGGACAAAGGCAATTCCCTGGGATTGCGGTTCTCGTCTGCAGCTGAACAACTTAGGAAGTTGAGCATTGGACCAGGTTGCTAGTAGATCCATGGCTGGGGTTTCCCAGTTTACTATCAACTTGGAAGGCTGTGGTCGACAGCATCCATTCCCCTGGGTCTAGAATCTTGCTGTTGAGGTAGTCTGCAGAGATGTTGTCTTTTCCCACGATGTGTGAGGCTGAGATGCCTTGCAGGTTTTTTCTACCCACACCATGAGGGGTTCTATCTCCAGGGACACCTGTTGGCTTCTGGTTCCTCCCTGGCGGTTGATGTAGGCAATTGTAGTGGTGTTGTCAGACATAACAGACTCGACCTAGAGTCTGTGGCTGAATCGTAGACAGGCTAGTCTGACTGCTCGGGCTTCCAGTCTGTTTATGTTCCACCCCACTTCTTCCTTGTCCCATTGTCCCTGGGCTGTCAGTTCCTGACAGTGAGCTCCCCCACCCTCACAGGCTCGCATCCATGGTGAGCAAGATCCAGTTCAGTGGGGATAGTTTTACTCCCTTGCTCAGATGGTCCTCTTGTAACCACCATTGGAGCTGGGTTTGAACCTCTGCTGGTAGCTGAAGGTGAATGGAATAGTTCTGGGACATCGGGTTCCATGACAGTAGGGAATGTTGTAGTGGGCGCATGTGGGCCCTTGCCCATGGAACAACTTCCAGGGTTGATGTCATGAGACAGAGGACTTTGAGGTAGTCCCATACCTTGGGGCGAGCATAGTTCAGTTTTCGTAGCTGGCCCAGTTTCCTTTTCCACGGAGGGGGAAGGACAACCTTGTCTTGTTTGTCGAACCAGACTCCCAGGTACTCTAGTGATTGGGAGGGCTGCAGGCAGCTCTTGGCTGTATGGATGACCCACCCGAGATTCTGCAATGGAGATTCTTGACTGGTGGTCTGGTGACTTTCCTCTGGAGATTTTGCCCTGATTAGCCAATTGCCCAGGTAAGGGTGAACGAGGATTCCTTCTTTCCTCAGTGTTGCTGCCTCTACCACCATGATCTTGGTGAAGGTCCGAGGGGCGGTAGCTAGTCTGAAGGATAGGTCCCGGAACTGGAAATGATGGTCCAGTATCTCAAAGTGTAGGAAGTGCTGATGGTTGTGATGGACCAGAATGTGGAGATAGGCTTCAGATAGATCCAGTGAAGTCAGGAATTCTCCCGGATGTACTGCCTTTATGACTGAGCGTAGGGTTTCCATGCGGAAGTGTGGTGCCCTCAGGTAACAATTGACTGTCTTGAGGTCCAGGATGGGCCAGAACATTCCTTCCTTCTTGGGAAGGATAAAATAGATTGAATAGTGACCAGTATTTTATTGGTGCATGGGCACTGGGGTTATCGCCTTTAGGCTGAGTAGTTCTGTCAGTGTGGTTTCCACTGCCATCCTCTTGGAGAGGGAGTGGCACGGTGATCTCACAAATTTGCCTGGAGGGATGCTGTGGAAGTCCAGATAGTATCCCTCTCAAATGATGGTTAGGACCCACTTGTCTGACGTTATCTCGACCCATCTTTGGTAGAAGAGGGTAAGTCTGCCCCCTATGACTTCTTCCTGTGGATGGGTCTGCTGATTCTCATTGTGGGGTGTGGCCAGAGCCTGTGCCTGCTCCCCTCTTGTGTCTGTTCCAAAAGAACTGGGCCCTGCCTGTGGGGCAAGGTGCTTGGTAGTATGTGTTCTTGTATGGTCTGGAGTGCTGGGTTCCCCTGTCCTTTTTCGGAGGAGGAGCACTGGTTTCTTTTGTTCCTGTCCTCCGGTAGACTAGGTTCTGGAGATTCGCCCCATTGGTTGGCTAACTTCTCCAGTTCGCTTCCGAACAGGAGGGATCCTTTAAAAGGCGTGAGGTTCATGAGGTTCGCTTTGGAGGTACTGTAGGCTGACCAATTTCAGAGCCATAGTTGTCTTCTGGCTGCCATTATGGAGGAGACACCCCTGGCTGAGGTGTGCACTAGGTCTGAGGATGCATCCATGAGGAAGGACATCGCCGGTTCTAATGTTTCAGCAGACGTGGTTGCATCTCTAGAGAGAAGCAAGCAAGTGTTACTATGGCGCAGCAGGAAGCGATTTTCAGGGTCATTGCTGCTACAAAGAACTGTTTAAGGATGGCTTCCTGTCTGTCCTGGGCATCCTTGAGTGCCAGTCCTCCGACCGGGATGGTCGTGCGCTTAAGAGATTGCACAGTCCATGGCATCCACTTTTGGAAACCGTAGGAGTTCCTTAGCCGTGGGTTCCAGGGGGTATAGGGCTTCTAAGGCCCGTCCCTCCTTTGAAGCTGGTCTCTGGGGCATTCCATGTCAATCAGTTGTGTACGGCATGCAACATTGAGAAATAGCATGAGGGTTGATGGAGGGACACCAAGACGGGGTTAGTCTTTGGTTCTGCTGTGGTACCTGTGCCTGGAATGGCCAGCGTCTTCAGGGTCAGACACAAGAGCTGGTAACTCGTCTTTGAAGAATCTCAGCATGGGTCGGTATGGTTCCATCCCTGGAGGGATTTCCCCTTCCTACAGGGAGTCAGTCTCGTCCCCAAAGGTGTCTAATCCCCTGTAGGGAGGCTCTTGCCTAGGTGGGGCACGTCTCAAGATGTCCAAGGTGTGCTTGGAAGGTCTTTTGCTTCTGGAGGAGACTGGGGCTGTATCACAGGCAGTACCGATTGCGCTTGGACAAAGGTTTGCAGCCCTTTGAAAAATTCCACCCAGGAAAAGGTCCCTGGGTCCATATTGAATCCAGGTGGGGTTATGGTGGAGGCCCCCCGAGGTGCCTTCCTGTGTAGGCACAGAGTCGGATATGCAGAGGTCCAGGGTGCTATCATTAGTGGAACTGGATCCCTCTCTATTGGCCGTGGAGGGCCTTGCTTAGGTTCCCCTGGAGCCTCTGCACTGCTGGCATAGGGTGGAGGCCACTTCAGGTTGCACAGCTCTCAGGTGGCAGGCTGGGCAGAGGGCTTGTCCCTTGGCCTTCTTGGCTGGTGGTGCCATGATTTGTGCGCGTGGAGTGACTCAAAGCTTGTCTATGTGCGATGGCATGCGTGCCAGGAGGCTTAGTTGTGTGCAGGATGCACGAGATGTGCGTGCAGTCAACAACTTTGTGCACCTAGCTGAGATGCTAGCTGAGATGTGCATGCTATGTACCCGGTGGTATTTGTGTGCTCGGGCCTTTTGTGCGGGCTGTTATGCGCCCAGCACAGTTAAGCATGTTGCTGTTCGCAAGGCACAGATGTGTGTGCCGCTGTGCGCCCGGCTCACTACTGTGCGTACGGCTCAGTTGTGCGGACAATACAGCGGTCAATGGAGGGAATGGCACAGACAACCATGCGGGCAAGACGGCGACCCCCCCCCCCCGAGGGTCTCCATGTATGTGGACCCTCGCACTGGATCAGGGTCTAGCTCGGACGGAGCTGCTCGGCCCGATTAACAGATGCTGGAAGGGACGATCTGTGCAGTTATTCGAGCCTCTGAGACCGGAGACTTAGAAGATATTTCTACCTTACCTGGTCTCAGCGTTTCCCGGTCTTGTGCCAGGCGGTCTCCGGCTGCAGGGGGAGAGGGAATTACCTTCACTGCCACTCTCGATCCTGCACCCGCTGCCTCTCAGCCACTCTGGGGGCTAAGTCCATGCCAGGAGCTGGCTACTGGACAGAGGCTTACCTCTAAGGGATCTCGGAAATCACCTCAGGAATTCGACTGGGGAGGGACCCTTAGGTATCACCGCAGGAGAGCGGAGTTCATCTTCTTGAAGTAAATTCTCTGTTTTAAAATTGCTAGCACTATTTTAGTGTGTAGAAGTATCCCTATCTGCTTTAGGAGATGGAGAAATACTGAAGAGCTAAGCATGCTGCATGGGTATATGTAGGCTGACATCAGCTTTGAAATCTGACTCAGTCTCCCATCTATCAGGAGTATACTATATACCCATTGGTCCTGAGCCATACAACCGACATGCTAGGAAAAGGGGAATTAGTGAAGTCAAAACTGACATGGTTAATGCATCAACCTAAGAGCACACTTAAATCCATATCAGAATTAAGACCCCCAGGAATGACTGCTTTTATTGTATCCAATGCTGCTCCAATCGCAACTCTTAAATTCGGATCACTTCCACACCTATCAGCGGTGAGGAAACTGATGACAAAGTCATTAAAATAGTGACATTCCTCATCACAATGAGCAACCAATAGTGCGGTAGTGTGATGAGCCAGGCTGGACAAACTATCACCCTAATTTTAACCATATGATTGGTTTTCCTGACATATCTTCCTGCAGGGACTTTCAATTAAATAGATGACCACCGACAATGAGCAAGTAGTTACATGTTTGATCCTTATGGTGTATTAGAAAGCAGTTACCAATGACATATGCATAGAAATTTGACATACAGAACAATTCCCACAGGGATCATGAAAGTTGTGTGAAACATGACTGGTCTGTATGATCGGAAAAATCAGAATGGACCAACAAATCTCACAAGTTGCTTCCTCAAGTATATGCAGTCTGTGGAACTTTTGAAAACACTAACTTGTAAAATGCACCAGTTGTGCAAAATAGAAGCCCAGAGCTCATGAACCTGGGGAGAAAATGGTAAGACATGTTCTGCAAGACTATTCCTCTTGAGTGCATGGGAGAAGCCATTCAAGATGACTAAACCGAGCTTTCAGAAAGGCCCTGAGCATACATGATTTTGGATCATCAACACTACCGCACCAGGGTTGCTCATTGTGATGAGGAACGCCACCGTTTTGACGACTTGCGTTTGTGTCATCGATCACCTCACCGTCGACTGGTGTAGAGGCGATCTGAATTTAAGACACTTGCAGCTGGAGCAGTGTTTGCTACAATAAATTAAAAGCAGTCACTCCTGGGGGTCCTTATGAAACCTAGAACAAAGCCCATATCATCTGGACTATTGTGACTATTTTACATGCTTAAAAACTTTAAAAGTTTTTTGCTGAATCTTCAGGTGAATGAATTGACTGGGCGGTCCATTTTTTCAACACACTGATTGATCAAGAGAAAAGTGTTAGCAAGTATTTTTGATTTGCTGCTAACCACATCAGTTTAAGTTTTAGTTACCCTCTTTTTTCTGTTCAATATCTCACGTCAGAGGTATTAGAAGAAAATAAAGCCTTTTAGTGGTTGACAGATAACAGTAGACAATTAAAGAAAGCTTAGGAAGTGGACAAATTTGACAGTTAAGATTCAATGCCAAATTGCTGAGCCATGCACTATGGATGCAGAAATCTACAGAAGTACCATGTAATACGTGGTGAAGAGCTGATGTTCACTGATCAGGACACACCTTACGGTGATATGATAGTCTCAAGATAGCTTAACAGTGCGATAAGGTGGTGCCCAAAAGATATGCTAAGTTGCATATCTTTTGGGCACCACCCCCCAGTAGGGGGACAAAATATGACAAAAATGCCTCTTTACAGGTCTGTATTCAGTTCTGGAAGAAGGAAAGAGGCTAGAGAATACAGAGAAAGGCAACCAAAATGGTGTGGTTTTATCTCAAGATCTATGAGATGAGACTGAAGGTCCTCAATATGTATATCCTAAAGGAGAGGATATGATAGACATTTGAAAGTTAAGCAGCAAAGCTTTTTCAATGGAAAGGAAATTCTAGAACTAGAGATATGAAGCTCAAAGGAGGTAGATAAGTTGATTAAAAAATCATTTTTCATGGAGAGGTGGTAGATGCCTGAATGCCCTCCCACAGGTTATGTAAGACCAAAACAGTAAAAAGGAATTTATTTATTTTTTAAGTGTGGTATTAGAGGATGCTTTGTGGCAAGAGAATGACAATGAAGCACTGGAATTACCTGAACAGCAGTTACAACTTAAAACAGTGATGTACTCCACTGGGCTTCCTAGAAGATATGGGGTAATCTGCACATAGCAGGAGTTATAACCCTAATGAGAAAAAGGGATGGGAGTGGTGTATGGTTGCATGAACATTTACACAAAGGATGGGCAGACTGGATGAGCTATTTTGTTCTGTCATCCTTCATATGGAAATGTGCAGAACTAGGCATCTAGATTCAGTTGAGCAAGGAAACTGCTGTTTAGTCAGTGAGATGTCAGTTACAACTCATGCGATTACAGCAGTATATTGTAATAACTGTACCAGGAATCTTTACATTTAATAACAGACCAAACACAGGCAAAAAAGTTCATGCATTCAAAAACTAATCGATTTGATAGAATATTGTTTACACTAGTTTTCCTGTAGTTGCATTCATCATAACATTGCTAGTCATTTTTCAAAATATATGCAAACTTGTCTATGTAATTTTAAAATGCAGTTCTGAAATATATCCAATAGGGTACAATTTGATTTATCACAGGCTAATGAAAGTATCCCTCAACCATTTGTTTTTTTTAATCAGAAAGCCAAATCCTCTAAGTCTGCCCAATTACTTCCACAATCAAAGAAACCTGTACTCTGTGCAATATCCAAGTACACATACAAGTAGTTGGAAATTTAAGATGCATAGTGTAAATCATTCTTACAGTTTCCCAAATTGCCCCCCCCCCCCCCCCCCCCCCCACAATTCCACTGAGCTCTGAAGAGCTGCCATGATTACATCTGTCAAATTGACAACATTTACTATTTATAAACATTTGACATACTGCCTTTACCAAG